>NC_140966.1:92495829-92940829 GCF_056783735.1 Eptatretus burgeri | reverse complement strand
GGACAGGATCTATGGAAACCCTAGGACTCAAACTCTTGAACAGCTGAAGGAAAACATCCACCGAGAAATCCAGAACATTCCTCAGGAAACGTTTCCCAAAGTGATGGAGAACATGACAACGAGAACATTCACATTTCAAACCTCGCCTCCAAAGCCAGTTGCCGACTGGGAATCCTCTGTCGTGCAAAGTCCTTCCTTGGCCCACCTGAGCTCCTGACCATTTACAAAGCTTTTGTCCACAGCCTGATGGAGTACTGCTCTCGCCTCTGGGCTGGTGCTCCTGCCTCCAACCTTTCTCGGCTTCACGCTGTAGAAACCAAGGCATTTTGAATCATTGGCATCTCCCGCAATGAGGCCGAGTCTTTGGGCCTCTCACTCAATCACCGCAGGTTGGTCGGTGGTCTTTCTGTCTTCTACCGTCTCCTCTCCAGCCTCACCCCCCCGCCCTCTCTGCGATTTGTCCCCACCACATTTCCGCAGGGCGCTCAAGGCCCGCCAACAACCCCATTCTGGTAAAACTACCAAAATCACGAATCACTGCTCACCTTCACTCTTTCATTCCTCTTTTTTCCCGCCTTTGGAATAAACTCCCTCACTCTATTCATTCCCATTCTTCCCTCCAGGCCTTCAAAACAGCTGTTCACCACCACCTCTGATCATCCCCCATCCAAATCCTCGATCTTTTCTACCCCCGATAATCCACCCAAGCAAACCTCCTTCAAATTCCCTGCTTTCCTTCCTGAAAGTCCCTGTAATGTCCATCTTCTATTCCCCATGTTCCTCATCCCATCCCTCTCCCTTCCACAAATCTCCTAATGTCTCTGTTCCCCACTGTTTTGTCATTCCCACTCCCTCCCCTCCCGTCTCATGCCCCCGCCCCCCCCCACTTGATGTGCGTTGTGTGTTGTGCGTTAGCTCTCATACAAGCCTCGACAAGGTATACAAAAACAAAAACAAACAAAAAAATAAAACGCGTTTGCAGGCAGTGATCGGACAACGTGGAGCCTACGTCGAACATGTGGTCTAAAAGAAAACGACGATTCTATACCATAATTTAAATTTTGGTGGCAATTTTGACATTGGTACAATAAACTTAAACCTTTCAGCTTTCTATCCAGCCATATATCTATTTAACAAATATATGTTATGACCATCGTCTTTGCAGATGAAAAGTTGTATATTTTGTTGGGACACGCTGTATATATATATATATATATATATATATATATATATATATATATATATATATATATATATATATATATATATATATATATATATATATATATACACACATATATTAACATACATACATATACATGTTCAATAGGATTCATTGCAGGAGACCGACTTGGCCATGGAAGTCGCTTTATCCCATTTCTGTCCTGCCATTTTTTGCATTGTGGCATGGAGCTCCATCTTCCATGAACAGAGTATTGTTTTTGACCATCTGACGAGTGGAGAAGACGAGGAGACGTCGATCCAAGGATAGAAATGTTTGTCGTAAGTGTTGATGTTGCCAACACACTCCACAAGCTCTGACCGACCAGTGCTCCAGATTGCTCCCCACACCATCACTGGAAAACCACTGTGCTTGACAGTTGGCTACAATCGGTTCAAAGACAACTCCTGACTGGGAAGTCTCCAGACCCATACACGTCCACTGTCAGAAAATTGTGCAAATTGGGACTCATCTGAAAAAAATGACAGTTTGCCAAAACTCCAAGGGTCTGGTGGCCATCTCGACAGCCCACTTCTTTATCCTTTGAATGTTGGCTGGTCAAAGAAGAGGTTTTCTCCAAGCTGCTCTCCCAATGTAGCCCAGTTGATGAAGGTACCACACGGTAGTTCTTGAGCTAACTTGGACCTCCTCTGCAACATCTGCTGCCTTGCAACGGGGAGTTATTTCAATGGAACGCTTGACAGCTTGAAGACACCTTTCTGAGGGCCCAGATTGACTAAAACAGGAAGCTGTGGATTCCTTGCCTTTGCTCGTGAATTGCACAATCACCGATTGTCCGTAGAAAGCGGATTGCCAAGGTTCTGAGCTCCATGACGTTGGCAGACTCCACCTTCTGATTGGTCAACAATTCGCCTTCTTTGAAAACCGCATCGGTCCTGTGCTCCCTGGGTTTGAGGCATAGTTAATTGTCATACAAGACCAAGGAACTCGTTTCTGCAAATAAATAGTTGAATATTAGTTGAAATCAATGAGTAAAACTGTGTTATACAGATGAAATGAATAAATTTAAGGTGTCTATTTACTTCTGTCATGTCTCTGTGTACACACACACACACACACACACACACACACACACACACACACACACACACACACACACACACACACACACACACACACACACACACACACACACACACACACACACCCTATAGAAAGTCTACATGAACTTTCAGAAGTTTCACCTCTCGTTGCCTTATACCCTGGAATTAAATTGCATTAAATCAGACTTTTTCTACCTTTATTTGCACATCATAAACCCACAACTTCCAAGTGAAATACAAACTCGATAAATTTCAGAAAACTAATTAAAATATAAAACAAGAATAATAGCATATATTGGTTGGATAAGTGTCCACCCCCTTATATAGCAATTGCAAATTAGCTCAGGTGTAACCAATCACCTTCAAAATCACACACCAAGTTAACTGGCCTCCACTTGTGTTGGTACGACTTGGAAGGATGGGTACAGAGAGGGAGGGATTCAGGACACAAGATTTTGAAGCAAACACAGAATTGAGACATTTGCGAAGAAGTGGTTCTTTCAATGGCCTCGATTTGGCAACAAGTAATTTTTTTTTGAATTGTGGCAAAATAGAAACTAGTTTGGCTAAACAGTTAAACGCTGGATAGCTAGATTTAAAAAAAATTGAGGGGAACCTGCAGATTGGTATAAGAGGTTTCACTTGATGACAGTTTTGCAGAAAAGCCACCAAAAAGACCTGGCTCCCGAGAAACCAACTGCACACAACAAAGTAGTTGACGAAGTTGTTGCAAAAGCCAACCAATCAACGGAAAAAGAAAATGCGTTTCCAACTTACTTGCATTGGGTTCTCCCATTTGCGCAGAAAATCTTCCTTCGCTTGTGCCAGGAACTCCTTGACTGCAAGAAAAACAGGACAGTCACATCATGCTTAATGGCTGGTTAATCAACATTCCAGAACCACTTCGCAAAAAAAAAATCTCAAAAGATTTGTTCATTTTAAAGTCTATTGTGGTTAATCGGTTAATAAAGATTGGCCAATGACCTTTTTTTTTGGCCAGAAGTAATTGCAAGATGACTGCCATTCTACAGCCAGGTAACCAAATTATTGAAGCAATTTACAAAGTAAAATGAACTTTTTTTGTCAACAGGGTTTAAAGCCTGTTGAGGAACTGCAACACAAATCACACACAGACATGTAGGCAAATACACAAGACGAAACTAGCTATAATTTCAGACAAACGGTCACAGCTTGTGGGAAAGTGACTTCCCAGAGCACTGTGTACCAGCGTCTTTACAACCTCGCTTTCTATCCACACTGTGGGGCAGTTGCAGAGGAATTTCCTCCTATTTATGGATGCCAGCCTAGTGTTTTATCCATTCTCTATCCTTTCAGTGTTGAGCATCAAAGCAAGGAAGCAGCACATATCATTTTTAAAGTCTTGGTATGACTGGGCCAGGGTCAGAAGCGAACCGCCGACCTCCCAGACTCAGAACAGACAATCCAACCGCAATGCCACTGGGTCTGTTGAACTATTCCATGTTATCAGAATTCTGTCCATGGAATTCAAGCAGCCACAAAAGTCTTTTTATTCTGAAAATTTATTCTGTTGAATTAAAAAATTCAAGCTCAAGTAAGTTGAGCTTTTGGAGTAATGTTGCAACGTATACAACGTATCGGCTCAAAAACAATTCAATGAACCTAAATTCACTCAGTTATAATCTTAGAGCATGTTAGTCTCAGAAAGATTAGGATCCAGAAACATAAACTGAGTAAGCAGACTTAGCACTGAAAAGAAGGTTTAAGCTGATCATTACAAGAAAATGTGGAAATATATCAGACGTTAAAATGAAAACTGCTTTGGAGGTAGTTTTGACGAGCCATTTCAGAAGTATGCAATCAGGGGATGTACAAACCAAGTGAAGAATGCAAGTTGTCCAGTAAAACTCAGGACTTAGGTCAACATAGACATTTTGTTTCTGGCACAAAAAACAAAATGTTTCAAACAAATTGCCACATTGACAATTCATAGCACAATCAGAAAGTTCAAGGTGGGAATGTAAGTTGTTGGTGGGGTGAGAGTAGCAAAATGTTCTCATTGCAACATTTGGTATGACACCAAGACAAGACAAATTATTTCATATCAGGCTGCAAAGCATAGCAGGACTATCAGACTTAGGTAGACTGCCCAGTTGGTGATGAGCAAGACAGGGACAGAGACGGAGAGAGACGAGACGAGGAAAGAGTGAGGGGGAAGGGAGATTCTTTGACTCCTAGGAGTACTAAACCACCATTTAGGTTTCTCTCTTCCTTCTTGCACTCCCAATTTAAAGCGGAATCTCGGATCTGGCTGGGACTTTTGGAATGAAATTTTGCATCACAATGGGAATAGAAAGTAGACGGTGTTGACAATTTTTTGACCTTGACCTAATTTGAAGGTTATGACCCAATTAGACATTTTAACATTTTTCACCACAACTCGACTAAGATTTGTCCGATAAGAATGAAATTGCCCTCACTAGATAGCCAAGAACAAGGTGCATTTACGCTTTATTTACATCATACCCCTCCGGGTTAAAGGTCAAGGTCAAATGATGGTCTGAAAAAAAAGTTTTGTCATTGCTCAATTTTGCAAATGAGGAACCTCAAAGATCACTTGGCCTTCCAAGATGTTGTTGCATAATAGTCTATCTGCCCTGAAGTCATGCACCTAATATTTGATTAGTGTCCTTGACCTATTTTTTTTCCAGATTGTGACCTAATTAACAAAAAAAACATCTTGATCAGAACTTGAATAATTTCCCTCTGATTTTAAAGATGTTGAGTTTTATGGATAATTTGCAGATGGGGACACAATTGCTTAATTTACACTCTATCCCTAAATGTTGAAGGCCATGGTCGTATGGCAGTCCAAAAAAGTATTTTTTTTCAACCAAAATAAATATGCCATCATTAATGAAAGGTTAGTCGAGAGCGACTGCCAAGGGTAAACCGAGGGAAGCTTACCCTTGGCGATTGCTTTGTGAATGCAGTTATCTAGTTTTATAAATTGCCCGTTTAGCCTCAGCAACGACTATGTTAGCAAGGGCAGATTAAGCTTTCAGCGCAGAGGTGATAGGAAAACCAGAAATAATATTAGTCAAAGAAAAGGTAAGGTTCATACGTAAAATTAAATTGTGCAACAAACGCAAAAAAGGGATGAGAAAGCATCCCAAATGCAAAGCCCATCCACATCTGTTATATACTCGAACTAAACTTGATGAAAACAGCAACAAAAATAATAATAATAAAAAAAGAAGTAAATATTACTAATTAGCACTCTGCACATTTTTCTCAAAATAAACGTGTTGAAAATTTGATGACGAAATCCCAAATGGTAAAAAGGTTATGGCCTGGACACACACACTGAAGCTCAAATGGTAAATAAATAAACAGACAAGGAAGGGATTTTTAAATAAATGGTCGTCTCCTGCTGCACAGTGTCGGCCGGGCTAGAAAAGGGACATTTATACCAACTAGGACTTTGCCCTTTGACCAAATTATTTAATTGTGTTCTACATATTCTGAAAACAAAGGTTTGTTGAAAAATTGATAAAAAAGCTCAAACTATAAAATGTCTCAAAACACAAATCTCGTTCATGTCCGCTTTGTACTCAAACTAAACTTGATGAAAACAGCAGCAAGAAAAAAAAAAACATAAAAATAGTAGTAAATTTCATCAATTATATATTGCTCTCCAGATTCTCACAATAAAAGATTTGTTGAAAAATTGATGACGAAAGCTCAAATGGTAAAAAAAAAGTTATGGCCTGGACAGACAGACAGACACACACACAGAAGCAGAGCAGCCATTCCATTAGTGACTGGCATGACATTTCTCCAAATAACAGGCTATAAATAGTGTCGTGTCTAGGGGGTTTAACCCCTACCTGAATGGATGGCAAAGCTTTTCCCTTGAAGGCCTAAAGGCAAAGGAGGGGGGGGTAGGGGGGCAATGGCGGGGAGCACAGCACAAGGGGGGGTTTATACTCGAACCCCACTACAAATACACGGCTACAGCTTCTTTAAGGAATTAAATAAATATTTACAAAGGATAATAATTCAAAAGGGTAATGACAATAATAATGAAATAAATAAATCCCACAGTCAAGGCACCTCTTCACACAGACTCAACTACAGACAAAGGGAAAACAAAATAAAAAGAAAACCCCTCCTTTTGAGTATTCTTGTACTTAGCTTGGCCCAGAGCTGGTCTTTGTGGAACTTGGAGTTGAGGCGCTTCTATTCACACGTGCAGACGCGCGTAACAAAATGGCGCCTCGTTGCTTCTCTCGAAACGGGACAAACACGCCAGGCAATCCGCGAGCAGCACTCCACACCAAGGCTCACAGCCCCAGTGTAATGGATTTGTGTGCCGATTGTCCTCACCGACACAACCAAGAGCCAAAGGCCAGCGTTTTGCTTCACCACATGAGCCAAATCGCCACAACACAAATACAAGGACTGTGCTGTCCTCCTCGTCACATGCGCTCAAACACCTCTCGCCTCTCCAAAATGCGCCTCATGCCTCTCTCTGATCACGGCTCTCCAAAAATGCGCAAGCCCTGAACTCCCACCTCTGATTATCTTCCTCAATCAACTGCCTCGTGCGTTCCTCACACTGACCTCATGCGTGCGCTCCACTGATCTCTCGTCCTATCCAGTATGATGCTCCACCATGCCCTCTTTCTTTTCAGGCGTCATGCCGAATAATCCTCCGCCTCCGGGGAGTAGCCTGCTCGCACGACACCCGGAAGGTGGGGTTTCTGCCTGCTCAGCTAGCTTCTGACGTCACGCCCATCAATCATCCCTTGGGGGAATGATTTCGCCTGTCGTCACCCTTTGAGGGCGGGGCTTTCTGCCCACTTGTGGTTTTAGGGACGTGCTCCTCACCTTTATTGCAGATCTTGAAATATAAAAACATAGGGAAAAATCATTCTTAAACCCTAGCAAATTAACACGACACCACCGCCTCGTGTGGTGACACATAACACTTAAGCTCACAGGTTCTCTACTTAGTTACGAGATGCCTCCGACATGTCAATGGATCAAGCAACTCTACACAATGCCATATTCCCTATTAGATTCCTCCATCTACCCTCACAATATTAACAATACTATCATAAATGCTGATCATCAATGTGCTGCATGCTGTTCTTACATCCTGAGCCCTTTGTGTTGTGGCCAAAATTTGATTGGCTTGATCGTTCGACACCGAGATATCACGCTTTAAAATGCATAACTCGCACGCCGGCTACTTGAAGGAAGTTTCCACCCCACTTTCTATTCCTGACTATTCATAGAAAACTCTCATACTGAACCAAGTCATTCCCCATCAAATAATAACTTGATACTACTGTTCAATAAAAAGTCAATTTTTGAAAAACTGTTCATCAGTACGTAATACTGCTATGCCAAAATAAGTGACTCGCGTGACAAAAAACAAACAAACGTGACTCACGTGACATCATAGAAGTAAACCAAATATATTTGCATTCAGTCTTTATTTAAGTAAGGTAATGAATTAAGCTGTCATGAAAACAAGATAGCTATGGAATTATGAATAGAACAAAAACTTCAGCAAGCAAAAACAACCAAATTTGACAAGAACAAGCATATTCAGTCATCTTTCACACTTCTTCATTAACTTCTCCAAGACAATTGACGAATCTCTCACACTCGCTATTAATCTTTTAGAAACTCTAGAAATACGATTAAAACGAACAACAACACCCAGGAAATGGTCCCATAATGCTCGTGTGATATCGTGACCATAACTTTCAAATACATTATACAGAGGTTCATATTGAGACATTCAAACGAGCTGCCTGTTCACACCGAAACACTTGGAGCTTACGTTCTACCCTGTCAAGGTCATTCACCATGAAAGGATTGTGTCCATTCAGTTCTACAGGTACTACAAAGATCCATAGTGTGGAGACTGTATCATCACTTCGTGGTCATGCAAAGGTTCCAAGCGGAGCATCCCGTTTCAGGAACTCCATCCGAGAATGCACTCCGACCACTGCATCGCACATGCAGCTGATCAATATGCATCCAACGTCGTACATCGGGGGATCTTCATAATAAACACAGTAGCATGAATCCTTTTGGATGACAGCTTCTGATGACTGTTCCACACCTCTTTTGAAAGAGGAATCAGGGCAATCTTCCTCAGCAGTGAACCTTTTTGCCTTGATGGTTTTGCCATCATTACCTCTGTCACTGAAGGTAGAAGGAGGTTATGTTTTCACCCCTCTCTGTCTGTTTGTCTGTGTGCAGGATATCTCAAACAGTTGTGGACGGATCCAGATGAAATTTTATGCACAGGCTGGGTGTGTGACAAGGAAGGATTGATTCAATTTTGGTGAAGACCTGAATCCGGATCCCGATCTGATAATTTTTAAAGTGATTCTTCATCATTGAGAAATAGGGCCAAAAACAATATATCGCACGATATCACAAGAAGTCGTGGACGGATTCGGACGAAACTTGGTGGACAGGTTGGGTGTGTGAAAAGGACAAATTGATTTGATTTTGGTGAAGATCCGAATTCGGATACAGATATGAGAATTACTTAATTTTTAAAGTGATTCATAACCATTGAGAGACGGGGCTGAAAACGATATATAGCATGATATTTCAATAAATTATTGGGCCTGATATGTTCCACTGGGTTAGGCATTGTGTAACGGAGGTATGCCCTCTACCGAGTGCCCTTCTAGTTTTTAATGCAGTGATATGATGCAGTACCAATATATTTGAAATAGCCCGTCGTTATTGTAAGTTGAGTGACAATGTAAGATGAGAATGACAATGCCTTTGATGGGCAGAGCCTGCTCAAAGATGGAGAAGAGGCCCATTTCTGCCTCGCTGTCCATCAGCATTTCAGTCAAGACGAGACAGACATTGACAGACATTGAATCCTTCACAGCCTCATAAAAGTCGGTTGCACCATTGATGACAGCTGCGAGACTTTACTTTGTCGGTTGCGATGTGTTTAAGGGTCCCACCGACACCATCGACGGGACCCTTACCATGGCATGTCATGCTGAAGTTCCATGTGATATCCACACCGTGTTTGGAACAAAGTAGGGAAAGGGTACTCATGATGAACTGGCTCTTAAATTGATTTACCGGTCCATCAGTCCACACCCTTGTATGCTGACAACTGGCCATTATGCTTCCCTGCAGAAGCGCATCAAGGAAAATAACGATGGAGGTATTGTCGTGTTGCTTGCAGTCACTGATGACGACACATGATGTGACATCCCCACAGAACTAATGTGAAAAGTGTCACTGGTGCTTGCATAACTGCCCAAGCCCATGGACATTTTTGGTACTTGAATTGCCAACAATGTGAATGGAGTCTCAATCTTCATGCTTTTGTGGAACACAGTGGCACCAACTTACGTGCGCTCACTATTTTGAATGGCAAACAGCATGATTCGCGTGACCTAATAAAGAGTCGATTCGTGCATCAAGGATTGGTGGCCAAGATTAAAAATTATCTTCTATTCTCATCTTACATTGTCAATGAACTTACAATAATGACAGGCTATTTCAAATATTGTTGCGAATTCGCGCCCGCCGGCGTGCGAACGGCCACGTAACTCGAATCGCGGCACGTCGCCCACCGGACGGACAATTCTGTCGTGACCCTCTCGGACTAACGCCGGGAGCTAGTCACGGGTGGGCCTTTCGGCCTCACCACGATCGTGCCAATCAGCCCCCGCGTGGGATAGGGTTGTTCGCCAAATTCGACCGACCTAAGTACCCACGCGGAGGGTAGACCGGGCGAACGCACCTCGCCGCAGGTCGACTGCGGACACGGGCCACTTAAGCGACCCGTTCCGTACTATCGGGATAACCGAGCGGTGTTATCGTCGGCCTCGACGGTTCCGATTAATTATCGGGCGTATTAAGCCCACTACCAACCCTTTACGTGAAGCAAGATGGAGATTCAATTAAAGAAAAGACGAAGCGAAACGGGTAAAACAGTTCAACATAATGCACATTTATTCCGTGGCACACGGAGAGCACACATATACAATTACAACAATTATGCACCAAAAGTAGATGTAACAAAAGAAACACAACAATGCAGATCTACTACCGACTACGCGAGCACACGGCAACACTTACACAGTTTTACTTTACAGACGGTGCCGACAACACATTTACTCAGAAGCAAAAGAAAAGGGCCACCCTCAAAGACAAGGGGACAGACGGGGCCTGTGGGCCGCGAGACTGGGTGGATCCTACCCGTGTCTTGTGATGGGCCGCAAATGTGGCGGCGCGGTGGTGCCCCGACTCGGCGCTCCTTCGCGGGTTTCTTTGGCAATGCTTGGAGTGGGGTGGGAACGGGGCCCCCTTTTCACACTATCTCAGCGCGGGGGGGAAAAAAAGGGGGAATTGTTGATGCTCTGGTGAAAGAGGATAGCTGGCTTGCTTGGGTCCCGCGACGAGCGACTCCACTGCGAGCTCGTCGCTGACCGCCGTCTTCCTTGCTTCGGACCCGAGCTATCCGGTCCCCTCTGCAATTCTCCTCAGCCGACTGCAGCAAATCACCTCGACCGCGCTCCAAGCTCCAGGCTTCCTCTCTCTGCAGCTCCCCGACAGACTCCGAACCCCGACAGACTCCGACCTCCGACAGACTGACTCTCCTCCAGACCCGACTTGACTGCCCAAATTCGCCCTGCGCTCGGCGCTTTATAGTCCGGCAGGAGAATCCATATGCAAATTTCTGGATCAGAACAAGCTCGGGGGTGGAGCCACGCTCGCCCATTGGACGGAGAAAAAGGGGCGTGAGTCTCCCCTGATCCTCAAATTTGCATATCCCGATTCTACTCCGACGCGCCTGGAGGCGGGGCCAAACCGCCCCGCGCTTGCTGATTGGACGGATCAGAAGTGGGCGTGTATCATTCCTGATCCGAATTCTCCTCGGAAAGGCCGCACTATGCACCCGCGGCTCGGCGCGCGCCCTGTACGAGTCCAGGACAGCCTGACGCTCTGTGCCCACAAGTGGTGAGGGAATGGCGGCAGAAGGAGGAGAGGTGAAGGTGGTGGAGGGTTTATTGTGGTGGTTTATGGCCATGGCGACGCTTGGAATGGTGGTGATGCGATGTTTGCGGGAGCGAGTTGTGAAGGTAAAGGTCGTGGCTGTTGAGGTTGTTGTTGTTGTGAAGCGGCGTTGCGGTTGGTGGTTGTTGTGTGATGGCGGTTGAGATGTGGTTGGTTCAAAATATAGATAGAACAGAAAAACGACTATCTCAAAGGGTCGCAGCCCGAATGAATCACATTTATTCCCTCTAAACAACGGGTTTGGGGCTAACTACACATGTACTTACAGAGATATCTCACCTACGGGACCGGAATGGTGGTTTGCGAATTTCCTCAACCGTAACACTATATTGGTACTTTCCTTGTGAAAAAGAAATTTAACTCAACTTCATGACGCACGTGACGTATAGATGAGGGTGTTTTCAATCGCAAATTTATGAAAAAGGAAGGATACTAGTGACAGCACCTTGAACACCATCAACCACTCTGCTGAACAATGGCCATTGCTTGACTGTTGGATAATGCAATAGCCATGGAACATGCCATTGTATTGGATTGCCACCTTTTGATCAGTCAAGAAACTAATTCAGTCTTAAATCTTCGAAAGGCTCTGGAAAGTCTCAGGATCGACCAATCTTCACGAAATTTTGGATTTATGCCATTAGGTTATCCTCTTTCCAGTAATTCGTGATTTGTAATACTTGTTACAATTCTAAATTTTCACCTACATGTACCTCTTCATATGGAATGGCCTAGTTAAAAAACCCCGTCTCCTGCTGTGTGGGTGATGGGCTGACAAGTCGCACACAATCCACATATCAATCATAAAGTGTTTCACAAGAAACAAAAGGGACATCAGATATTTAAACGGAAAAATTACAAGGGAGAATACTGTGCACCAATCTCCACAGCAAGTCACCTGAGTGCTTGGAGATTGTAGTTCTATATACAGTACACCTTTCATAGTACACCTTTTTCATTCATTTTCACAGAAAGAGAAGAGGCCACCACTTTTACACTCAACCCCAAAAGGATACTTTTATGGACTCGGTGTAAAGGAACAGAGTACAGAATGAATACAGGCTATCTTTTCGAACAGAGTTTAAAAACACGAATCTCCCAGTCATGGCCTCAAGATAATACAGGAAAAGTATTCTAGTCGGCTAAAACCACAACATCAAAAAAAAGTCTCCACAATTAAGCCAAACTCTCTCAATACCTTTAGAAGACTGGAAAGAGGTTGACCAATTATAAAAATTCACCTAAACCTAGTGGCAATTAAGAAGCCTTGACCAAACTTCACCCTTTCTCTTGTAACGTCAAGTAAATCATGTACTTGGATAAAGCCGGACCGGACTCCACAAAAACAACTGGACAAAAGTCCTTGAGTATATATATATATATATATATATATATATATATATATATATATATATATATATATATATATATATATATATATATATATATATATATATGCTTGAAAAGATGGAATTAAATAAAATTGGTTAATTTGAGAACACCGAGGCAGTGTAAGAACTGGCCTCATGACACAGCAACAGACTGCCAAGCATTGACAACACTGAGAGTATAGTGGAAGTGCAAACACATCGACCTTAGAGAGATCAAGCAAGAACAGTGAAAAAGAGGAATGTCATCAGCCTGCTGGTGAAATCTACCAGCCTTTGATTTTGTGCCCAAGAGTGGAGGTAACTAAATTATTGATAACTAACGATCTTCCACAAAAGGATAACTTGCTGAGAAGACCTCTCCACCTATGGAGTTAAGAGCAAACTTTATCGAGTACTGACCGGTAGACCATCCCAGTTTTATTTGAACACTTTCATCATTGCCAAAATGCATGCCCAAACAGTAAATCCTCGAAGACAATTTGCCAGGTAATGAAGGGAGAGAAAAACCTGTTGTTAGTCCTAAGTAAGAAGCAAAACTCTTCGTCCAGTTTATTTCAACTGAGCTCGCCATGCTAAAAATGTTGACTGCCTTCAGCAGCTCAGCTACATTATCGTGAGAGGTGTTATGGCACAAATGTAATTAACCTCTGCCATCGAAGATGGACGGAGGTTACTGTTTTCACCCCTGTCTGTTTGTGAACAGTATTACAGAAAAACTCCTTGACGGATTTCGATGAAACTTGGTGGGGGGATTAGGTATGGTCCAAGCATCATGCCATTAGATTTTGGACTTGGTCCAAAGTCCAATATGGCCGCTATGGCCATGTGTCATGTGTCAACATGGCCATTGACATGTGTCAACGATCGCGTAACGTGCCTACAACTTATGGCCAGCGTTATGCGGAACGTGCGAGTCATACGCTGGCATAAGTCTTAAAATTTCAAGCATGGAAAATTTGAGGACAACCGCAAAGTACAACGTTTAAAGCCAGCGTACTACGACGTATGGCAGTGTTTTTCAGCGTGCTCTCAATGCTATCAAAACTTACCCATAACGTATTCGACGTGTACCAGCGTTTTCTACAAATTATCAAAAAATCGGCATAAGCTGGCTAAAACGTCAAGGTGTGACTGGGCCTTAAGAGGGGCCTTGTTGTCCCTCTGGAAAGGGAAGGGTGATCGCCAGGACTGCAACAACTACTGAGGGGTGACGCTGCTCTCCGTGCCGGGCAAGGTGTTTGCTCAGATAATTATTGAGAGGGTTCGCCACCATCTGCTTGAGCACCAGCGTCCAGAGCAGTCAGCCTTTACACCAAAGAGGTTAACGATTGACCGTATCCTTGCTCTTCTGATGGAAAGGGAACAAGATGGATACAGAAGCAAGTTGACACCGTTCAGCTTCTCATTCATGATAACCAGCAGACTTCCAGATAGCATTTACCCACTGTCCAATATTAGTGCAATATATCTTTGTTTTTGATGTCATAACCTCTTCAAGGGAAGTCAGAATGTTTACACTGGTGGAATCCAATGTTCCTCGTCCATAGGTGGGTCAAAACAATAATTTAAAGAAGTTTTAAATGACTTCCAAGTTTGCAGTTTAACTGAAAAAGCATGTATTCCCTTAAAACTCCAAAATATTTGGTGGCCCGTAAGCCATGCTTAAGTATCGTCCAGAGGTCTGAACACTGCACACGCGGTTATAATATAATATAATTAACAGGCTGCCGCTCAACGATTTAAATCATAACCACACTAGAAATCGAAGTGTCAACATCACCGTCATACCGAAGAAAAAAAAAAAACAAAAACAAAAAAAAAACAGGGAGTTTGGAACACTGACCCCAACCATTACCTTGACGCGTTTCGACTTATGAGTAACGTTCAAGTAACGTGTGTCAACGATCGCGTAACGTACCTACAACTTATGGCCAGCGTATGCGGAACGTGTGTCATACGCTGAGTACGTCGAGAAATTTTCAACATGCTGAAAATTTCCCAACGTACTCGGCGTATGACAATTTATGCCAGCATACTACGATGTCTGCCAGCGTACTACAACATATGCCAGCGTGCTCTTAACGTATACAAAACTTACCCATAACGTATTCGACGTGTGCCAGCTTGGTTAGGAAAATTTTTCATCCGTCGGCATACGCTGGCTAAAACGTCAAGGTGTGACAGCGGCTTCATACTTCGATTTCTAGTGCGGTTACGATTTGAATCGTCGAGCTACAGCCTATGAACAGCCTACGCCATGTGATCGTCGGCAATACACTGCCGCGCTATGCATAAGTTAGACTATCGTTGGGCATAGGTTGTGAACGCCGACAACACGCTCAGCATTCATTGGTACAAGTTATCTATATGTGATTGAAACGTTCTGTGCACGTTACTAACACGTTATGCATACGTCCAACACGTTATTATACGCCCAAAACTTAAAAAAAAACCATCAAAAGTTCAGCGTACGTCAGCGTTTTAGATATATTTTGACACCTTGCCATACGCTGGCTAAAACGTCAAGGTGTGACAGGGCCCTAAGGGAGGGGATGGAGGGGGAACATACACCAGAAACAGATTTGATTAGACACCACCAGGATTTTGAGGAGGGAGAGAGGTTTGAGAGTCCAGACTTGAGATTAGAAAAATGTTGCTTTCTGCCTCTCCTGAGGGGAGGTACACACTTGTTCCGAGCTTTATGGAAGGAACTGAGATTGCCCTCAGTTGGGTTTGCTTTCCATGAGGCAAAGGCAAGTTGTTTCAGGACAACTGCCTCACCACAAGCTTCAGTGAACCAAGGGCGGGAGGAAGGGTAGGACAACTGAAGACGAGAGGGGATAAATCTGTGCATGAGGGAGAGCAAGTTTCTTTGAAAGAATTCCCAGGATGAGTTGATGTTAGAGAAAGTAGCGATAGGAGACCAATCTATAAGTTTGATGGCTGCTTGGAGACCCTGCCAGTCGGCTTGAGTGAAATGCCAGACTCAACGGCGGTGAGGTGGTTCTCTGATAATAGCCAGAGAGATGTCCACTTTGACAAGGACGTGTTCAGAAGAACCGATTGGAGCGGAGGAAGAGCAGCAGATATTGTCAGGGAAATTTGTCAAAATCAGATCCGGAAGAGATTGAGTACCATTGGTTGAGATCCGGGTCGGGAAGTTGACCAGTTGAGTCAGTCCCGATGAGTCGCAGAAAGCTTTTGCTGAGCTGCCATGACAGGTGAGAGAGGTAGCCACACCTAGCCAACTGGCATGATGACAATTGAAGTCGCCACATATGAGGAAGAGAGAGTTTGGATGAGAAGATAGAAGTCCATGTTTTGGGATAGTCAGGTGTAGATTGAGTCATATCATCACTGTTAGGTGGACGGTACAGTACACATATAAAAAAGAGGTGGGATTGGAGGGAAGCCTTAGCCAGAGGTATTCCTGGGGGTGTTGGGGAGTGAGGGCAGTGCATGGAGAGTGAGGAATAGAGTCTCTGATGAAGAGAGCAACTCCTCCACCAGGGCGAGGCTCAGGTCTGTCAAACCGGAGGAGGGAGTAACCAGGGAGAGATACTTGGGAGTCAGACACGTCTTAGGGGAGGAAGATTTCTGTTAGGCAGATTATGTCTGGTTTGTCACTGGCAACCTGTATGGAAAGATCTGAAAGGTTTGAGCGAAGGCCCCGGATATTTGAGGTCCATACTTTTAATGAAGAGGTAGGGGAGGAGGCTTTGGGTGGAGGGGGTGGGGGAGGGGGAGGGAAGGACAAGGGACGAGGGGGGGAAGGTAAGGAGTGTTGTTGAAAGAGTGTGGGGGATTGCAGAATAACTCGGGGAGGGGGCCGAATGAGGAGGAGAAAAGGCTCTGTGGTGCTGGGGGAGAGGGGGGACAAGAGAGGGGGAAGGGAAGAAGACAGTTGAGGATTTGAGGAGGTGGAGTGAAGAGATGGAGGTGAGAGGGCAGGGGAAGGAGGCAGCTTTGTGGATGGGAGGGGGGCAACTTTGAGAAGGATGAGTGAGGGGGATGAATGGTGGGAGAAAGGTGAGGGGGGAGTTTTTGAGAGAGGTGAGGGGGAGGCTTGGAGGGAGTAGAGTGGGA
The DNA here is from genome assembly GCF_056783735.1 of Eptatretus burgeri. Taxonomy (NCBI): domain Eukaryota; kingdom Metazoa; phylum Chordata; class Myxini; order Myxiniformes; family Myxinidae; genus Eptatretus; species Eptatretus burgeri. The sequence goes on along the minus strand of NC_140966.1, from coordinate 92,924,003 downwards.
TGGTTGCTTTGAGAGTGAGGGGTGAGAGGGGTGAGTTGTCACTGAAGTTGGAAAAAAAAGATTGGTTGATGGAAAGCGAACATTCATAGCAAACTGGGGTTTTTAAAAGTCTTAGGTCAGAGATGCGATTGAACACAATTCTTGATGGATGCAATAAAGGCAAATTCAGGGAATGGAGAGAAGAAACGTAAAAATCTGGGTTTAATCTCAAACCCACAACAAAAACACGAACACAAGTAAATTGAACAAATAATGGTTTCATGAACATAAAATCAACGTGTTATAATGAAAATAAAGCAAAGGGAGATCCTGAAAAGTGAAGTAAAAGTAAATCCGAATTTGAGATGTCTCCACTCAATCACAAACACAGACAAAGGGAAAGATAAAAAAATGAAAGAAATTCCTCCCTTTATGTTCCGGCACTCAGCTTTGTGTGCAGAGACAACCTTTTGAAGCCTCACGGACGTCAAGCCTTGAAGCCAGTGTGGGAAACACACAAAAATGGTGTGAAGTCGCTCTCTCTTTGCGTTCACGTACGTGAGGCAATTCGGGCAGATGGTCTTCAATGCAAGGAGCCCGTAAACTGCCATACAGTTTCTTATCACGATCGAGATTACCACACCACTCCTCTCGCAGAACCAGGTTCACTCACAGCAAATAGCGCCGCCTTCTTCCTTGAGCATACACAGGAGACTGCCAAGTTATTGCTGAGAGAAACGCTCCTCCTTTTCTCCTACCAAAGCACATAAGCTTCAGGACCCAGCCAAACTGTCAATGGCTAACATCTTGCTCCAGTACGCGAGCAAATTCACACAACACAAACAACAAGAATCGCTCAATCTTCTTGACCGTGTCGAGGAGAAGCAAGCGAGAGACGCTCTGTGTTCTGACCGCCGTCTCCAGCCGATCATCTCCCTCTCGTGAAGCGTACAAACTTTGCGACTCAGCTGAACAGACAATGGCCATCGTCCTGTTCCAGCACACAAGCAAATTGACATGAGCACGAATGAGAATCACGCTGCTATTTTGTCGTGCTGAGAGGGACCAGAGCCTCACGCTTTGCTTCCAACTGCCTTGTTGTCTCTCTTGTCCTTCTTCCCTCTCTAACGTCACCCCGACCAATCATCAACCTCAGGGAGCGTGGCCTACCGGTATGAAGCCGGTTAGGCAGGGTTTTTGCCTGCTCGGAAATATACAGCTGTGTTGTTCTTGTTGTTATTGGCGTAAAAACGTGGTTCTTTTATTTCCAGCTTTGTAAATGTAAAAACGTCGGAAAAGGTCACAGGGGCAAACACATACTGGGAGAAACTAGCCTTAAACCCGATAGTTAACACAGCACCACCAGTCCCTTCCCCCTCCCCGACCCCATATCCCCCCCCACCACCCCACCCCCGTGTGGTGACGCGTAACAATCCTAAGCTCACGGTTTCCCCTACTTAATTTATATTGAGATGTCTCCTATTCGTCCACGGACCATGCTATACTACACAATCCTACCTTTACGATGAAATTCCTCCATCTACCTCACAAACATAATACACTTCAGCAGCTTAACCACTTGTTCAAGAAACTTTCAATATTTGAATCCGAAGAATCAATTTCAAGTTGCAACTTAGAGCAACTAGGAAAAGCTGTGAAACATTTCAGTATCTGATGAGGAAGAAAAACCTTTTGAGAGTGATTAATAAAATGATGGTCACACAGATTACACCCTGAGGAGCTACCAAGGGTGGGCAACAGCCAGACTCCACAGACCTTCAAGCTAAACATCTGAGATGTGAGAATGAAAGCTTTCAAAAATTTACGATACGAGTTTGTGCCCGTACGTGCAAGAAAAAATAAATAAATAAATCAAACCGCGAGCCACAAACAACAACCACACAGGCCGTTCCTTCGCTCTTGCGTGCTCGTACGTGCATGGCCGTACGTGCGTGCATGCAAACCAAAACAAACAAACAAAAACCCTTCAAACCGCGAGCCAGAAACAACTACACAGGCCGTTCCTTCGCTCTCGCATGCCCGTACGTGCAAACCCCTCTGCCCCCCAAAAACAACTACACAGGCCGTTCATTCCTTCACTCTCGTAAACGACGACTGGATTGGGGCATTGTGTTTATCTATAAATGCGCATAAGAAATCGAGAAATTATTAGAATACATTAAGTCCTCACTATCCGGAAGTGGTGCGTGCCCGAACGGAATGTTCACTTGCATTCCACGAATTATAATTATCACTTGCATTGAAGTAACAACTGCTGTGATACTTACACACACAGAGTTAATTAAAATCAAGTTTACCTCCCTGTCTTTGCTTGCCACGACATTCGCTGCCATTGACCATTGCCACTCCTATGCGACGGTAACTAAGGCACCGATCCCCATCGTAACCGGCACGGCACGTGACGTCATCGTCGGCCCGCCGTGCACCGGCCTACGCCGCCACGCAGCAACGTGTCCTTTCATTGGTTGGTAAATAAATGGCCATAACTTGGGAAGCACTTGTCCAATTAATATCAAACCTTGAAAAGGCACATCCACAGGGCCCCAGAAATATACCTGGCAAGTTTCAATTAGATCGGACCAGTGGTTGTTGAGAAACAGGAGTCACGCGCACTCACGCACACGCACACGGAATTATAGATAGATGAATCTTTTATCAGCAATTACACCGCGATGTATACAATAACACATTTTTGTGACCACCCAATTAAAATGTAGTTGCTGTAAACCGCAGTGAGTTCACACATATGACTGATCAAGTTCTCTTAGGTACAAAATGACGATAATGGTAGTGATTAAAATGATTAGACTTTAAGGCATCTTCAATACGGGACTTGTAAACCAGTGATATGCTGGCATGCTGACGTTGTGACATTCAAGAAACAAATGAAATGCCAAAAATTCAAGGTTACCATAGGAACTACCAACACCCTTACAACAACAATTATGATGAAGAATAATTAATAGCAGCTTCACCTCACCGACTTTTAAAATGTTTTCTTTTCTTTTTTTCAAGTCAAAAGTGGAAAGCAAAAAATAAATGAATAAATAAATTACAACAGGAAAAAAACTTAAGAGGGAAAGATTTGCAGTACAGGAAAACAGATTAAAACTAGAGGGGGAGCACTCGGTAGAGTGCAAAACCTCCGCCACCAATACTGCTAGGTCACTCAAGTGAACCTGATATCCTATTCATTCAATTTGATGTCAACAGTGCTCACAGAGTTATAGTTTGCAACTTTCCCTTTTACTTTTAACTTTTACATACTCAATTCATTCGTCATAACTAGATTCCTTGAGACGAAAATTGATTTTACGTTGGTATATCCACCTGAAGTTCCAAAATCAGCCGCAATTATAATTTTGGCATGTTTATTGTTGGAAATCACTTATAACATGTAGAAATGCAAGAAAAAAAAAATTAAATATTTTTTCAAATTGGCCGCCATAGCGGCCATATTGGATTTTGGACCAAGTCCAACATCTAATGGCATGATCCTTGGACAAGACCTAACCCCCCCACCAAGTTTCATCGAAATCCGTCGAGGAGTTTTTCCGTAATACTGTTCACAAACAAACAAACAAAACAAAGAGGATTCGCAGACCAAAATGGGGAAAAGAGGATTCGCAGACCAAAATGGGGAAAAGAGGATTCGCAGACCAAAATGGGGAAAAGAGGATTCGCAGACCAAAATGGGGAAAAGAGGATTCGCAGACCAAAATGGGGAAAAGAGGATTCGCAGACCAAAATGGGGAAAAGAGGATTCGCAGACCAAAATGGGGAAAAGAGGATTCGCAGACCAAAATGGGGAAAAGAGGATTCGCAGACCAAAATGGGGAAAAGAGGATTCGCAGACCAAAATGGGGAAAAGAGGATTCGCAGACCAAAATGGGGAAAAGAGGATTCGCAGACCAAAATGGGGAAAAGAGGATTCGCAGACCAAAATGGGGAAAAGAGGATTCGCAGACCAAAATGGGGAAAAGAGGATTCGCAGACCAAAATGGGGAAAAGAGGATTCGCAGACCAAAATGGGGAAAAGAGGATTCGCAGACCAAAATGGGGAAAAGAGGATTCGCAGACCAAAATGGGGAAAAGAGGATTCGCAGACCAAAATGGGGAAAAGAGGATTCGCAGACCAAAATGGGGAAAAGAGGATTCGCAGACCAAAATGGGGAAAAGAGGATTCGCAGACCAAAATGGGGAAAAGAGGATTCGCAGACCAAAATGGGGAAAAGAGGATTCGCAGACCAAAATGGGGAAAAGAGGATTCGCAGACCAAAATGGGGAAAAGAGGATTCGCAGACCAAAATGGGGAAAAGAGGATTCGCAGACCAAAATGGGGAAAAGAGGATTCGCAGACCAAAATGGGGAAAAGAGGATTCGCAGACCAAAATGGGGAAAAGAGGATTCGCAGACCAAAATGGGGAAAAGAGGATTCGCAGACCAAAATGGGGAAAAGAGGATTCGCAGACCAAAATGGGGAAAAGAGGATTCGCAGACCAAAATGGGGAAAAGAGGATTCGCAGACCAAAATGGGGAAAAGAGGATTCGCAGACCAAAATGGGGAAAAGAGGATTCGCAGACCAAAATGGGGAAAAGAGGATTCGCAGACCAAAATGGGGAAAAGAGGATTCGCAGACCAAAATGGGGAAAAGAGGATTCGCAGACCAAAATGGGGAAAAGAGGATTCGCAGACCAAAATGGGGAAAAGAGGATTCGCAGACCAAAATGGGGAAAAGAGGATTCGCAGACCAAAATGGGGAAAAGAGGATTCGCAGACCAAAATGGGGAAAAGAGGATTCGCAGACCAAAATGGGGAAAAGAGGATTCGCAGACCAAAATGGGGAAAAGAGGATTCGCAGACCAAAATGGGGAAAAGAGGATTCGCAGACCAAAATGGGGAAAAGAGGATTCGCAGACCAAAATGGGGAAAAGAGGATTCGCAGACCAAAATGGGGAAAAGAGGATTCGCAGACCAAAATGGGGAAAAGAGGATTCGCAGACCAAAATGGGGAAAAGAGGATTCGCAGACCAAAATGGGGAAAAGAGGATTCGCAGACCAAAATGGGGAAAAGAGGATTCGCAGACCAAAATGGGGAAAAGAGGATTCGCAGACCAAAATGGGGAAAAGAGGATTCGCAGACCAAAATGGGGAAAAGAGGATTCGCAGACCAAAATGGGGAAAAGAGGATTCGCAGACCAAAATGGGGAAAAGAGGATTCGCAGACCAAAATGGGGAAAAGAGGATTCGCAGACCAAAATGGGGAAAAGAGGATTCGCAGACCAAAATGGGGAAACGAGGATTCGCAGACCAAAATGGGGAAAAGAGGATTCGCAGACCAAAATGGGGAAAAGAGGATTCGCAGACCAAAATGGGGAAAAGAGGATTCGCAGACCAAAATTTGGAAAAGAGGATTCGCAGACCAAAATGGGGAAAAGAGGATTCGCAGACCAAAATGGGGAAAAGAGGATTCACAGACCAAAATGGGGAAATAAAGACTCACAGACCAAAATGGGGAAAAGAGGATTCGCAGACCAAAATGGGGAAAAGAGGATTCGCAGACCAAAATGGGGAAATAAAGACTCACAGACCAAAATGGGGAAAAAAGGATTCACAGACCAAAATGGGGAGAAAGAGGAATTGTAGACCAGAATGCGGATGAGGAGAAGGACGATGCAGTGGATCAAGGGAGATGAATGCATGAGGATGTTGGGGGAGGGGGGGTTGGAAGAGCAATACTTGAGGAGTGGAAGAGCAATACATGGGGAGTAAAAGAGCAATACATGGGGAGTAAAAGAGCAATACATGGGGAGTAAAAGAGGAATACATGGGGAGTAAAAGAGGAATACATGGGGAGTAAAAGAGCAATACATGGGGAGTAAAAGAGCAATACATGGGGAGTAAAAGAGCAATACATGGGGAGTAAAAGAGCAATACATGGGGGGGGTAAAAGAGCAATACATGGGGGTAAAAGAGCAATACATGGGGGTAAAAGAGCAATACATGGGGGGTAAAGAGCAATACATGGGGGTAAAAGAGCAATACATGGGGGTAAAAGAGCAATACATGGGGGTAAAAGAGCAATACATGGGGGTAAAAGAGCAATACATGGGGTAAAAGAGCAATACATGGGGGTAAAAGAGCAATACATGGGGGTAAAAGAGCAATACATGGGGGTAAAAGAGCAATACATGGGGGGTAAAAGAGCAATACATGGGGGGTAAAAGAGCAATACATGGGGGTAAAAGAGCAATACATGGGGGGTAAAAGAGCAATACATGGGGGTAAAAGAGCAATACATGGGGGTAAAAGAGCAATACATGGGGGTAAAAGAGCAATACATGGGGGTAAAAGAGCAATACATGGGGGTAAAAGAGCAATACATGGGGGTAAAAGAGCAAGACATGGGGGTAAAAGAGCAAGACATGGGGGGTAAAAGAGCAAGACATGGGGGTAAAAGAGCAATACATGGGGGGTGGGAGAGGAATAGATGGGGACGGGGAGACATAGGAATATAAAGGGAGGGGGAGAGAGAGAGAGGAATACATGGGGAGGGGGGGGGGAGAGAATGAGAAAGAGAAAGAGAAGATGAATACATGGGGAGGGGGAGAGGGGAAATAAATGGGGAGGGGGGAGGGGGAAATAAATGGGGAGGGGGAGGAGGGAAAATAAATGGGGCGTGGGGAGGGAGGGGAAGGCGGGGCGTGGGGAGGGAGGGGAAGGCGGGGGCGTGGGGAGGGAGGGGAAGGCGGGGGCGTGGGGAGGGAGGGGAAGGCGGGGGCGTGGGGAGGGAGGGGAAGGCGGGGGAGAGCGGAACTCGGGCGGCGGGGGGAGAGCGGAACTCGGGCGGCGGGGGAGAGCGGAACTCGGGCGGCGGGGGAGAGCGGAACTCGGGCGGCGGGGGAGAGCGGAACTCGGGCGGCGGGGGGAGAGCGGAACTCGGGCGGCGGGGGGAGAGCGGAACTCGGGCGGCGGGGGGAGAGCGGAACTCGGGCGGCGGGGGGAGAGCGGAACTCGGGCGGCGGGGGAGAGCGGAACTCGGGCGGCGGGGGAGAGCGGAACTCGGGCGGCGGGGGAGAGCGGAACTCGGGCGGCGGGGGGAGAGCGGAACTCGGGCGGCGGGGGAGAGCGGAACTCGGGCGGCGGGGGAGAGCGGAACTCGGGCGGCGGGGGAGAGCGGAACTCGGGCGGCGGGGGAGAGCGGAACTCGGGCGGCGGGGGGAGAGCGGAACTCGGGCGGCGGGGGAGAGCGGAACTCGGGCGGCGGGGGAGAGCGGAACTCGGGCGGCGGGGGGAGAGCGGAACTCGGGCGGCGGGGGAGAGCGGAACTCGGGCGGCGGGGGAGAGCGGAACTCGGGCGGCGGGGGAGAGCGGAACTCGGGCGGCGGGGGAGAGCGGAACTCGGGCGGCGGGGGGAGAGCGGAAGACAAGGGGCGTGGGAGAGGGGAATATAAGGAGGGGTGAAGGGGAATACAAGGAGGGGGTGATACAAGGGGGAGGGGGATATAAGGGGTGGGGTGAGGAATATAGGGGTGGGGAGGAATACAATGGGGGTATATATTAAAAGGTGGGGGGGGAAGAAATACAAGGGTGAGGGGAGAATAAAATGGAGTGGTGGGGGGTGGGGACAAAAAGGTTGGGGGAAGGATAGAACAGATACATGGCACAAGGGGGAGGACGGTGTGGTAGATTTTTGAAGGTTAAAATTGGTGAGAGATGATTATACCGAGGAAAGGAGTATGAATGATGACATTGATGAGGTGTAGGAATGCTCCCCCCCCCACCCTTATCTTTACCGCTCTCTGCTTCATTTCCTTTCTTCGTCGGCGCCGCGTTTCCCATGCTGGTGGAACGAGATGAGAATGGCGCTGTAACTGACGCCAATTGGCGGCGCAACGTCTCGATCCGAAGTGGAAACGAAGGGAAAAATGGTGTTCGAAAAAGACAACTGTGGTATAAATGGAGGAGTTGAAGGAGGCAAACGACGAATTAGAAAGACAGGCCGCGTTCCGAGCTCACGATGCCGCGCCTGTTTGCTCTTGAGCCCAATCTCCGACAGACTCCGACTCGCAACGGTTTTCACACCAGTTCGAAGATCTTGGCTCTTTCCGGGCGCTTCAACGTACGTTCAGGGGCCCCTTCCGTATTGACCGGAATCGTACTTGATTGGGAACGAAAGGCCACAGTTTACGGGACTGCTTGACGTCGCGGAGCGACACACAAAGGGGGCGGAAACAGCGCTCTGACGTCACAAAAATAATCTTCTCTTCTCCCATGTCATCTTGTAAATCGTGTTTGTCTCCGTGATATCTGCCAGACATCGATGACCCTCAAGGAAGTCAACGTCTATTTTAAAAACATTCACTTTACATCGTTTACACGCGACTAATCAAAAATGAAAGACGAACCACCATTTTTAATTCGTGCACTTGAAACCACACGGCGCTTCTTTTCAATCGAGTCATTTAAACTCTTCAAAGGTGTGAAGAAGACCGTCACCATGACAACGCCACCAAGGGATGAACCTCATGAATTGTCAAGGAACCATTAAAATACCGACGCTTGGAAGAACATTCTTGACCATGTTTCCGGTTTCGCTTAACAAATGACGTCAAAACCTATTTATATTTTGCAAATGTTTTATTGAAAGAGGGACCGCACTTGTTAGTTGGCACGAAGTATCACAAATAATGGCAATATTTTAAATCCCATCGTGCGATGTATTTAATGTGAGAAAATCGGAGCAAGAAATGGCTGAGGGGGACATCGATCACCGTCTGAAGCATCACCCCACCTGGCGCAATTATACACCATCCATTTATTACGTATGCCAAGATGGCTCATTTTGACCTCTCCTGCTTCCGGACATGCTTCTCTTCGTCGTCATCGCAATGTCTCCCCACTGCCATTTGCACCACTCCTCCTCCTCCTCCTCCTCCTCCTCCTCCTCCCCCTCCTCCTCCTCCTCCTCCTCCTCCTCCCCCTCCTCCTCCTCCCCTCCTCCCCCTCCTCCTCCTCCTCCTCCTCCTCCTCCTCCTACACGTCCTACACGTCTCACTCCACACTCTACACGTCTCAATCCACACTCTACACGTCTCCTCCACACCTACACGTCTCATCCACACTCTACACGTCTCCTCACACTCTACACGTCTCCTCCACACTCTACACGTCTCAATCCACACTCTACACGTCTCACTCCACACTCTACACGTCTCCTCTCACACATCTCACTCCACACTCTACACGTCTCCACACTCTACGTCTCACTCCACACTCTACACGTCTCAATCCACTCTACACGTCTCCTCTCTACACACACACTCTACAAGTCTCACTCCACACTCTACACGTCTCACTCCACACTCTACACGTCTCACTCCACACTCTACAAGTCTCACTCCACACCCTACACGTCTCACTCCACACTCTACACGTCTCACTCCACACTCTACACGTCTCACTCCACACTCTACACGTCTCACTCCACACTCTACACGTCTCAATCCACACTCTACACGTCTCACTCCACACTCTACACGTCTCACTCCACACTCTACACGTCTCACTCCACACTCTACACGTCTCACTCCACACTCTACACGTCTCAGTCCACACTCCACATGTCTCACTCCACACTCCACATGTCCCACTCCACACTCCACACATCCCAAGTTGAAACATCCTACTCCACATGTCCCACTCCACACTCCACACGTCCCACATTCACATTCCACATATTCGACATTCACTCATTCCACTTCAGAGGTCACACTCCACACTCCACACATCACAAATCACACTCCACACATCCCACAGTCACACAACCCACTCCACACTCCACACTCCACATACCCACCTCCACATGTCCCACTCCACATTCCACACTCCACACAACCCACATTCACACTCCTCATACCAACCTCCACATGTCCCACTCCACACTCCACATTCACACAACCCACATTCACACTCCACACATCCCACGTTGAAACATCCTGCCCCCCATGTCCCACTCCACACAACCCACATTCACACTCCACACAACCCACATTCACACTGCCTACAACCCACATTCACACTCCACAATCCCACATTCACACTCCACACATTCCACATTCACACTCCACATATCAACCTCCACATGTCCCACTTCACACTTCACATATCCCCCATCACACTCCACACATCCCTCTTTCATACTCCACACATCCCACATTCACACAACCGACTCCACACTACACATATCCCACATTCACACTCCACACATCCATGATCACACTCCACACATCCATGATCACACTCCACACATCCCACATTCACACTCCACACATCCAACATTCACACTCCACACAACCCACATGTCCCACTCCACACATCCCAAATTCACATGTCCCACTCCACATGTCCCACTCCACATGTCCCACTCCACACTCCACACATTCAACATACACACATTCCACTCCACACATCACACTCTACGCGTTGCACTCTACACGTCCCACTTTATGCGTCCCACTCCACACATCCCACTCCCCACTCCACCTATCCCACATCACACCTCCATCTATCCCACATCACACCTCCACATATCCCACATCACACCTCCACACTCCACATGTCCCACTCCACACTCCATACATCTCGCATTCAAACTCCACGTATTCCACTTCACACTCCACACGTCCCACTCCCCACATCACACGTCCACAATCCACACATCTCACATCCCACTTCACACATCCCTCATTCACACTCCACACATCCCACTTCACACTCCACATGGCCCACATTCACACTCCACATGTCCCACTCCCCACATCACACGTCCACACTCCACACATCCCTCATTTACACTGCACATACCCACCTCCACACATCACACTTCCCTCATTCACACTCCACACATCCCACATCACACTCTACACATTCCACATTCACACAACCCACTCCACATGCCACATATCCCACATCACACTCCACACATCCCCCATGACACTCCACACAACCCACATTCACACTCCACACAACCCACATTCACACTCCACACATCCCACATTCACACATCCCACTCCACATGTCCCACTCCACACATCCCACTCCACATTCCACATATCCCACATATCCCACATTTCACACATCCCACATCACACTTCACACATCCCACATTCACACTCCACACAACCCACATGTCCCAATCCACATGTCCCACTCCACACATGCCACTCCACACGTTTCACTCCACACTCCACACACCACACTCCACACATCCCACATTCACACATTCCACTCTACACATTCCACTCTACACGTCCCACTCTACACGTCCCACTCTACACGTCCCACTCTACACGTCCCACTCGACACGTCCCACTCCACACATCCCACTCCCCACTCCACCTATTCCACATCACACCTCCATCTATCCCACATCACACCTCCACATATCCCATATCACACCTCCACACTCCACATGTCCCACTCCACACTCCATACATCTCACATTCACACTCCACGTATTCCACATCACACCTCTACATTCCACACGTCACATCCCACATTCAAACATCACACATCACACATCACACATCCACACACCCACACATCCGACATTCACATGTCCCACTCCACATGTCCCACTCGATATGTCCCACTCCACATGTGCCACTCCACAACTCCCACTCCACACGTCCCACTCCACACTACACACATCCCACATCACTTTCCACACATCCCCCATCACACTCCACACAACCCACATTCACACTCCACACAACCCACATTCACTCTCCACACAACCCACATTCACACTCCATACAACCCACATTCACACTCCACACATCCCACATTCACACATCGCACTCCACATGTCCCACTCCACACATCCCACTCCACATTCCACATATCCCACATTTCACACATCCCACATCACACTCCACACATCCCACATTCACACTCCACACAACCCACATTCACACTCCACACATCCCACATCCACATGTCCCACTCCACATGTCCCACTCTGCATGTCCCACTCCACACGTGCCACTCCACATGTGCCACTCCACACGTCTCACTCCACACTCCACACATCCCACATTCACACATTCCACTCCACACGTCCCACTCTACACGTCCCACTCCACACATCCCACTCTACACGTCCCACTCTACACGTCCCACTCCACACATCCCACTCCCCACTCCACCTATCCCACATAACACCTCCATCTATCCCACATCACACCTCCACATATCCCACATCACACCTCCACACTCCACATGTCCCACTCCACACTCCATACATCTCACATTCACACTCCATGTATTCCACATCACACCTCTCCACTCCACACGTCCCGTCCCACATTCAAACATCACACATCACACATCACACATCACACATCCTATGATGGTATGTCTTGATCTGGTTGGCTTATGATGTTAGGTTCTTGAGTTCAAGCCCCTGTCGCGTTGTTGAATTAACACCAGGTGAGTTGACTCGGCCTGTCATTCTTCCGAGGTCGGCAAAATGAGTACCAGTGTACTGGTAGAGGAGCACAGCATCAGCCGGACAGTTGCGATCCAAGTAATGATAACTACCCAGCAGCCAGCTTAATGCTAACAGGGGCACTGCATCAGCACCACAGCCACACTTCGAAAAAACAATGATGCACCCAGCAGCCACAAGCTGCATACGAATAAATAAACAAGTTTCGAGACTGTCGGAGAAATGAAATGAATGGATGTCTGCATCGATTATGGATTGCAGGTGAATTGAAGCAAGACATTGTCTGATTGGAGGATGGACAACAGCCCATTGTGACAGGAGCAGTAGTCATGGTCACGCGGATTGTTCTGTTGAGCGTCCTGTTGAGGGTACTGATGGTCCCTTAGAAAAGAGCATCGAAGCTGGAGAGGAATAAAAGGATCAATTAGACCTCGAGCTTGGAGAAAGAGCAGGTGGGTCATACTCAGGACCCTGCAGTGACGGACGCACACCGTTCCTCGGCATGCAGGAGCAGCTACTCTGTTGGTGGGTTCAGAGTATACTGTCTGGTAATATGGATGAGCCTGTGTTGAACCAAGTCGATTGGGAAAACGCAACTGCAGTGTGTGCACTTTTTCTTTAATTAGTGGTCCAAATTATCCATTTCCCCTTCGAAATGGAATTCTTTAAATCTTCAACAAAGCAACTGTTCATGTCATTAACTTTGCGCGTCCTCGAAGGGACAGGTGCTCTCTGTACGTCATTCATGCTGGGACAGAGAGCTTGCTGTATGTCATGAGGGAGTCCATGCAAACTGGTTCACAGATCCACTATAATGTATATATTACTGAAACTCTCATCTTGTATGTATGTATGTATGCATGTATGTATGTATATTTGTATGTATGTATGTATGTATGTATGTTCCCGAAATACAGCCAAAATTGTACACGATAGCGCAAAAATTTAAGTGCCACCTTACTCACCATTCTCCTGCGGTGTGCAGTATCAAGTTTCGTTCAAATTGGGCAACGAAAAAAAATTATTAAAAAATCAATTCCCGATTCAGTCAAGTACTCTTCGGGAGAATTTGATCAATGCAAACAACCTCAGCGGTATACTTCACTGGAGCTATCTTTTTTTTTCTTGAAATTATTTGTTTCATCAACCGCTCTCACAACGGGAACCCAACGGGTTCAAAGATCGTCTAGTCCCTCTGCACTCCAGCAAAGTGGGCCTCCATCTGTCCATCCCCGAAGCAGATACCTGGCCCATATCCATCTGCTTGAGATGAGATGCCGATCAAGCTGCTGCAACCACGAGGCACGTGGTCTGCCTGTTGGCCTCCTCCACCCATGAGGCTCTCTCGCTGAGAGAATCTGGTGAGCATGAGGATCAGCGTAAGGATAATGAGCCACATGTCCATACAGCCACAGCTGATGCTCACAGATTACATTGGTCACGAATCTCATTGAAGTCTTTCTCAGAAATACTCGTTGCACACAAAGTCTGACCAGTGATAGCCAAGGATTTTCCGATGAGACCTGGACCCGAAGGAATTGAGTCTCTATCTCAGATGCTTGATCAGAGTAGAAGTCACACATCCATAGAACAAGACTGGAAGCACCAAGTACTTAAAGACTCGGACTTTCGTTCTCCTGCATAGGTATCGATAGCACCACACCCCATTGATCCAGTAGATCCAGGACTCCCGTGGTCCGACCCAGATGTCTATTGACCTCTGGCTCACAACATGCGGAGACATGAATATCACTGCCAAGGTAAGTCAATCTCTCCATGACCTCAATATCCTCACCACAAACAGGTACAGACAGTATAGCAGCATCCAAGACCTTAGTTTTGACCCAGGAAACCCATAATCCCAGCGGCTCAGACTCCTCATTCAGCACCTTGAGGGCCCCCATTTCAATATCCAGTGTCTCCCCAAAGATGACTGCATCATCTGTGAAATCAAGGTCAGAGATCTTGACATTTCTAAACGATGTACCACAGCTTGATCTCTCCAACATCCTCCCCAGAATCCAGTCCATACAAGTGCTGGTGGTCGTATGGCAGCTTAGCTGCCGGGGTAGCTATCATTTCTTGAAGTGTGACTGTGTCACTGATGGAGTGCCCCTCTACCAGTACACACACTGGAACTGGTACTCATTTTGCCGACCTCAGAAGGATGACAGGCTGAGTCAACCCCCTGGTGTATTCATTCAGCAACCGACAGGGCTGGAACTCAGGATCCTAGGATCCCAAGCCACCACCCTAAAGCCGCTGTCACACCTTGACGATTTAGCCAGCATATGCCGACGTATGAAAAATTTGTCTAAAACGCTGGCACACGTCGAATACGTTATGGGTAAGTTTTGTATACGTTAAGAGCACGCTGAAGCACGCTGGCATACGTCGTAGTATGCCGAGCTCGTCGACAAATTTTAACATGCTCAAAAATTTTCGATGTGCTCGGCGTATGACTCACATGTTCCACATACGCTGACCATAAGTTGTAGGCACGTTACGCGATCATTGACACACGTCGACACACGTTACTTGTAAGTTTCTCATAAGTCGAAACACGTCGAGGTAATGGTTAGCGTCAGTGTTGCAGATTCCATGTTTTTCTTTCTTTTCTTCGGCATGACGGTGATGTTGACACTTCGATTTCTAGTGCGGTTATAATATAATAGAATTAATAGGCTGCCGCTCAACGATTTAAATCATAACCGCACTAGAAATTGAAGTGTCAACATCACCGTCATGCCAAAGAAAAAAAAAAAAACATGGAGTCTGGAACACTGAGGGGTTCCTCCTGTGTGAACCTCATTTGTATATACCAATTCCCCTAAACGCTGCCAATACGCCATTATACGGTAGCTGTAAGTTAGAAACACGTTCAGTAAGTTCTGTGGTCGTCCGGAAGACGTCAAATACATCTACATACGTCAATATGCGTTGGACATACGCTAGACATAGGTTCAAAGCACGTTACTCATAGGTTCAAAGCACGTTATTCCTAGGTTAGAAATAAGTTTCGGGTATGCTAAACATTACCTCAACGTATTTCGACGTAGGAGTAACTTACAAGTAATGTGTGTCGACGTGTGTCAACGATCGCATAACGTGCGACAACTTATGGCCAGTGTATGCGGAATGTGTGTCATACGCTGGCATACGTCTAAAAATTTTCAGCATGCTTAAAATTTGTCGACGTGCTTGGCGTAATACGACGTATGCCAGCGTGCTTCAGCATGCTTCAGCGTGCTCTTAACGTATACAAAACTTACCCATAACATATTCAACGTGTGCCAGCGTATTCGGCAAATTTTTCATACGTCGGCATACGCTGGCTAAAACGTCAAGGTGTGACAGGGCCTTGACACTTCGATGTCTAGTGCGGTTATGATTTGAATCGTCGAGCGGCAGCCTTTTAATACACTACGCCACGTGATCGTCGGCGACGCTGCCGCGCTATGCATACATTAGGCTCTCGTTGGGCATACGTTGTGAATGCCAACAACACGCTAAGCATTCGTTGGTGTTAGTTATCTATATGTTATCGAAACGTTCTATGTACGTTACTAATACGTTATGCATACGTCCAACTCGTTATGAATACGCCAAAAACTGAAAGAAACATCAATAGTTCAGCGTACGCCAGCGTTTTACATACATTTTGATACGTTGCCATACGTTTGCCAGAATTACTTCGACCCAAATCTTTGGATCTTGCATCCTCTGCGTTACAAGGAATGGGTACAGATACTTGGAAATGCTTCAAAACTTTCTTCTTCCAAAAAATCAGCAATGAGAAAGCACAGATGAAACGATTTTTATGCAAGATAGTGCCCCTCTCCATTTCTCTATTGAAGTCCATAATTGACTGGAGACCCACTTTCCACACAGATAGATAAGGCGATGTGGATCGATAGAGTGGAGGTGAGCAATATGATTATGCATGGGGAGTTTCAACAGAATTGGGCACAGCATGGAAGGAACAAAGGGTGCAAGACCAGAAAGGAGGTGATAAAGGGCAGAGAGACCACTGACCTGTCTGCGATGGGAAAGTGTTAGGTCCATAGATTTGGCTTATCCGTGGTAGATTCCAATGATCTTAAAGGCCTTGTTTTCCACAACATCAAGCTCAGCAAGGTTGAGCAAAGCAGGGGCACCACTCTACAGCAGAGAGCAGTACTCCATGAAGTTGTGGATGAAGGTCTTATGAACAGATAAGAGTTCAGGTGTGCCAAGGAAGGACTTTGCGTGATGGTGGATGCTCAGTCAGCGACTGCCTTTGGAGGCCAACTTAGAAACGCGGTTTGCCGAAGAAAGATGATGGCTGATAGTGAGACCTAAGAGTTTGAGCGACTGAACTTCTTAAAGAGAATTGTTAAGAAAGTAATTTGAAGGGTTTTCCAGATCGTTCTTTCAGAGAGAGAGAGAGAGAGAGAGAGAGAGAGAGAGAGAGAGAGAGAGAGAGAGAGAGAGAGAGAGAGAGAGAGAGAGAGAGAGAGAGAGAGAGAGAGAGAGAGATAGAGATAGAGATAGAGATAGAGATAGAGATAGAGGTAGAGGTAGATATAGATATAGATATAGATATATATATAGATATAGATATAGATATAGATATAGATATAGATATAGATATAGATATAGATATAGATATAGATATAGATATAGATATAGATATAGATATATATATATATATATATATATATATATATGTATATATATATATATATATATATATATATATATATATATATATATATATATATATATATATATATATATATATATATATATATATATATATATATATATCAATGGATTTGTCAGGATTGAGACATTTTCCAAATATTTGACCAGCATGTGATTCTATCAATGTCTGCAAAGAGGGAAGAGGCTGCTGCCTGTCTATATGAAGGACGAGGTATATCGTGGCAGAGGGTGGAGTCATCAGCAAATGGATAAAGAGGTTTTTCCAGAAAGTCAGAGAGATTGTTGATGAAGATTAGGAATAAGATTGGGGGGGGGGGTAAGAACACTCCCTTCTAGTACTTCAATTTGACAGGGAGAGGAGATGAAAGGATTCTGTTGACAGCCACCTGCTGGCTCAAAGAGTAGAGGAAGTCAGTAACCCAAGAGCGGAGTTGGAATTGGACGCCATTCACCCAACGTTTGGAGAGCAAGTTGGGGTGCCAGACTATATCGAAAGGTCGAGATTTGTCCAGAGAGATGACCCTGACTTCGTGTCTTACACTGAGGGCATCCAACCATTGTTGGGAGAGCAGAAGGAGCATGTCCAAGGTAGAGTGTCCTGGTCTGAATCAAAATGGATGATCTGAGATAAGGCCGCTTGAGAAAAGGAAGGATTTTATGTCTACTGCATTGATGGATTCCATAATTTTTCTCATGATTGGGAGTAAGCTGAGAGGTCGGTAGTTAAAGACATCAGTTTTGCACCTTGTTTATTTAATGCGGTGATGTTGGCTGACTTTCAAGCAGATGGAAGATGACCTGACTTCCAACCAGATTGTGCTGTTGGGTGTTGCCCATATTGACAGTAGTGTGTGGTGGACCCAGGGTACCATTGTAGCAAGAGGTTGCAGGGTCAAAGACAAGGTCAAACTCTTGATGTAAGTCATGGAACTGCATGCCCTGAGCATTGGAAAGGAGCAAGTCCAATCAACAAGGATCATGGAAGAGTGGAGTGTAAGGGGTGGTGTGGGTTATGGATGGATGGTTATGTGGGCCTGGGTGTGTATTTGGCAGCAGTAGCGACAGGATGGATCTGGCAATAGTGGATGTGTTTCTGACTTTCTGTAAGTGGACAGGGATGTTTGTTCTTTAAGAGGCCTTCCTTGTCAGCTACAGACTCGAGGATTTTGGGGAAGGCCTCATGTCATCAGGATTTTTTAGTGTTAAGTATGGAGAGAATCTGCTCTGGGTTCCATGAGTTGCATCCAGGTCTAGGGAACTTGGCGAGTCAATCTCAAATTAGTCCCCTGGCCAAATTTTGGTGGAGACCGATAGAGAGCACAAGACGAATGACTCGTTCAGGCATATAGCTGGGTTGAGTTTACTGAAGTGATGTCATTGTTATGGAGGATAATATAATGTCATTTTGCAAGATGGTGGTTGATGTCACTGTAAATGAGGAATGGAGTTCCAATGAGTATATCAACACATGTAATCCACAATGAGTGCATTGAGCATGAGGTCTGCACCATGTCTGGAGAGGGAGAGCCATGTGTCTCCAAGCCCTTTAAGTGGGGCTAGTTAGCCATCAGCTTGAACAGCAAACTGTGGAGTCTTCATAACAGGAGTGCAAATACAATAAGCAAAAGAAGTGCATACCATGTTAGTTTTGGCCCCAGAGTCAAGGGTAAGGTTGAGGAGATGATGGTCTTAAAAGGCTCTGAAATGCAGTGAAGGCTTGGAACTCACCTTGTGCATGGTGTTGGAGTCCAAGATGGATGGAGGTCTGCGGTGTCCTTCTGAAGAGCTGGAGGTAGGTCAGGAGGGAGATTATCTGGTTCGTAGTCATCCTCAACTGAGTCATGGGGGACCATTTTGGCAATATCACTGACCTGTGAGGGGTAGTGGTGCTCCGAGGCTGGAACAAATGAGCATTGCGCGATACTGGGAGGTATGGTCAAGGCATCCAATGGGTCGTTTGGATCTTGTAGGTCCTCATGGGGGGACGAGGGGGGGTGTCTTTTGGGTCCTCTGTTTACTTTAGGTTAAGTATTTCAGGTTACAATTGTGGGTGACATCAGGTCAACTGTCCAACCAATGGGTGAAGAGCGTTATGTCACACCAGGCTTGAAAAGTTTTAATTCAAGCCATTTGTTTTTATAGTTATCGCTCATAAAATCAATTTCATTCATATTTTGGTTACTTAATAATCGATTGAATGAGTTATGTTGTTTTGTTATCCATTTATTAAGTTAAAAAGAACTTGATGTGTCAGGCAAATTTTTTTAGCACCTTCGTTAATCTTTGCACTTATCACAATTATTTAATTATTTGATTATACTAAAGTTTTAATTCCATTATCCAAAATATGTATTATCATCACATGCTACTGATGCTTTCTTATTTACTTGTTGTGAATACATTTTGTGTTTATGACATTTTTTGTATTCATTTCACGATACAGTACCCTTCTTTATTAACAACTAAGCGGTTGTAATGATGCTCAAAATTTATCGCCTCTTTGATTACATTCTTCTTTATCTCCTTTAACTTTCTATCACATTTGGAAGTATACTTTGAAGCATAACACTTTGATTTTATTCCTACAAATTATTTCATAAATTCTCCACTAAGTTCATGTTTAAAAATTTTTTTCTTTTTTTGTAGAGAATAGGAGAGAATATCCCAACAAATTATTTCATAAATTCTCCACCAAGTTCATGTTTAAAATTTTTTTTTTATTTTGTAGAGAATAGGAGAGAATATTCCGACAAATTATTTCATGAATTCTCCACCAAGTTCATGTTTAAATTTTTTTCTTTTTTGTAGAGAAGAGGAGAGAATATTCCGACAAATTATTTCATGAATTCTCCACCAAGTTCATGTTCAAAATTTTTTTCTTTTTTTGTATAGAATAGGAGAGAATATTCCTACAAATTATTTCATAAATTCTCCACCAAGTTTATGTTTAAAATTTTTTTCTTTTTTGTAGAGAATAGGAGAGAATATTCCTACAAATTATTTCATAAATTCTCCACCAAGTTCATGTTTAAAATTTTTTTCTTTTATTTTGTAGAGAATAGGTTATTCTTTTGTAGAGAGAATATTTTGTAGATAATTCTTTTGTAGTTGCTTGTGTCATAAATGTCTGTTTTGTGCCATATCCTCATAAACATCTCCTGGATTGATTTGTAATATAATGCTGTCTGATTCCATATACAGTAGAACCTCTTTTATCCGGAATGGTTGGGGATCAAGGGTGTTCTGGATCAATGATATTTCTGGTTAATGGATGTCATTGTTCATGAATTTTTTTTTTTTAGAAAATAGATCTCATTGTGTTACGTTGTACCCTAACCCTAATCGCTAGCCATATTAACTTGACAACCCCAACCAACCCCCACATCATTCTTTATTTGGAGTGATCGCCCGATGCAGCGAATGGCAGGTGCGATATTTGACTTAAAAATTAAATGAGTGAAATGCAAGCACCCCATTATATCTGTCTGTATATTTATTGTTGTGAAAGAATTCTGGGGGGGGGGGGAAAGAACAAGTCACCCCTTTGAAACTCACAAGCCAGCTTGATTAACATTACCACTAAGTGAAGGTGCAGCCTCTAACCACCAGGTGTCAGCAACAGAGCGAAACAAGTCAGGGACACTCCTTTTCAGAAGACTTCTGGTCACGGTGAACAATACTGTTAAATCCATCAAGTCTTCATCCCATGTTTTGTATTTAGATAATTATTTCAGGGAGGAAAGTGATTCCCCCCAAAATAATAAATGTGTAAATTAATTTTGTTAATACGTTGTTGAGTTCGTTATTATTGTTGCAAATAAGTCCATGTAGTAAGTACGCTGCTGTATTGTGTTGAATCGTAAGGCCATGAGAAAAAGAAATGCAATGGGAGTTCTAAATCAAACCACCTATGTGCATCCACCCTTAATATATGGGTTACACGTAGTAATTGTACATTCATACAATTATATTATGACTGTTTTTGTGAGTGAGGTTTTTTATTAGTTAGTTAGTGAGGTAAGATCAGTATTCTTTGCATGATAAATCATATTGCAAAGGGTCGCTTCCTTTTCAGAATCTTCTGGTCACGGTGAATTATACTGTTAAATCCACCAATCCTGTATCCTATGTTTGGTATATACATTGGTAATTCAGTAAAATAACTTGGAATTGGAAAGGTTCCTCCGCCTTGCTCCTTCCACATCTTCATCCGACACCACCACACCCAAGAAAACAATTACAATGCAACATTTTGGCAAGCTAGGCAGGAGTGTTTTTTCCATCAAGCAAGAGGGCTTGAACTAACTAGCTCCTTTGGTGATGGTTGCGATACGTGTGTGCCTTTCCTTGTTCTCTCTATCCCTCTTAACTTCTTTTGATTACAATAAACCTGTTTCTCACCACTGGCGTGTCGGCCTGATGCACGGCTTGGAATTGGCAATTATAACCAATTATAACATAATTATAACATAATTATAACATAATTATAACATAATTATATCATTATAACAGCTCGGCAATGAGTCAAACTCGCGGCTGTTGGAAATTTAGTGCAAACATCGCGAGGAGGATGAAATTTGCGGTATGTTTTATTGTGGTTCCCGCTCAGCCACATTCCTTTTTAAATGGGGAAATTTCTGTAGGCGACAGATCTTTTTAAAGTTTCTGTATGTCGGGAACCGATGGAAAGATATGTTTGGCTTTCTGCGCGGACGACGTATGGTCTCCATGGACCATCCGTCGCTAAATTGGTGATCATCTGGGTGGAGGATCTGACCTCATGTCCACCACATGGTCCACCGTTACAATACATTCCATTGTAGCAGATTCGGTCTCACGAACAGGTGAGGGGAAACTGCCAGAGATAAACTACTGAGATGTCGAGTGGCGACTACATGGTGTGGCGTGATTAGGATGAATTAAAGAAGGATTAGTCGTACCCCCTGCTGTGAGCCCCCAACCCCTCCGCTGGGGTCATGCATGCACTTCCGCAACAACAAAGTCGCTGACATGTCTCCGCCATGTCAACACAGCCATGCCTGAAGTTGCTTATGTGCACACGCTAAGTCGACGGAATGTGTGAGACTCGCACACATGCACACACCAATTTTGACATCGTCACGTGGGGTTGGCACACCTGTAGCTGCTATTTTGTAATGGTCACGTTGTGGGGTGAGAAATTACAATGGGGAATGATTACAAATGTCAATTACAGAGTGGAAGGAGACAGATACAGGGGCTAATGGTATGAGGAGCTTTCTCTACACCTGATCCTGCTCATTCCAACCTGGGATTACAAAACACTTGTTCCAACATTCATTTCAAACTAATTGATAATTTACTCTTCAGTAACAGCTGGCATTTTCGTAACACTGCCCCTCTTTCCCCTTAGACTTGTCCAACGTACATCACGTGTACGTAGGACTTGTCCTACGTGTCCTTTCTTCTGATGCTCGGATGAGACGGGACAAAATAAATATTTTACAACAACAACACTGCTCTACTCTAATTCGCAATGCTTACAAAGAGTAGTGGATGTGCTCATGAACCCACTCTGCCAGCAGGAGCTTTTCTCAGAACATACTTAATAATTCTAACTGCAACATATTATTTCAAACAAAAAATGAAAGTGGTTCGAGGATGAGCATTTGCATTTAAAATCACACAACAAGCAATGAAGTTCATGCAAAAGAGTTTCAAAGTTCCTGGAGGATGGGGCACAATATTATTGTTCTTGAGGCAGCAATAGTTCATAATGGCAAAATAATAATGGTCCTTGAAGCACAAAATATGTCACTGGCTATGGGCAGCAAATAAAGGCAATTGATTGGCCATGGGGCCACAAAAATAAGTCAGAGACAACAAAAGTATCTTTTGAGGTAATTGGCAAGGGGCTGGTCTTGCAGCAGGCTTGTCAGTAACGCTGTTCCTTGCAGCAGGCAGAAGCGATGGTGATGGCTGGCTCCAGATGTTGAAGGGTTTTTTGGCAGCAGGGAGGAGGATGGCCAGGTTCCCCTTTGGGAAGAAAATGATGGAGCGCCAAAAAACTAAGAGAGCTGATGTGGTGGGGCTTATGAGCGGCCAACACACATTATATGGTGTGAAGGAGAGCATCTATTCTAAACCCTAATACATTATCAAAAAGCACTTATTTCAGTTTACTTTTAATCCCAGTGCAGTTGTCTTAATGACCAATTTACCCACTGCTTAGCTTGCATGCCTAAACCTATTAATTTGGGACCGGACCTCATAAATTTCCCTGAATTCTGTGCTCTGGTATCGTCAGCTGTCTGGATAGTATGGCCCTGTCTCAGGCCTCCTGGCTCTGTCCTATTATGTCACCTGAGACCCTGGGGTGAACCCAGAGCATATCCTCTGCATTCAGAAATGGAGGTGGATGTGGATGGGAGCTTTCTTTGAGGAGCCTGTGAGGCCAGGTGGATCACTGATGGGCTTGCAAGTGAGAGCCTCATTGATCATGCTGTAGCTGGAGTCGACGTGATTGGAGTAGCCCATGCTGTGGCTGGGATGGCCCATGCTGTGGCTGGGATGGCCCATGCTGTGGCTGGGATGGCCCATGCTGAGTCTGGGATGGCTCATTCTGCAGCACAAGGCTGTGATGGTTGAGGGCACGGCTGTGCCCCTGATGCAATGCCCTCTGCTGGTTAGGGCAGGAATTTGGAATTTGGCCATGGTGCCTGTGAGAGCTTTTGTTTTCTTTGCGAAGGACACTGTAGGATCTTTGACGTCTACCAACGAATGCTGGCAGACAGTATGCCAGTTTAACGTTCATCTGAGGGACGGCACACGCATTGATGAATCACACTGCTTGTGAAACATCGGGTGACTGTTTATAGCTGGGTTGGGATTAAAACATTTCGTGAGAACACCTGACAAATGGAGGCTGGAAGAGAAGATTTTTTTTCTTTTTCTTTTTTACGCTTCGGGGCTTGCAGCATGTGGACGTCTGATTGTCAGTTTCTCCTTCCAATTCATCAAAGGTAAGTTCCCTGGACCAGATATGTTGTGTTTTACAGGTTATGTTTTCACCCCTGTTTGTTACCTGCAAATAAGATTCACAAGTAGACCGTTTGGACACTTGGACCTTTTGAGACCCTATATATCCTTTTTGACCCTTTCGACCTTTACACCCTTCAGAGTTTAAACTTTTACACCCTGTGGACTGCTTTGACACCTTCACCCTTTAGACCCAATTAGACCTTTTAAGGCCCTTTAGGCCAGTGAGACTCCTGAAGACCTTTACACACTTTAGACTGCTGAGACCTATAGACCCTTAGACGTTTTAGACCTTTCGACCCATGAAACCCTCTTTAGACACTTTAGACCCATTTAGATTGCTGAGATCCATTAGACACTCCTTTTGGAAAATACCTTTTAGATATTTAGACCCCTTAAGACCCTTATACAGCCCTATAAACCATTTAGACCATTTAGACCTCTCGACTTCGTCCATGACTCTTCTTCTCCTGGGTTCGCCACAGCCCTTCACCCCCTGGATCCATCCCAGCCCCATGCCCCCCTCCCCCAGCTTCGCCCCAGCACCGCACCCCCCAGATTTGTCCCAGCCCCGCAATACCACATTCACCCCGCCATGTACCCCCTCCCCCAGCTTCGCCCCAACCCCACACCCTCTCCTTGTTCCTTTCCACATTTCTACACCCGACACGCAGATCATCCCCTGTCCCTAACTATGTGTATCTCAAACATCCGAGGCCTCCTCCCCAACTTGATAGATCTTTCAATCCATGTCGAAACTGATAAACTGGCCATCATCTATTTAATAGAAACCTTCCTCCCTTAGAATGTCCCTGACTTCTTCGTGTTTCACCCTGGCTACTGTCTCCTTCGGCTTGATCGACCTGAACCTCGTCCTGGCAGACGAATCATACTGTACATCAAGAACTCCATTTCTCACTCTCCGTGTATTGCTCTTACACCTCCCAAACTCTCGGAGTTCCTCCGGTTGCGGCTTCCCCTCCACTCCCACTTCAGAGAAGTTTCTCCCAACCCCCCCCCCATCCCCGTTGGTAGTACTTAGGGTCAGGTAATAGGTGCAAGGAACCCCTCCCACACCTCCACCCCCGTGTTGTTTCGGCCAAAATCACTGGGTACTGACATCTCAGTTAGCATTGCCATCTTTTATTTTTGTACCTTAAAGTACTTTATTTGATCACAATACTTTGCTTCTATATTCAGGCTTGATGGAATCATCAGGTTATACACCATCCCCTCCTGCTCCGGAAAGAATTTCTCCCTCCGTGAGTCAGCTCGCAGGCTGCCCGACATCTCGCCCAGGGTGTGTTTGTGTTTGTAATGATGTGCATGTGCGGTTGAGCTTGCTGTCAGTCAAGAGTCTGCACACAGATCAACTTTAAACTTATGTTTCCTCCAATATTTCTCTCTTGCACAAATTCATTTTTTCTCCTTATTTCTTCTCTCATCCTTTTCCCGATTGCTTTAGATATACATATTATATGCCATTCTATTTTAGCTTATCTGGAATTTAAATTCCAGATACCGTGTCATCGCGCAACGTCTGTCTGTCCGTCTCCTTTTTCGACTTGTCTGGCTAACCCGCCGGGCCGATCCCACTGAAATTTGGCAGCAACATTCCTGTCCTGACTGGTAACAGGAATTGCAAAGCTCGTTCCACTCACATGACTTGAAGTAGGTCAAAATGGCCGACAGTAAATTTTTGGGAAAATTGCGTAAATTCCTTCAAAAATCTTTTTCTCCAGACCCACCAGTCAGAATGCTACCAAATTTGGGTTACAGCATTAGGACAGGGTCCTAATGTTAAATTGTGGAGGCCACACTGATCACATGACCGGAAGTGTGTCAAAATGGTGGTTCTGCAAATTCTTTCCAAAATCTTCCTCTCCTGATCCACCAATTAGAATGCTATCAAATTTTGATTACAACATTAGGTCAGGGTAGGGATATTAATTTGCTGTAGTAATTCCGAACTCATGACTTTCCTAATGGTGTGTGAAAATGGCTGACTTCCTAAATTTTTGGAAAAAATCTTGTAAATTCCTTCAAAAATCTTCTTTCCAGACCCACCAGTCAGAATGCTACCAAATTTTGAATACAACGTTTGGCCAGGTTAGGGATGTTAAATTGCCGAAGTCATTCCGTGCATGTGACTCGGAGTGTGTCAAAATGGCCGACTTTCTCAATTTTTGGGAAAATCGTGTAAATTCTTTCAAAAATCTTCTTTCCAGACCCACCAGTCAGAATGCTACCAAATTTTGAATACAACGTTTGGCCAGGTTAGGGATGTTAAATTGCCGAAGTCATTCCATGCACGTGACTCGGAGTGTGTCAAAATGGCCGACTTTCTCATTTTTTGGGAAAATCGTGTAAATTCTTTCAAAAATCTTCTTTTCCAGACCCACCAGTCAGAATGCCACCAAATTTGGGTTACAACATTAGCACAAGGTCGTGATGTTAAAATTGCAGAGATTATGCTGATCACATGACCGGAAATGTGTCAAAATGGCGGTCTGAGTAAAAGTTTTTGGAAAATCGTGTAAATTCCTTTAAAAAATCTTATTCTCCAGACCCACCAATCAGACTGCTGCCAAATTTGAGTTACATTCGGCCAGGGCCAAGATAAGCTCCCAGTCCGGTTTTTATTGTCTCTTTTAATTTTTTTCCCTCCTCTCCATCAATTGTTCAATGTTTTTTGATGGATTGCATCTTTTTTTTCTGATTTTCGATTCACCCGATACTTTCAAAGCTCAATGCTGTGTTCCTTATTCCATCTTGAGTGTTTTTTCTTTTGTGTTCACTTATTTATGTTCATTTAATCAGTTTGATAGTCAAAGTCGTTTCTTGCTTTTGATTCTAAGCAGCTTTTTTGGTGCTTTCTGTGAACCATTTTTGCCTTTCAAATATTGTATTTCATTTCTTACATGTTAGCAGTCTGTGTTCACTTGTCATATTAACTTGGTTGACTACTGTTATATATTTGTGCATCTTTACATGTTTGTCAAGAGGAAATGAATCTCGTTTATTCCCCCTTGGCTTTCCCAGGTCTCGGATCCTGATTATTTATTTTGACGGTATGTGTTCATAATCTTGAGGATTTTTTTTTGTTTTAATTGTTTCAAATTCAATGTCTTCTCTTATATTTCTCTCTTTACTTCCAAAAACCCATCCTCAATTCTGCTTCTTCATTGCAGTTTCTTCTCTTTCCAATTCATACATCAAAGTCCCCCATAATTATACTCATACGAGAAGCACCCGCTCCTTATGGGAGCTGGTAGGGGGATCTAGTTGTTATCTTTATGATTATTAGTAATACCATAGCAGAGTACCATCCCGATGGGCAATTTGTTCCAAGCATGCAACATGTTCTTCTGACACATCCCTTTATTTGGGTGGTATAACGGCAACAGACCACAGGCTTCAATCTCTCCCAAAATGACAAACACACAAACAGATGAGGGAGTAGGGGATGGGGAGGGGGGCATTACCTCCTTCTCGTTCGGTGGTGGAGTAATGAAAATATAAATAAATGAAAAAAAGAAAGAAAATCAATAAATGAAAGATTAAATGCAGATGAGTGATCCGAGACAATGTGTAACCACACCATGCTCGTATCCTATAATATCACAAAGTGTTTTATTTAATATATTTTCCTGTTGTGTTATATATTCTTCAACCATTGTTTGTACCTTGGGTAATTTTCCAACAGTGGCCTTTTCTAACCCAGAAATTCTTAGCATCCCCTGTCCTACCACTTACCAAGCCACCACTATGGCCTGGTGCAATATGACTTCAAATTGGGGAGAGGGGCATGGTTTTTGTCTTTTTCATGCTGGATAAAGGATGTACCTTTACACATTGACCTAATGTGGCTTATAAGGAGTGTCCTGGATGGTGGTTGGGTAATATGAACAGATCTGCCATTTGCATGCTGTTATTTGTCTCATTTGTCCTCTGCTCACCAGGAAAGCCTGATGGGGGAGCTGGTTTCGTCTCTGACAAATCGTACTGTGGCATGTAGTACTGGATTATAGGTTACCAGTAGCAATTTGTCATATGAATCATGCCAACCTGAAATAATTACAAGACATCAAATTATTTATTTAATGTGATTTGACTTGGAGGTATATGGGAAGAAAAAATTCAGACAGTCACAAATTTGACCATCTTGGAGTTTAGTTCACAAGTCACAAATTACAGCAGTGAATCATGAGTGAGTGCCATCATTCAAACAAAGTGGAAAACTCATTTTTGACGAGTGTGGTCTTCTTTCGTGTGATCTGGTGGATAATTACAATTGAAAATCCGGTGATGAGAGTCATTCGATCGTTAGGGCTCTGTGTAGTTCTGCAAAGGATCCGTTGAATCTCCTCTGCACTTTGTTACATAACTTTATCTGCCATGCTCTCTTGAGCAATCTTTTTCATAAGGCTTTAATGTGGTTAATTTATAAAGTATATTGGATTAAGGAGACAAAATCAATTTGATAGTCTAACGTTTGTGAACTTGATGCTCGATGCAAACCTGGTGTGTTCGATCTGGAAACAATTTAGCAAGTAATAAAAGTGAGAATGGCGAGGGTTGA
This sequence comes from Eptatretus burgeri, assembly GCF_056783735.1. Lineage (NCBI taxonomy): Eukaryota > Metazoa > Chordata > Myxini > Myxiniformes > Myxinidae > Eptatretus > Eptatretus burgeri. The sequence goes on along the minus strand of NC_140966.1, from coordinate 92,895,185 downwards.
GCAGCTGAGCATGAAGAGTGACGCGTTGGATTGGAATGTACGCACAGCATTGCCTGCGGGTCACAATAAAGAGAAACAGTACAATAATTACACATTCAGAAATCTCTTGTACTGGAAATTAAGCAATATCTTTTTCAGGAATCCTGAGTGTGCCAAGTCAGGAACATTTTAATCAATAACATTTATGTCAAATATATATATATATATATATATATATATATATATATATATATATATATATATATATATATATATATATATATATATTTCAACCAGTAGGGGCTACCCGACGCTGCCTGGGAGTTTGCAAGGGGTAAACCGTTGATGCTCGGCTGAGTGAGCTTTTCCTGGTGGTCGTTTCGGAACGTGTTGGACATTGAAAAGCTATGGAGTTATTGGCCTCATGGTGGTTACCTTTTGCCTGCAGGTCGAGGGCAGCATTGCCTCACACCAAATTCTAAGATACACTTTATAGCAGCCTTTGGTGGCCTCAAAATGGACATCAAGGCCAACATGTGGTAGGTGGAGCCCCTGCCCCGGTTCTGAAGTACGTACAACCAAAATTTGGGGCTTCTCCCTGCTATGACTCGGCCGTGAAAGAATAACGTACAAACGCACTCACTAACAATTAAAAATATTTATAAGAAGAAAAAGAAGATAAAACTTTCCTTCCCTTCCTAATTAAAACAAATATAAATCACATTTTATCTCGGGTTGTGGAGTCACAACATATATGTACATTTGCTAATTGAAGTGGAATATTCTGTATCTCTCCCCCCCCCCCCCAAAAAAAAAATAAAAAAATAAATAAATAAAGAAAGAAAGAAAGAGAAATAGTTAAAAAAAGTATTTCTGTCAACCACTAAGGAATGGAATGGCTTGTGAAACTCATCACAAATGGTGATTTATTTTGTATACCTTGTCGAGGCTCATATAAGAGCGAACAAACGACACACAGCAAGCGGGGCATGAGATAAGAGGGGTGGGCGTGGGAAGGACAAAACAGAAGGGAACAGAGACATGAGGAGATCTATGGAAGGGAGAGGGATGGGGCGGGGAACACCGGGTATACAAGATGGACATTACAGGGACTTTCAGGAAGGAAAGCAGGGAATTTGAAGGGGTGGGCTTGGGGTGGATTAATGGGGGTAGAAAAGATTGAGGATTTGAATGGAGGAAGATAAGAGGTGGTGGTAAACAGCTGTTTTGAAGGCCTTGAGGGAAGAATGGGATTGAAGGGAGTGTGGGACTTTATTCCAAAGGTGGGGAAAAAGAGTGAAGGTGAGCAGTGATTCGTGATTTTCATAGTTTTACCAGAAGGGGGTTGCTGGTGGACCTTGAGTGCCCTGCAGAAATATGGTGGGGGGTGGGAGGGGCGAGAGGAGATGGTAGAAGACAGAAAGATCACCGACCTGCCTGCGGCGAGAGAGAGTGAGAGGCCCAAATAGTGCTGCAGAATGGTGGAAGTATTGTGCACTTTTGGTGAAAAGCATGAAACTTTGCACAGCTGTAGTGTTTTACCTACTGAACAATATTAGATATGGGGCCAACTGAATTTTTTCCAACATGGCAGTCATTTTCAAAATGGCCACCGCCATGGGCGAAATTACTGATACCACCATATAAATGAATATATTTCCTATGATTAGTTGGAAAATTGTCCAGAAATGTGAAATGTCACTAACTTTTACCTTATGTTTCACATGTTCTTCATTTCTTAACCAAGATGGCTTTCAAATTCAAAATGGCTGCCAAATTCAAAATGGCTGCTACATTATAAAATGGTGACAAGCATATGAACGTGTAATGTGGTAATTGTACCATGCATCATAGTTAACGTTATTCCAGTTAATCTGTGTATATCGCACACATTCATTCATCCTTCATTTTCTTCTTTCAGATCAGTATCTCCATATCACAGTGCATGCTGTTAGTTGTAGAAGCTGTGGTGGTGGTGTATTAATCAAAATACCAACAATGGCTAAATCCTTCAACATTTTAGACCCAAGACAACGTCCAGAAACTCCTTCAACATCTGAATCATCATCATCGCCGATAGATTGGACAAAATGCATTTTATGTCAAGAGATATCAAAAGAACCACTGCGATGCCCAGCTGATTCAAAGAGGACTGGTATTGACATTGGTACACTTTATGATAATCTTGCAGGTAATTTGATAAGATTCAAAGAGCTTCAGAGTCTTCCAGATAATATAAACTTATCAAGGTTAGACAATGGAACAGGAGTTGCTTCAACTCTAAAGTTGAATGCAGCTAAATGGCGCAAAAAAAATGCAAGGATAAGTACAACAACACCAAACTTCAACGGGTAGAAAACAGGAAAAGAGATGAGTGTGAAACCAACAGTGACTCGCCAAAACAGAAAGTCTCTCGCTACAGCAGTGGTGGTGCAGCCAGAACATCACAAGACACTTGCTTCTTTTGGGGTGAAAAATCAGATAAACTCCAAAAGGCATCGACGGAGAAACTAGACAGAAATGTTCGGCGATGTGCAGAAATTGTGCGAGACCATATTATGCTAGTTGCTAAATTGAGCGCTGGAGATATGATGTCCCAAGATGCAATGTACCACAGCAATTGCTTGGTTGGTGATGATCGTCTGGGTGGAGGATCTGACCTCATGTCCACCACATGGTCCACCGTTACAATACATTCCATTGTAGCAGATTCGGTCTCACGAACAGGTGAGGGGAAACTGCCAGAGATAAACTACTGAGATGCCGAGTGGCGACAACATGGTGTGGTGTGATTAGGATGAATTAACGAAGGATTAGTCGTGCCCCCTGATGTGAGCCCCCACCCCCTCCGCTGGGGTCATGCATGCACTTCCGCTACAACAAAGTCGCTGACATGTCTCCGCCATGTCAACAAAAACACTACAAGAAAGCAGAGTCAGTGAATTGCTCTGACAGCGGAGAAAGTTCTTCTGATAAACAACTGCACGGCATTGTCCTGGCGGAGCTGGTTTCGTATATTGAAGACTGTCGTGCAGAAAGCATGGAGAATGACGTAGCACCGGTGTTCAAACTAGCAGATTTAAATCAGATGTACACTTCAAGACTAAATGACCTGGGAGCAGACACATCGACTCGAGAACACTCGACCAGACTGAAAGAACGAATATTAGCCAACATACCAGACTTACAAGCCCACAAGCAAGGCAGGAACGTTCTTCTTGCTTTTCAGGATGGCATCGGACTGGCACTAAAGAGGGCATTTGAAAGTGACTTTGACGAGGAGGCTATCGTGTTGGCAAAGGCAGCTGAAATCGTTCGTAAGGACATTCTGAAGCTTGAAAAGTCTGTATTTATGGGGAAATTCTCCAAGGAGTGTCAGCAACAATCAGTTTCTAAGTCTCTGACAACCCTCGTTGGGATGATAATGGGTGGATCAGACATAGTGCAGCAATCAAGCAATGCCACTGATACCCAGGTGATACTAATCGTCTCGCAGCTTATACGCCAAAATGTCATAATTCGACGTCGTGAAGGATCCACCTCTCACTACCACAGTGTGGATCGTGAGACACCCCTGCCTACTTCCGTCGGACTCATTATCCATGCCAGGACAACAAAGCGTGAGTTAATTGACAGAATGTATGACAGAATGTGGAATAAGTCAAGAGTGAAAAAGGTCATTACACTAGCATTTAAAGTGGGTGGACCTTCAATCTGTATGGAGTCTCTATATTTGAGAGCGTTGAAAAAGAAGACGATGTATGTTTGTACCGATGAAAGTCATTTCTTGAAAATGGTCTTTTTCCTTTTGTTCTATGCTTTTGTTCGATGCTTTAGTAAGAATAATATTTTTTGAAAAGTCTTTCATACCATGTGCATTTTGAGTGTTACCATGGCACAAAGGCACGAAGGCACAAAGGCACAAAGGAAGTGGCAAAGGAAGCGGTTACCATGGCACAAAGTGGTTACTTTGTGCATACCATGGCACAAATGAAGTGGTTTACTGACCCCCTGCTGGAGAAAGTAGGGATTACTAGCCATGGTACAAAATATATTTGCCCCACCTATTCCAACATCCCACCCAGACCCCCTCCAACTCAGTCTACTGCCAGAAGGGCAGGTGTTCCTAGTTTTCAAAAACAGTTTTCTGCTGTTCTTTCTATGCACCTTTCCAGGTTATTTTCCTGCTTACATCATGGACAACCGCTAATGATAACTTTTCATGCCTCTGCTGACAAAGTTGCTGGAGGCTTTATGTTTTCGGGTTGTCCGTCCGTCCATGATAATGTTCTTTGTTTTCTCTGCAAGCCCTTATCGGATTGACGCAAAAGTTTCACCATAGGTGTGACTACTCATGTAGAATGTTTCAATGATAATTATGACTTCATAGGTCACGTGGTGTGGCAGGCATGTTGGAAAAAAGGGAAAACTTTGGACCTCTGTATCTCTGAAACTGCTCTTGGGAAAAAAAAATGAAACTTGGTACATGGCAAGTACTCCACATGGAGAATAAGTGTGATTTTTATGATGATGTCATTGGTGGCTTCATTATGGTCATAATTACTTACGTCAAAAGCTTTATCCGATCAGTATGAAAAATTTTAAGGGTCATCTAGGGCTATATTGTATGAGGGAGGGGGGGAATTATGACATCATTGGTCACTTGGTTCGGCTGCCATTTTGTTTTCAACATAAAAACCTTCAAAAATCTTCTCTGAAATTGCTGAACATATTGAGGGGAAACTTTACAGGTATGATCGCCTATCCATGAGGAACAAAAAGTTTGCCACCTATGACGTCATCGGTCACATGGTTTGGAAGCCATTTTGGATTTACCCTCAAACCTTTAAAAATCATCTTCTCCAGAATAGTTTGACAGATCAATGGGGAAACTTCACCCACATGTTGACCCAAGCCTTGGGGATACCAGGATGTTCACGAATAATTAATAGGTCACATGGTCAGGCAGCCATATTAGATTGAATAAAAATCTTACAAAAATTATTTCTCTTGAACCGCTTCGTTCATTTGATGTGAAACGTCACAGTTATGATCCAGTACTCATGGGGAATAAATGTTTTAAATTTCAACCTGATCGGACGCATGGTCTGGCAGTCTGAATTATTTAATATTTTGAATCTGGGTTCAGGAATTTAAATCAAACTTCGTACAAGTATGTATAATCATGTAATAATGTGGGCAGAGGCATATCTGGTGACGTCACAACGTCAAAGAGTGCCCTGTTTTTTTATTTGTTTACATAGTCGAGATTCATGGAAAAGCTGGTGTCAGTACATTGAGCATATCAGGATGCAACAGGACAAAAGGAACAGTAGAGAGAGGGGGGAAACAACAACAGCAGAGCTGAAGGACAAATGGAGAGGGAGACTTGGACAAACAATGGATGCAGAGAGGAATGAGGGGGTAGGAAAGGACTCATGGGGTGGACAAAATGGATACAGAATGAAACTCTCAGGAAGAAAAAACTGGAACTTTGTATGAAGTTGTGCTTGGGGTTTGGGGTTAATGAGCGTAGAAAAGATCATGGTTTTGGAATGTGGATGATCTGAGATGGTGGTGAACAGCTTTCTTGAAGACCTGGAGGGAAGAATGTGGAATATGGAAGAGAATGTGGAAGTTGGTTCCACAGTGGGGAAAAAGAAGAAGAAATGAGTGGAGATGATCAGTGATCCTGTATTTATGGACTTTCACCAGAAGGGGGTCGTTGGTGGACCATGTGTGCCCTGCAGAAACTTCGGAGGGGAGGGGGGGAACAAAGCACAGAGAGAACAAAGAGTGCAAGACCAGAAAGGAGGTGGTAGAAAAGACAGAGACCACCGACTTCTCTGCGATGAGAAAGTGATAGGCCCATAGACTCAGCTTCATCGTGGGAGATTCCAATTATCTTCTGATGCCATTTGCCATTCATTTGGCATGAGCACCTCATAGAGTGTGCCGTTTGGCCCAAGTCTTTCACCAAATGTCTGGCAATATCTGATATTGGACTGCAGCTGATTTTGGCAGGAAGTGTAATTTGGCATGAGTGGCAGCAATAACTCACTTTCTCATCGCAAAAGACACCGTGGGGTCATTAATGTCCTCTAGCTAGTCCGAGTAGATGGGACAGCCAACTTAATATCCATCCAAGTAAAGGTGTACATTGTGATGAACTACCCTGCTATGAAGCACCAATCTCGCAGCTTAGATCGTCGGGTCGAAAATCAAACGCAGAAGAAACAGCTCAAAGGGGAGTGCACTATCTCTGCACCATCCTGCTGAAAAACACATTGCTATCTATATCTTCATCTTGTATTTGATTAATGTAAACGTTCCTGCATGAGGGGTACATTATTGGATAAAATTATTGGATAAAATATTTCCTATTTTTAAACTCTCTCTCTCTCTCTCTCTCTCTCTCTCTCTCTCTCTCTCTCTCTCTCTCTCTCTCTCTCTCTCTCTCTCTCTCTCTCTCTCTCTCTCTCTCTCTCTCTCTCTCTCTCTCTCTCTCTCTCTCTCTCTCTCTCTCTCTCTCTATCGAGTGCAGCCGGTGGCTGCTGGTTGCATCATTGGTTGGGACGCAGCTATGCCACTGATGCAGTGTCCCCCTTACCAGTACACTGGTACTCATTTTGCCAACCTCGGAAAGATGACAGGCTGAGTCGACCTCCTAGTGTATTAACTCAGCGGCCAACAGAGCTTGAACTCAGGACCCCAGGATCCCAAGCCACCACCCTAACCACTAAGCCAACACCAGGCTGATTTTTCAACTATTTAACCCTTTAACCTGAGCAGCTAGTTAACCAGCCACTATTCAAACCCCATATTCCCAAGTGGCCAGTTTATCAACCACTATTCAATCCTCCATATACCCGAGTGGCCAGTTTACCAGCCACTATTCTATCCTCCACGTACCCAAGTGGCCAGTTTACCAGCCGCTATTCAATCCTCCATATACCTGAGCGGCCGTATTTTTCTCCAGGGAACCCAGGGTGGGAGAGCCGAAAGTCCAAGGAGCTCAGAGTTCAAAAGGTTAAATTAAACATTGCATGAATGAGCATTGAATGACAGATGAACTGAGACAAAAAAACATCAATTTAAACATCAATTTTTCTTTCCCGTTGCTATCTTAATGAAGCAACACCCGCCCTTATTCATATATTGTATGCTCAAACAAAGCTTCTTCTTTCATATGGTCAAGATAAGCAACAAATGCATATTCAGTTGAATGTGGGTTAGCCTCAAATGAAGTCGCAATTCTGAAAAAATAATCGCAGATAATTTTTTTTGCAACATCCAAAGTACTAATGTTGTTCACCTTTTACTGCAACCATTTGTCACAAAGTCCAATGCTGTTGCCTTCACTTTGGCCAAAACCTCTTTATTGTCATAAACTGATCCTTCATCTGGCTTCTGATCCCACATCTTAAATTCTTGATGTTGAGAAAAATCTAGATTGTGATTTTGTACAGAAAGATATTTTGAAACTTTGTGTTTGCACAAGAAGAAACTTACCCACACAAAAGTTGCCATCATCGGGAACGAAGGTCGTTTCTGGATAATTTCCCCAAAAACCTGGTTGGCATGTACAGCTGAAGGAACCATGATTGTTGGAGCAAATGCCTCCAGCCCCACATATGCCTGGGGTCCGCTGGCACTCATTCACATCTACAACCACACCAACACACCCAAAAGACTCCAGATTTATAAATTATAGAGTAGAGCAAAAGGTGGAGTTTTTAATATTACTGTACTCTTCTCCATCATTTGATCTCACCTTCACAGTCAGGGTTGTGCATATCATCTGAGCTTATTTCATGGAGGTTGTTGACGATGTAGCCAATTGGGCAGGTACAGTTGAAAGAGCCAGGGCTATTGACACAGTCCCCTCCATCACCACATATCATGGGGTATTCCTGGCACTCATTCACATCTGCTCATCAAACAGGAAAGTAAAGAGGCTTAAAATGCGTGTTGAGTTAGGAGCTTTACTGATGAACTTTCAAACGCATTTCAAGAATACATTCTCACATCTTTTCACATAAAGTTGGAGACTGCACTTAAACAAGTATATTGGGTGCAAAATGATGTCATGGTCAGTGGCCACCTTTGATTCTTAGAGGGAAAAGCAATATTGGATAGTGATATGGAGTGAGTATCGTGACAATCTATCTATAATTCCAGCAATCTCTGTGTGTCTGTCTGTCTGTCTGTCTGTATGTGTGTCTGCCTGCGACCGCCGTTTCTCGACGACCGACGGTCCGATCGGATTGAAACTTGCCAGGAATGTTGCTGGGGGCCCGCGGATGTGCATTTTCGAGGTTTGATATCGATCGGACGAGCGGTTCCCAAGTTACGGCCATTTATCTGTCGACCAATGACAAGACACGGTGCTATGACGTCACGAATGACGTCACAATTAATATTTATTTATTTATTTATTTTGCACGATCGACCGTCCGATCTGATTGAAACTTGCCAGGAATATTGCTGGGGGCCTGCGGATGTGCTTTTCAAGGTTTGATACTGATCGGATAAGCGGTTCCCAAGTTACGGCCATTTATCTGTCGACCAATGACAAGACACGGTGCTATGACGTCACAAATGACGTCACAATTAATGTTTGTTTATTTCTTATTTCTTTTGCACGATTGAAACTTGCCAGGAATATTGCTGGGGATCCGCGGATGTGCCTTTTCGAGGTTTGAGAGAGAGAGGCTGCACATACTGGCACGCACCTACGGGCACGCACCTACGGGCCCGCCCCTACGGGCCCATACTAGTAGAAAGTTAAATGAGAAAAGATTGTAAACTGATCAAGACGCATCTGAATTCTGGGCTCGATATAAATGGGTATCCGATTGTCCACGACAAGTGAAAACTCTGTTCGGTCAGGTCAAGGTATGTGCCAGCTGTCTAGTGGACAGGTCACTATTCCTGCTAAACGTTTTTTTGTTGCATACAGACTCGAGGTTCGTGGAAAAGCTAGTACGAACACACTGAACAGATCAGGACACAACAAGACAAATGGAGCAACAGATAAAGGGGGGAATTCACCTAGAGCAGAGCCGAAGGCCAAGATAGTGGCAGACTTCTCCAAACAATGGGTGTGGGGAGGAATGTGAGGCAGGAGAGAATGCAAGGGGGTGGACAAGATTGAGACAGAAGAAAACTCGAAAGAGGGAGAATGGACATTTCGAAACACAGCAGGGCTTGAGGTGGGGATGGGGGGAGGGTGGGGTTAACGAGCGTAGACAAGATCATATTTTTGGATTGGGGACGATCTGAGATGGTGGTGAACAGCTGTCTCGAAACCTGGAGGGAAGAATGAGATTGAAGACTATGTGGAAGTTGGTTCCACAGATGGGAAAAAACGAGGAACAAATGAGTTGAGTTGGGCACTGATTCTGTATTTTGAGATTTTCTCTGGAAGGGGGTTGATTGATGGGGAATTGTGTGTGCTCTGCAGAAACCTGGTGGGTTGGGGTGTGGGGGGGGGGGAGAGACAAATCCTGGAAAGAATAGAGGGTGCAAGACCAAAAAGTAGGTGGTTGAAGTTAGAGAGACCACCGTCCTGTCTGCAATGGCAAAGTGATATGCCCATAGACTCAGCTTCATTGCAGGAGATTCCAAATAATGTTGAAGGCCTTGGTTTCCCTGGCAACAAGCTGAGCAAGATGTGAGGAGCCAGCCCAGATGGGAGAGCAGTGCTCCATCAAGCTGCTGCTGAAAGCCTTGTAGGTGGATAGGAGTTCAGGTGTGCCAAGGAAGGACTTTGTATGACGGAGGATGCCCAGTCGGCTGGCTTTGGAGGCCAACTTTGAAATAGAGTTTGGCTGGGAAAGATCATGGCCGGTAGTGAGACCCAGGAGTTTTAATGATTGAACATCCTCAAGAAGAGTGTAAAGGAAGTAGATTGAGGGGGGGGGGGGCGAGAGTTTCCAGATGGTCCTTTCAGGGAGAGATAGTGAAAGTGTGAGATTTGTTAGGATTCAAAGACATATTCCAAGTGTTTGACCAGTTTGTGGTTTTGCTAAGGTCTGAAGAAAGGGAGGAGGCTGAAGCGTGCTTGTGTGAAGGATGAGTGATGTTACGGTAGAGGGTGGAGATATCTGAAAATCGATAAAGGGGATTTCCCAGAGAGTCAAAGAGATCATTTCTGAAGATCACAAATATGACTGGGCCCTGAACACTGCCTAGGGGCACTCCAGCCTTAACTGGGAGAGGAGAAGAAAGAATTCTGTTGAGAGCCAAACATTGGCGACAAGAGTAGAGGAAGTCAGTAAGCCATGTGTGGAGTTGGCTTTGAATGCCATGGGCAGGGAATTTGGAGAGTAATGACTATGAAGTCAAGATGTCAGACTGTATCAAAAGCTCGAGATATGTCCAGAGAGATGACCCTGATTTCATGTCTGACATTGAGGGCCTCCATCCATTGTTTGGTGCATGTCCAAAGGTAGAGTGTTCAGATCTGAATCTGAATTGGTGACTTGAGATGAGGTTGTTGGAGAAAAGGAAGGATGTCATATCAAATGTGATGATGGATTGGATGGACTTGCTGTTTATTGGAAGAAAGCTGATCGGTCTACAGTTAAGAGGATCAGTTTTTGCACTTTTTTGTGTGATGCAGTGATGTTAACTGATTTCCAAGCAGATGTAAGATGACCTAGCATAAATGATAGGGTGAAAAGAGCAGAGAGAGGATGTGCATTAGCAGCAGAGCAGATTATTAGGACACCTGAGCTGATGCCATCTGGGCCAGTAGCAAATTCAGAGTCGAGGGTTGACAGAAACGTCTCCACTTTCTCAGGTGCAAAAGACACAGAGTCCAGGAACAGTTGTGTACAACAGGGAAGGATGGGAACCAAGAGTGAGGGATTGGGGACACAAGACTTGGAAGGAAACACAGAATTGAGGCATTCGGCCTTCTCATGAGCGGAGGTGGCTGTGGTGTCATTTGAAGAGAGGGAAGTGATGGAAGAGCAGCACACTCAAGAGACAGACTTAACAAGGCACAAACAACCAGGTTTTAGAGTCGAGAGACAAGTTTGAAAGTTCATTATTGAGGTTGAACAGATGTTCTTTTTGGTTCTCCTGAGAGTGGACACACTTGTTGTAGACTTTTTATAATGCACTGAGATTGCTTTCGGTCAGATTAGCCATCCAGGAAGAGAAGGCAAGTTGTTTCAGAGCAACCGTCTCACCACCGAATTCAGTGTAGCATTGGTGGGAAGAAGGGTAAGATAACTGAAGATGATAGGGGATGAATCTGTGTAAGAGAGAGAGAGAGAGAGAGAGAGAGAGAGAGAGAGAGAGAGAGAGAGAGAGAGAGAGAGAGAGAGAGAGAGAGAGAGAGAGTGAGAGAGAGAGAGAGAGAGAGAGAGAGAGAGAGAGAGAGAGAGAGAGAGAGAGAGAGAGAGAGAGAGAGAGAGAGAGAGAGAGAGAGAGAGAGAGAGAGAGAGAGAGAGAGAGAGAGAGAGAGAGAGAGAGAGAGAGAGAGAGAGAGAGAGAGAGAGAGAGAGAGAGATATAGATAGATAGATAGATATATTCTGTGGAAGAATTCCCAGGCTGAGTTAACATCAGGGGCAGTATATATGAGAGACCAGTCCTGAAGAGAAATGGCTGCTTGCAGTCCTTGCCAATCTGCCAATGTGAACTGCCAGACTCGCCAGCATTTTGGCAGCTCTGAAAATAGCCAGAGAGATGTTGACTTTCACAGGCATATGATGAATTTACATGGAAATCTTAATAAGGCAAGCGTTGCGATGTAACGGTCAAAAATAAGATAGAGCGGTGTTAAAGAATAGAGTTAAAATTTCAAACTAGAGAGTTCATAGAACACGTCAACCCATGTACTGTTGAGAAAAAGAACATGGGAAGAGTGTTTTAAAGCTGTTGCTTTGCATTTTTCATGAAACCAACTCAAGAATCCTGGCAGTAATTGGTGTCTCTCAACAGGAGAATTAACTGCAGAGCTTGTTTTCTTCCACACTGCAGATATACAACAGGAGAATTAAGTGTATATATACATATATATAATGTCTGCATCGGGATCCTTAATTTATTTCTTTGCAACATTACTCTTGGAAGGTTAATCTGTTTTTTTTTTCTCCCAAGAATAGACCTGCAGCAAGAAACCGGTCACAATTAGTAATTTTTGATAAACAACTTTTGACTCACCAAAACAAATGGTTTCCTTCTCCCTTTGGGGGATTGGCTCGGACAATCCACTTTTCATCTGATAACCAGACAGACAGATGCATCTGAAGGATCCAGGATTGTTAAAGCAGCTGCTTGCTTCACCACACACCATCATTGTCTCCAGACACTCGTCCACATCTGATAACCACAAAGGACACAAACTGTCAAATTATAGATTGATGGTAAGAGGAATATCATTTCGACTATCCCATTCTAACCCAGACTATATACAGTACTAGCAGAGATTACCTGCAACTTGTGCAGAAGGAATTTTGAGTTTAGAAAAAGAAAGCCAGGTACGGTTCTCTGTATAATTCCAGTTAATTAATCACATAAAATTTAACAGGCAATGATTAATACAAAAAAATTCAATATCTAATGTACAATAACAGGCAATTAAGTAATAATACAATACAATAAGGCGACATTGCATAATAATGACTACTCCACTGAATAATAATTATTATATGATGAATTTACATGGAAATTTTAATAAGGAAAGTGTTGTGATGTAACGGTCGAGAATAAGATAGAGCGGTGTTAAAGAATATAGTTGGGGAACGAGGAGATGGGAAAAAGAAGGGGTTCGCCTCCTACCGGTGAGGCCGATTCTAGAGATGGACACACAGACAGGAAATACAACTTTATATTTACTGTATCGATAACTTTCTACCTTTGCTGCTTCTAGATTACATATTTCTCTTGTCTTCGCCCTTTTGAACATATCAGCTTTTGTTGCATTTGTTGCTTTGCTTGTAAGAACACCAATTAATGATGACAAACACAACGTCCATCAGGTGTCTTACTCTTTATGGCAGCTATGACCATTTACCTATCACTTTTTGGGCATAGCTGTTTGCAACTGGGGAGGAAAAAAAAAATGGAAACTTCCTTCCTTGTTTGAAACAAAAGATATGCTTTACAGATCGGGCTGAATGGCCTTTTGCTTTTTTTTTTACAGACGGTTTTAACGATGAATCAAAACCATTCCACATGGCATCACCATCCAGTAATTGCGGGAGGCGGAACACTTGAATCGTTAGTGGCACCTCAGTTGGCATGGCAAAAAACTTGCTCAAAAAATTTTAGTTGACAAAATCCATTATTAATAGAAATCCCACCTCTGCAGAAGGTGCCATCATTTGGGATGAATTGCTGCAGTCCGTTGGTTGGCACGTATCCTTGATAGCACGTGCAATAAAAACTGCCCGGTGTGTTGGTGCAATTTGCTGCTTTTCCACAGAGAATTTCTGAACCTGATGCACACTCATCCTTATCTGAAAACACAAATAAAAGTGATATTGATAAATCATATTTTTTATCCTTTGTACACACACCAGGGGATTAAATGAAGTGTGTCTGAATTTCAGTTAAAATGATACAACTGCTGGGTTGTGATTTGTGCTTAATTTGCTTGGTGGTCACTGATTTTTAGTTCACCTGGAACGTCGTTCCAAGGAGTTTATGGGATGGTGCGTGTTCCGTCCGTCAGTCCGTCCGTAAACACTTGCAACTTCTTCTCTGAAACTACATGTACGATTTCGATGAAACTTCACCACAACCTTCATCACCCGTGATGTACCAAAGTTTGCTTATAGCATTAAAAAAACCCCATTAGGGTCTAAGGGGGTGTATGGGGAGTTACCCCCAAAAATATATATTTGCTTTCTTCTCCAAAACCACACACACAGTTTTGATAAAACTTGACCACAACCTTCATCACAAGTGATGTACCAAAGTTTGTTGATGCTATTAAAAAAAACAACCACAAACAAAACAAACAAAAAAAATCGGGGTCTTAGGGAGATTACGGGAGGGGTGGTTGCGGGGGGGGCAGCAGTATTGCCCCGCAAAATAGGTATTTGCAATAACATTGGTTCATTGCTACATTTTGCTGATTCCATCCCACGTTTAATTCCTCCCCAGTTTTATTATTCTATCAGGTGAGTGCCCATGGGTATTTCCCATCTTTTTTTTCATTTTTTTTTTGCAGTGAAATTTTGAATATATTTAATTCACTTGTCTTGATTGTGAGTCACAATGTATGGTGGTACCCCAATGGTGAGGGCTTTAAAATAGTACACCAGAGGTTATGCATCCAAATATAGCGAAAAGCAGCAATATTAATGATCTTTATCCAGCTTCTGTTGCTTTCAGAAAAATTACCATGTCATTATCAGGTCATCATTAAAAATCTATGCTTGGCGTTGGCTTAATGGTCAGGGTGTTGTGCTTGGGATCGTAGGATCCTGAGTTCAAATCCCACTTGGCTCTTGAATTAATACCAGGTGGGGTTGACTCTGCCTGTAATCCTTCTGAGGTCGGCAAAATGAGTGCCAGCTTGCTGGTGTCCTGTGTTGGAGCGGCGACCCATCCAGGATTGTGCCCAATAGCCAAGGAGACTGCTGAAGCAGCACCAACGCTCTGCACAGAGTTTGGTCCTGATGGATGGATGGATGGATGGATTAAAAATCTAGCTGGGGGTTTAATGACTTCATTGAAGTCTTCTTCCTGTACCTTCTCGTCTGCTGTACATTTGATACCAGTCTACACACTCCTGTTCAACGTCTGTTTTTGGTTACCTGGTTTTTCACTTCTCTTGGTGCTCCAGTTGAACTGCTTCCAAAAAGCGAAGTCATCCTTCTGGATTCATCCGTGCTGTCATGTATATATAATGTTCTCTGTTTGTGTCGATTGTTCTTCGTTTTGAGTGCTCACTCCTGTGTATTGTTTCATGCCCATTCTCATTTTTTTGATCCTCCATCTCAGACTCGGATAGTTTTGGGCTTCCTGTTTTGGCAGGATTTTTTGCCCAAACTGTTAATCATGCTCACATTGTGTCTCCAATTATCTCTGTCCCATTATCCACCACACTTGCTTTAACTCCTTCCCTATGCTATCTATTTAATACAAATAAAATATATATTTAAAATGACAAAACAGTTTTCTTCTTGTTCCTCTTCTTCTTCTTCTTCTTCTTCTTCTTCTTCTTCTTCTTCTTCTTCTTCTTCTTCTTCTTCTTCTTCTTCTTCTTCTTCTTCTTCTTCTTCTTCTTCTTCTTCTTCTTCTTCTTCTTCTTCTTCTTCTTCTTCTTCTTCTTCTTCTTCTTCTTCTTCTTCTTCTTCTTCTTCTTCTTCTTCTTCTTCCTCCCCTCTCTTACTGTCAATATAAACTTTTTTTAAACAGCAATTTTAAAATGGACAATCTTCCCACATACTTGCTTCTAAAATACATTTCTCCCAGACTGTTTCCCATTTCACCCCTCCAACTCTGGATCACTTGAAAACCCATTGTTATCCACCATTTTGTTTATATAGTGCTGTCCTTCTTTGTGACTTAAATCGTCATTGCCATCCCAATAATGATGTCTGTCTGTTTGTCTCTCCACCCTTGGAATTTTAAAATCCATCCCTTCTTGATCTGTGTGTGGGACGATGGTGACAAACTCCCTCAATCATATCATGACACTCCCCCACATCATCATCATACCTGAGTTACTCTACACCCGCTTCAGGCTCCCACACCCTCACCTCTGCTTGGCATGCCCTGATTACTTGTCCATACCCCCATGCTCCTCCCACTGCTTGCTTTCTCCATGCCCTACCCCTCCCTGCTTCCTTTCTAACATACCCCATCCATTGCTTCTTTCACTTCCCACATCCTGCTTGCTTCTACTACACCTCACCCCTTCTTCGTTTCCCCAGCGTCCCAGCCCCTCTCTTCTCCCCTCAGCATTCCAATCCCTCTCTTCTCGCCATTTGCCCAGGCCCCTCTCTTCTCTCCCGTATCCCGCCCCCTTTCTCCTTCCCCAGCATCCCACTCTCTCTGCTTCCTCAACGTCCTGCCAACTCTGTGCTCACCCCACGTCCCATTCCAAATCCTCCCACCTCCCCATCGCCACACTCCTCACCCCTCCCCTCTTTCCCTCTCCCCTGCAAACAGCACCTCCTCCTCCATCCCTAACTCGATGGACCTCCAACATCTGAGGTCTTCACTCACATTTGACAGATCTCTCAAACGAAGCTACCACTGGTAAACCTGACATTATCTGCCAAACGGAATCCTCCTTCCCACAGGATGTCCCCAATTCCTCGGCGTCTCTCACTGGGTATTGTCTTTTCCGGTTCAACAGGCCTGAAGCCAGTTCTGGTGACGGTTGCAGTTTGTCAAGAACTACATTTCCCACTGTCCATGTACCACTCTTCTCATTCTGAAGCCCCAGGAGTATCTTTGGCTGCACTGTCCCCTCTGCAACCACCGCCATTTTATCCATGTGCTGTATTGTCCTCCAAACATGGACAACTCCATTAATATCTCCCTCTCTGCTAACATGGACCTTGTTATAACCAGCCATCCCAATTCTCTCTTTCTCACATGCAGTGATTTCAATTGTTACCATGCCACTTGGCTCGGTGGTGGTACATCTTCAACCAGCCATGGCATTGCAGCAGAGGACTTCTGTAACTACATGGGCCTCAACCAATCAGTGAACTTTCAGACCCAAATTTATTACAATAGAATCTCCTTCCTTCTGGACACGGTAATGACTTGATTATATTCTACTAATGTCTTCTGTTCCTCTTCTGCTCCAATAGGTTAATTTGACAATGTGCTTGTGAAAGTCAGCATCTCCCTGGCTTTTGTCACACAGCTGCCTCAGCACCCCAGAGTCCAGCAGTTCACCCAAGCCAACTGGCATGGGTGCAAGCTGCCCTCTCATGTCAAGACTGGTCCTTCATTTCCACCTCTCCTGATATTAATATGCCTGTGAATCATTCTGTACAAAATTTGCTTTCCCTTAGGCACAGATTAATACCATCTTGTCTGCAGTTATCATAGATATCCTCTTGCCCCTGGTACACACAATCCTCTGGTGAGGCAGTTTCCTTCAAACAACCATTATTCACTTCCTGGAAGGCAAATCTGACCGAAGGCAACCTCAGCTCGCTCAGGGTGATGGAGCAGGAACCGCTCACTCAGGAGGACAGAGCACAAACTGATCCCTCAGGCTGATGGAGCACGAACCGCTCGCTCAGGGTGATGGAGCACAAACCGCTCGCTCAGGGTGACGGAGCACGAACCACTCTCTCAGGGTGATGGATCATGAACCACTCGCCCATGGTGATGGAGCACGGATCGCTCACTAATGGTGACTGAGAACAAACCGCTCGCTCAAGGTGATGGAGAACAAACCGCTCGCTCAGGGTGACGGAGCACGAACCACTCTCTCAGGGTGATGGATCATGAACCACTCGCCCATGGTGATGGAGCACGGATCGCTCACTAATGGTGACTGAGAACAAACCGCTCGCTCAAGGTGATGGAGAACAAACCACTCTCTCAGGGTGATGGAGCACGAACCACTCGCTCAGGGTGATGGAGCATGAACCACTCGCTTAGGGTGATGGAAAACAAACCACTTGCTCAAGGTGACGGAGCACAAACTGCTTGCTCATGGTGACGGAGAACAAACAGCTCGCTCAGGGTGACAGAGCATGAACCAGTCACTCGGAATGACGTGGTGCGGCAAAAGCGTCCGCAGTGAGTGAACGATTTTACAAGCACACCACTCAAAATGATGTAGCGCAGTACCGCGATCGACAATGGATGCTCGGCAAATAACTTAAGTACTTATGCAAGCACTCCAATTCAATGGGTGATGAGGAATGGTTGGCCAGGCTGTCGCAGTATACCATAAAGGATCCCTTTACCTTTAAAGCCCGTCTTCACCCCACATGCAGCAGTTAATGAAATAATAATAAATCCACCATTTTGCTTGCTCGTCTGTGCATGTGTCACGTGGTACATCGGTTCGGGGTCCGCGCAAACGTTATAACTTTTTTTGAAAACATGTTTTTTTTTTATAACCAGATTTGCTTTGACTCCCTGTAGAGCACCTCACAAAACCTCCAAAAAATATAGACACAGATCTGGCAGATGCTTTGGATAGGCAGTTCCTCTGGGTGACAGAGTACGTCAGGTCTCGCAGTGAATGCATTGACATATAGCTCATGAAGCTCGTTAATTTTGGCACGTTTCTTAATTTTTTGTTCACTCAGAATAATAATAAAATAAGTTGAATGCTTTGGAAATGTCAAATTTTGTTGTGTATCTATGGAGAAGGAGGGACATAGCCTTGCTTGCTAAAAGTAAATAGGTATATCAGCTTAGTTATAAGACTCATTATTTCCTTAAATTATCAGCTTTCACAACAGATTTTGACACTTATTTAGACCAGAGGATATCTGATCCTCAAATAAAAATAACATTTTAATGATATACTTTCAATAGTCCGTGAGAGTCGATCGTGGAATATCTTATCGCATAATGCATGAAATCGTTCCAAGCTCCTGATTGAAAACTCTACAACTTACATGTATACAGCGATTCATAGCTGCGATGAACAGGAATTCGATAATGTGAGTGAGGAAAGTGAAGAAAAAAAAAACATTATCGTTAAGAAAGCGTTGCGTCCTGTTCCAAGTCAAGGCATGGTTGAACAGGCCAAAAAACATGGCGGCTTCAGACCCCAGCGAGGTGACGCAGGAAACGTCTTTAGACCCAGAGAGCGAGGTGGCCTGATGAAGGTTATAATTAAATAATGCTGCTAATTATCTTCAAAAGGGGTGATTTAATTAACCCAAACACCCAATTTTCATTGATGCACTTCCTTGGATTTTTCTTGGTATCCATGTAAAGTTTCAGGCTGCTTGGTTTTATGGTTTTGGAGTTATGGAGGACGGACACACACACACACACACACACACACACACACACACACACACACACACACACACACACACACACACACACACACACACACACACACACACACACACACACACTTGTATAGGTCAATTAATTATATAATTGAAAACTGTAGAACTCAAATCGCTTTGTTGGCACTTTCGGAAACCTCCAGCTTGGCAGTGCTTGGCCAAAATATTACGCCATTTTACACCATGTCGACCAATCATATTTGTTGCTTGCGCTCTCACCGTTGAAGAATATCAAGATTCAGACAAAATAGTGGCTCATAGGAAATATAGGCTCTGTTCAAAAACACAAAGCAATATTTAAAAGACCCTTTCCATTTCCTTTTTCTCAAGACTGCACGTGTTCTATGAACTCTGTAGTTCTCTCTGGGTGAGTTTGTGTCTCCCTGGAAATTGGCTTGCAATGCACAATCATGGTGCAAATATGGATCCTTTTCAGTGAAGGCCAATTAACTTGATTCTCATGATCAGCAAAGTCATGGAATCTATCTTTGCAGATGACATGAAATCCTTATTTTTCTCAAATTTCCTGATCTCAGATCATCAGTAAGGTTTCAGACCCAGCCATTCTACCTTGAACATGTTGCTTCAATCCTCCCATCAAAGAATGGAAGCCGTCAATTGCAGACATGAGATCAGGGCCATATCTCTGGACACATCTCGAGCATTTGATACAGTTTGGTGCCTCCACCTTGATCTTCAAGCTCTCTGATTATGGTCTCGAAAGGTCTCTAAAGATTATAGTCTCCCCTCATAGCTCACTGATTTACTCCACTGCCATATCCAGCATGTAGCACTTAACAGGATCCTCTCATCTCCTCTCCCTGTCAAGGCTGGAGTTCCCCAAGGCAATGTCTTTCACTGGTCTTGTTCCTCATCTTCATCAATGATCTTTTTGATTTCCTGGAAAATCGATGCCTCTCTCTTTGCTCATGATTCCACCCTTTGGCATATTTCTCACCCTTCAAACAGGCATACAGCTAGCTGCCTTTGAGATGGTAAAGAACGGCATTCATGCTTACATGACTGAAGATTGGCAGTTTGAAGCAGTTCTCCTGCAAACCGTCCTTCACTTCTGTGTCTCCAAGCACACAACTTACAGGGATATCCCCAGCGTCATTGTTGCTGGGAAGGTAACTACAACTCTCACTTGATCGCTTCAGCTCCGCCAATGGTAATCGTGTGCCATTAGCTACACGTTTTCAGGTAGACTCAGTAGCAGTGTATGAAGCTGACGTTTGACAAGTCCACAATGGCCCAAACCACCGACATTACAGGAGCTCGAATGGGTGTATGCCTGGCTGCCCTGGCCTCGGAGCAATCTCCAGCCCTGATGATCAGACCCATTGAAAATTGTGAGGAGGTTGGGAGCAGCTATCTATTATCTGCACAATGGGCCATGCTGGTATTCCTATATCACCAGTCGGGCAATGACAGGGGAACATTTCTCCTCTTATTTCCTGGCAGCCACCAACTGCAATTGACAATGGGCCCACAGACATACTTACACCTCCAAGGGCTCCTAAAGTTGTTCAGTGACCTCAATGGGCTAAACTCCAGCCAACATGGATGAAGGATTATGTGGCTGGCTAATTGATATAAAAAACGGGGAGGGAAATGCTATGCTTAGAATTCACATATGTAGAATTTGTAGGTTTGGAAAATGGAAGTGAAGTCATCAGAAAAGGCTGTCACAGTAGTGACAGTTGGTTTTGTTGGTGTGAGAGGAGCTCAGAGAGACACGGAGCCCGAGTCATCAGGGCCGTGCTTTGATGACTTGTTAAAACTGTAAATAAACGTTGGCATTTGCAAGCAGTAAGTCTTGAGTCTTTACTGCATGTAACATTCACCACCACCTCAGGTCATTGCCCATCCATACTCATGATCTCTTCTACTCCAAATGCTCCCATTTCCAAACATTTCTTTTTCCAGATTATTGTGATTTCCCCCCTCTCCCTCGTCCATTTTTGTTTGTTAGTTATCAGTTGGTTTGTTCCTTTTCTCTTTCATTTCCACCTTGCCCTTCCTCTTTTTTTTGTATACGTAGTCGAGGCTCGTTGAAGAGCTAGTATTGGTGCACTGAATGGATCAGGACACTACAGGCCAAAAGGAACAGTTGAGAGAGAGAGAGAGAGAGAGAGAGAGAGAGAGAGAGAGAGAGAGAGAGAGAGAGAGAGAGAGAGAGAGAGAGAGAGAGAGAGAGAGAGAGAGAGAGAGAGAGAGAGAGAGAGAGAGAGAGAGAGAGAGAGAGAGAGAGAGAGAGAGAGAGAGAGAGAGAGAGAGAGAGAGAGAGAGAGAGAGAGAGAGAGAGAGAGAGAGAGAGAGAGAGAGAGAGAGAGAGAGAGAGAGAGAGAGAGAGAGAGAGAGAGAGAGAGAGAGAGAGAGAGAGAGAGAGAGAGAGAGAGGTGGGGGTGGGGGGAGGGCATCAATAGCACTCTCTGTGAGACGAGCTGTTTCAGATGAACTGAAACAACTACTGGAGATGGGCATTATTGAGGAAGTTGATGCATCTCCCTAGGTATCTCCAAGAGTTGTCACTCAGAAAAAATCAGGGTGTATTCGGATGTGCATTGATATATGGGAGCCCAACAAAGAAATAATCGTGGACTGTCATCCATTGCCTCACGTGGAGGAACTTTTTGTTGAGTCGAGAGGTGCTCCAGTCCTTTCATTAGGTACTTCTGTACGATGACAGCCGGGAATTGACGGCTTTTATTACACACGAGGATGCTCATGAAGGGGCGGAGAAAGGAGCTGTGAGAGACAATATGGCGGTGTTCGAGTGAAGCCGTTTGTTGTACGCCTGTGGTCCGGAACTGGTTTCTTACAAACACAAAAGGAATGTTATTACAATATTGATCAGTAAAAAGTTCTCTCTGCAGACTTAGGAATGTTCAGTTGACTGCCACACCCATCTTTCCAGGTGCTCCGAGTCCTCTGGGAACCGGTAGAAAGTGGGCCTTAGCTTATCTCGCCTCCGATTAGTGTACCCATATGCACAAGTCTCAGGAATTGTGAATAGCAGCAGTGATTGTGGGAAATAAAAAACACTCGGTGTGCTGGTCAAGTTCGATTTACAAGATGGTGCTGTATAGTAATGGGCAGCAACAGCAGGCACTTCGGCTCAACATTTCAATGGCGTCTCTTCTCAAAACCTTCTCCACACATCATTTCATGTCACTACCCGTTCAGCATCATCATTTCCGGTTCATCGTGCATTCATTAGTATTGGAGTAACTCCCAATACCACAGATGGCGGATAAACAAAGGCACGTGACCTTGTGACATCCGGTGATAACGAACCTAATCTTCATCAAAAGACACTGGGATATTTAATGTCCACCAAATAATACTCGCAAACAAACTAATGCTTGCAATGGGACTGGGAAGGACAGAAGGGAACCAAACGCATGGAATATGAACGGTTTATGATTAACACCATAGAAATACATGAAGATGGATGGGGCTACACCACAAGAGTTGGTGTCATAATGGTTAGGGCACCCACTCTGAATATGGGAGGTCGGTGGTTTGAATCTAGGCTGAGTAACAGGAGAGACTTTTAAAAAGGTACTTGCTGCTTCCTTGCTTGATGCTCAGCATTTAAAAAGAGAGAGGGGACAAACAACCATTGTGCAGGCTTTGATGGGCCTTACAATCCCTTCCTGCATTGAAGTTCCTTGACAGGGAACACATATAATTTTATTATTATTAATACAAGAGATGTATACAGATAATTTTACAATGCAGATGAAAGAGTATAATTTATATGGACTATTGTAGTATTTGCTGTAGCCACAGATGCTGACATACTAGAGAGATCATAGAACACCTTACCCGTGCAGTCTTGAGAAACAAGGACCAGGGCATGGTCTGCGAGCAGCAAATTTGATTGATCATGATGACGTAAAATGCTGTAATATTATTTTCAAGTACTGGTAAACAGAAGGGTTTTTAACGTGCCAAAAAGGTGATTTGCTTTCTTCAGTGTTCAAGTTTATAATGAGTTTGAAATAAAAGAAAGATTTTCAAGGTTGTAGAATTATTTTTTCCCTGGAAGTTTACTGCCGTTGATGCAAAATCTTTTACACCATCTTGTTTAACACATTATATAAGTTATTTATGCCTGATTGTTTGTGTCCTTTATGATGTCTTTAAAAGCAGTAAATTTCCTGTTTGGAATGATTTTCAATTTTGTTTTACTTCCAGACAGACAGAGTGAACCAATTCCTTAACCCTGCCTTTTGCTTCGCATGCTTGGAGTAAAAATGTGTATTTTCACGTGTTATGGTTAATCAGACAAGTTAGTTCCAATTTAATTTAGAAAATAAAACTATTGAAAAAGTTTTTACCAGCACAGTGTTGCTGGGGTAAATACATTAAGTTGGATGTGATAATGAACGGTCGATATTGAACTAGATCTCCATCTGGATTCACTCACTGACGTACACAGAGCGATTACAATGGCCTCTGCATCCTTTGGGAATGAGCAAAGCTAAATATACAAGGGTGTATGGCATTGTTGAACTCTCAAGGTTTCACTTAACACAATAAGATTTGACAATTGCAAAAACCACAGCTACATCAAACGGACGCTCAATGGTCCAACTGGTAAAACCCATCTTTCAAAGAGCGAAGCATGTCTGCCTGTATCGAAAAGCCATGGAAACCAAACCATTGGAAAGTAATGTTTTCCTTTTGGCCTAAGCATGATCAATTGGAGGGGATGCTCTGACAATATGATATCAAATGATGGACACACTGTTCTAATGTGTAATACTATTTGGAATGGTGAAATAGTGGCTTCATCGTGAGTTAAATTAATCGTGAAATCGTGGCTGCTTGGAGTTAACCTCGTACAGTATCAGTTTGATGAAGTTATAAATCTTTGTACAACATTCACATCATCATCTGGATTATTGATGATATCCGAGCTGGTACTTAACTAGCACACGAGACCATATAGTTTAGCCATGTTGCTCACCCACACAGCCATTCTGTCCATGGTCGACGAAGCCCGGTTTGCACTTGCATTCTCTGTTCATATGGCATATAGCATTTTCTTTGCACAGAGAACACGGATCCTTCTTGTCATGTCCCTGGCATGCTGAAACAGGCGTCACAGTCTGTTAGAGCTCATTAGATCTTTGTTGAATATTTCAGTTAACAACATGATGTATAGTTACCAGGCAACAAATTATGATTGGTCACATAATGGAAATGTATTGATTTGTTCAATTTTTTTTGCAGAAATAATTTATTTTTCTTTTTGCCAGAAATATAGTCCAACATCGTACCGGCAAGATACTGATTAACATTCAAACATTCCTTTTGTCAGTGCAATAAAAGCAAATTTTAGAAAAAGACAACAACCTTAATATAAACCACTACTACAATTACTACTACTTATAACAGTCCCAATTAACCCCACTTTCTTCGAGACCAGCCATGGAAGAAGTTTGGCCGAGTCTTAAAAAAATCAGGTGGCCAGATCTGATGATTGACTGGAGCTGGTTAAGCATGAATTTGTAATTTGTTCATCATGTTGGCAAAAACTCACCTTCTCTTTGTTAAAGACACTGTAGGATCTTTATAAACGTCTCATGAGTAATGCTAGCAGACTAGGACACGCAACGTCAAAATGTGAAGCAACACCCTGCCTCGGTAGCACCAATTATTCAGGTTTAACTCGGGTCTGAAATGAAACCCAAGTTATATAGCTCAAATCCATGTGTTCTACATATCTCTCATCCTGTCGTGAGTATAATATAAATGGGGAACATATAACCACCCCAACATGGGAACTGATCAGCATGCTCACTGCTTAGCCGACAAGGAACAAATAAGCAGAGAGTAAAAGTTAACAAAGCTATTCATTTTCTATTTATTGATGTCTCAAATTTTGTCTCTACAACAATCTACATTTCCAGAAACTGCACTACAGAGACAGCTCGGGTTAGCTCATTCTTTCCCTCGATGAAACAAGTCAAACGAGTGTCAAATCTTGTCAATGCAAATGTTGTAAATTCCTTGTGACACTCAAACATTGTTTGTTCATGTTCAAACACAACTTTCACTTGTAACATTTTGGAAGAATAACTGTGCATTCCAGCTCGAGAGTCTTCAGTTCCTCTTAAAGCGACGTCTCCAGCAATATAACTAACTGTTACATTCTTGCAATCACTTGTTATAATCACACAGTTGACAGAAAATATGCAAACTCACCACTCAGGACAAGTGAAGCCAACAGCAGTAAAAATATTTCTTCCATCATTACCGAATATGAACGACAATAAATTCACTTTGTTTTGCTTCTAAACTTTCAAGGAACTTGATATAATGTTATCCTGTTTTGAGTTGTCAACTTCACAGAATACTGGTATCTTTGTTCAACCAAAATACAGTCCACTCCACAGTGTTATCCTCTTCCTCTGGAAACTTATCACCAATTTCCATACTCTCTTCAATCTAGGCCACACCTATGCCACAGCAAGCCCCATTCTCCTCCCCCTCCTTCTGTCACGACAAGGCTTCACAGTCGTGACTTGTGAAAACTTAGTCTAATTGCAACGAAAATGCCTCAGAGAAAGAGACACTCTTTGTAATGTTGGTGAATATCTCAAGCAAATTTCAATCATGGGATAAATAACTGTTACAATAAATATTTTTTTCATTTTGGTCTTTTGATGAAAGTCTTTTGATGAATGAAAAATTATAACGATGAGACGAGATGTAATATACTTAGAGTCCACACAGATGCACAGAAATTTCGCATTTTGCTCAGCGAAGATGAGTAAAAGATGGCGTCTTGTGGTCATGTGATCATGTATCCCCCCAATCACTTTCGTTTTCACTGAAATTGAGTTCCCCAAACTCTGATATTCGATGGCTCAACTTCTGACCCCCTTCCGTCCAGCCTTCCACCACTTCTCCTGCCTCCTCTTACCCCAGCCCCTATGGACTCGCATCCCCTCCCACCTTCACCCTTCTCCCTCCTCCTGCAAAGGAATTTTCTCAGGGTTTTTATCCACATTTGGAAAAATAAATAATTAAAATAAAACCCGCTTTCGATTCCTACGAACCTTTAACTTACATCGTAACCTCTATAAACTTTCCTCGTGTCGTATCGAAATCTGTCCCCTTGAGGGACAAATTCATCGATATGATCAAAATAAGTCATGGTGTAGATGTTGATCCTCGTCGCCATGTCATGAATCCAGAGCGAGTTGAGTTACCAAGTTTCTGATGGAGTGCTCACCAAGTGACTTAATCACTCAAGCAAGTACTCCATTCAAAACCATTGAGAAGGAACAGCTGGCTTGGCAAGCGCTAGCACACTGCTTAATAATGGAACACACCGCTGGACATCTCGACAGCATGCAATAAGTACAAAACATCAAGAAAAGGACATTTTAAAAATTAAACATTTAAAATATTAATTATCAATATTTTTGTTGTCATGAAAACTTACCATATTCAGGTTCCAACGACTTTTCGCATTAATAATGTACATAAACACAGAGGTGATGTTCAGTGCACGAAAGTGTACGTGTACATTTAATTTATAACTTTAAAGTGTACGTGCACATATCAATAAATATCTCTTGGGAATTTCTCCAGCGGCCTCCTGAATAATTAATTACGGACACAGGTATTTTAACCACCCAGCCAATTTCAATGTTTATCTACTTCACATGGTATGTGAATTACACGTTCATCAGTTTTCTTCATAAGCCTGAAAATTCAGGTGAGAACCAAAAGTTGTTTTTTTTTCCAAGCAAGCAACGCGTTCTTCTGATGCATACCTTTATTTGGGCGGTGTATAGGCAACTGGCAGCTCTGTATCTGGAAAAAAAATTAAAAACCCAGGTTACGTGCATGAAGCAAAACCATACTTACTGCCTATAATTCAAAACATCTCACTGCACTCGAAAGCGTGGGGACAGAAATACTGTACTGGAAATGGTCAAGAGTTAGAATACCCTTTGAAAACTTTTGCAAAAGGCAGCTTGCAAAAGTTTTCCTGGACTTTGGTAAGAGACCCCCACCTGGAATCTGGAGGTGACACGACATGATACACATTTACATCGAGAAGTTGCAACCCTTACCCTCCCCAAGACCACCGGCAAAGATAAAAACACCCCGATGCATGAACTGGGGTCATGCTGATCCTATGTAGCAAGTCTGGATGTAATTGGCCCAGAACTGTTGGAGGAGTAGCGCGGCAAACAAACACACACAAACACACAAACACCGATCCATGAATTATAGTGAGGATTAATGTACCTTCATTGGGCGGTGTGTATTCGACCGCTGCCGTGATCACTGCAAACAAAACATGCATTACCTGGTTTGAGTTGCAATCAAAATGTACCTTTGTTTCCTCAAAACAGGACCATTCCTTAATGATACTTCTATCATTGAGTCGTAGAATATCAACGTTTAATGATATTATTGTTTATGCTGAGAAGGTCGTTGTTCAGTCTTCAAATTTACATCAGAGGCAGCTGTGAACCCTCAAAGCTATGCGAAGCGAAAAAGATGGCGGCGATTTCTGGGCGGCTGGAGGGGAAGGTGTGGCCCGGCTAATGGGCGTGCTTGTGATGCCATGGGAGAGAGGGGAAGTCGTGGCCTGAAGAATGGGCTGGGCTTATGACCCACAGACATTAACTCAGCTTTATATATCGAGACTAATAAGTGTGTGTGTGTGTGTGTGTGTGTGTGTGTGTGTGTGTGTGTGTGTGTGTTGTTAGTTATCTCCATTTGCGGGTTTGAGGAAATGGAACGAAGTCCTCCCAAGACTCAAAGTATCCACCTTCACTTCAGTAAGGGATCACGGTTCATGGATCAAGCTGTTAAACTTTGTTGTTCTCAGAGTTTTGTTCCGAGGGCTCTATTCAGGATAGTCCAAACTGAACTGCCTCAGACCAAACCCCAGACTGCCTCTAATTGTAGTTAATTTGTGGTAACAGTCACGGGGATGGTTTTTAAAATCTCAATGGGTCAGTTGAAAGCTTGATGTTGTGATATTTGTGAGTAAGCGTTAGTAAATGCCTGTAAATGAACGATTAAAATTGACGGTTATATGTTATAAGTTTAGTATGGCATGGATCAGTAAATTGTAATATAAACTGTTGATGTAATGAGCTAATTTTGATTGTAGATGACAGTATTGTATTGTAAACTGCCTGGTGAGATTCGTGAATATGCTGGAATGTTCTCAGACAAAACATCCAGTTTGGATGAGAATCGCAGTTACTGGAAGTATTGTTCTGTGATACTATATAAACCCGCGAGAGGGAGGTGTAGAGAGACAGATGATATGTGATGAAACGTGTGTTTTGATCGCCCCATGCTCGATTTAACTCTGAGTGAACGAGGTGTTAATGTGTGGAGCTGATTATAATCAGGTTGATTAAAACTCCTTCAGATTGTGTATCGGGAAAGGATTCCTTTGAGCTCTTCAATCATCCTGGATGGGCCAGCATATGAGGGAGAATGACGTGACAAGACTCAATCGTTCAACAGCCCTGGTGGATGAGGTGAGCGAGTGTGGGTTGAGCTGGCAGGACAAAGACACTGGATGGAAACAACTCGATGCAGGAATCGTTGTTGGATATTGTATGTATTGGTGAAATTCCTCATTTGACATTGCATCTGTTTATTTGAAATACAAGTTTCAAAAACATTATGCTGTTGATGTGGTCATTTTAACTCACTCAGAAGTCATAGACCCCAACTGAAAAAGATCCATTTGAGTGATAGCCAACCGGTATGATCATTCAGATGTGTGAAGTGCAAAATATGGATTGCAGTTGTTGCAGAACAGGCTGGGTTCGGCACTACAAACAACATACGTACACTGAAGGGAAAGAAACCCTAAGGTGCATGTACCACCGACACAGTGGTGTTCTTCTTTATTATTCCTGTTGCACTAATTATCACTGTTGGTGCAATTTCGACGCTCTTCAGCTCTCAAGATCTCATGATCTCATTTTTGAGGTCCTGGTATTTGGTAATTTTCTTGATTTCTGCATTATTTAAGCCAAAATCGCTGGGTACTGATATCTCAATCAGCAATGCTATCTTTTCCTTTTTGTTCCCCAGAACGATGTCCGGTCACAAGGCTTTGTTTTCGATGTTCACGCTTGATAAGATCATCAGGTCTTACGTGAGAATGACTTCCTCATTTTCAATGATTGCCCTTGGTTCGTGTTTCCATGAGTTTTCTGGAACTGGGATGTTGAATTTTTTGCAGATATGCCACTCAATCACTGCATACTTTGTTGTGTCGTTGTGTGTAAAGTTGTTCTGATCGTTTTTTGCATCCTGAAAGCAGGTGACTTGTACTTTCTGTTTCTGTCTTGCAGAACCTACACTTGTCCGTCTGGCTCAGTCCTACCTTCTTTATAAATCCATTGGTGTAGTGTCCTTGATCTTGGCCATTTATTATTATTTGTTCTCTATCCCAGTTGAGCTGACCTCTTCTTAGCCATTCCAATGAGCCTTCTTTGTCGATCCCAACTTGGTCCAATTATTTTTTGTATTTTCCTGCTCTTTTGTTGTTCTCCCAGTAGTTGGTGTATATTTGTTGATATTTCTTTTTATATATACTTCTTTTGTCTTTTTTGCAATCTTTGGGGCTGTATATGTCGCTGTTTCATATTCCTGTGCGGTATCTTCTATTCACACCTGTTTTTGGGAATTCCTTGCAAGGTGAATTAGATATGTTTTCAGGTTTGTTGTGTTCATGCTTTTATATAAATTGAATCCGATAGTCTGTTGAACATTTCACATACTCAGCTAGTCCGAAATGCGTCTCCCTGTGCACCTGGTTGAGTTCCATGAGGCCGCAGGGCCCTCTCGTCTCGGCAGGGACATTCTCGGGATGCACTGGTTTTTGTGGAACATTTTGTGGAAGGTGAGGAGTTTTCTTGTTTTGATGTCTAATTTGTTGATTTATGATTGGAGCCAGTTGACTATTCCACAGCTGTACTGGAACACTGGCACTGCGAGTTGGTTTGTGGCTTTGATTTTGTTTCTCTGGGAGAGATACGTTTTCAGTTAGCTTCACTGCACAAAGGTATTCTTTGGCGATTATTTTGTGCAATTGCTTGTGACATACAGTGCCAATAGAAAGTCTACATGCCATTTCAAAATTTTCACTTTTGTTCTCTTATAACCTGGAATTCAATTGCATTAAATCATACTTTTTCCACCTTCATTTGCACATCGCAACCCACAACTTCGAAATGAAAAACAAATTCGACAAATTTCAGAAAATGAAATAAAAATACAAAACTAGAATATCATGCTTGGATAAATGTACACTCCCCTAAGTTAATACTTGGTGGAAGCACTTTTGACAGCAATTACAGGTATAATTCTGTTGGGATAGGTCTCTCCCAACTTTGCGCACCTTGATTGGCCAATATTTTCCCACTCTTCTGCACAAAACTGTTCAAGCTCAGTCAAGTTGCGTGGGGAGCGTTGATGGACAGCAAACTTCAAGTCATGCCACAGATTTTCGATTGGATTTAGGTCGGGGTTCTGACTGGATCACTCAAGGATATTTATCTTTTGGCTCCTTAGCCACTCCAGTGTAGCTTTGGTTGTGTGCTTCGGGTTGTTGTCATGCTGAAAGGTGAACATCCGACCCAATTTCAACTTTCTTGCAGAGGGCAGCAGGTTTTCCTCTCGGATTTTTCTGTATTTTGCTCCATCTATTTTTGCTTCTACACTGACAAGTGCCCCAGTCTCTGCTGATGAGAAACATCCCCATAACATGATGCTGCCACCACCATGCTCCACAGTAGGGATGGTGTTCTTTTGGTGATGTGATGTGTTGGGTTTGCGCCTAACGTAACGTTTTGCATTTTGGCCAAAAAGTTCCATCTCCGTTTCGTCGATTCACAAAACTTTTTGCCACATGGCTTCAGAATCTCTCAGTAGTGTTTTTTTGCATACCTCAAACGGGACTTAAGGTGGGGTTTTTTGTGTAATGGCTTCCTTATTGACACCCTACCGGACAGGTCAGACATGTGGATTGTGGAGTGCATGGGATATTGTTGTCACATGCACACAGTGACCAGTCTTTGACATAAAGGCACGTAGCTCTTTCAAAGTTGCCATTGTCCTCTGATGGCCTCTCTGATCAGTCTCCTCTTTACTTGGTCATACATTTTGGAGGGACAGCCTGATCTAGGCAGGGTCTTGGTGGTCCCATATGCTTTCCACTCCTTCAGGATTGTCTTGATTGTGCTCCAATGGATATTCAAGGCCTTTGAAATATTTTTATACCCATCCCCTGATCTGTGCCTTTCCACAACTTTATCCCAGAGGTCTTTTGAAAGCTCCTTGGTGCTCATGGTTGAGCCTTTGTTGTGAAATGCACAACCCAGCAGAAGAACCCCACAGAAACAGATGATTTTATTCTGAAATAATCATAATCACTACAATTTAACACTGGTAGAGGCCAATTAACTTGGTGTGTAATTTTGAAGGTGATTCGTTGCACCTGAGCTAATTTACAATTTATATTGTGAGGGGGGGGGGACAATTATCCAACCAAGATATTCTACTTTTGTATTTTTCATTAACTTTCTGAAATTTGTAGAATTTGTTTTTCATTTCGAAGTTGTGGGTTACGATATGTAAATAAAGGTGGAAAAAGTGTCATTTAATGCAATTTAATTGCAGTCTTGAAGGCAACAAAAGGTGAACATTTTGAAAAGGGGGATGTGGACTTTCTTGAGGCATTGTGTTTGGTGGCCCTCTTCTACTCCGAGGTATTTACATGATACTTTATCTTCTAACTTCTGTGTTGTGAAAACAAAGTGTTGGCTCAGTTAACAAATTCATACAAGGAAATCAGGGGGATATGGGGGTGGGGGGGATGTGGGGTACTATAATTTTTAATACATATTTTGTATACATAATATATAGATAACATTAAGTTGGATTACATGCACAAATTATCAGTTGCAATGAAACCTTTCCAAATCGATGTTACACGTCACATTGTAGGCTGGTGGATGTTGGGATAGCTCATTTGATTGCATGCTCACCTCTGACCTCTCCAGTCCTAAATTTGTTCTTCTCTGGAGTCGAACCTGAACAAAAATAGCCATCCTGATTCGGTGCCAGCAGGAGGCGCTGCATCATAAATCACTCGTTCTCTTGGTGTGGATGGGAAGCCAGCAGCTGTCCTGTTTGAATTTGCCATTGTGGACGTTAAAGGGAGCCAGAGTTGCTTCTGAAAAGGGTTAGCCATCGTTTGTTATTGCCCCGGCTAAATTTCTTGTCTTCAGATTAAATGGATGTAAATTAGGTTATGATGACAATGGGATTAGTCATTTGCACATTGATCATAAATAAATTTTTAAATCACACTTGATATCATTTGAGAAGTGTCTTGTGTGTTTGTTTGTTTTTTGACTTCTATGCACCCCCTAAATCACTGGATGGAATGAGTTGAAAACTGGTGGGTTGTACTTGGGGTGTGTGCAATAGTCAAGCATCACAAAAACACAACAGGGTACATTCTAAATATGAGAGTGAAGATGTAAGTTAAAGACAGTCATTCTTATCCCCATGCTTTTTGAAAAAAAAGTGTTTTCTGTGCGAGTAAAAGGATGAGATATTGTAAATGGACTCCGTCTGTCCACCTGCCTGCCTGTCCACCTGTCTGTGTCTGTCCACCTACCTGTCTGTCTGTCTGTCTGTCCCACCTGCCTGTCTGTCTGTCCACATGCCTATCTGCCTGCCAATCTATCTGTCTGTTCACCTGCCTGTCTGTGTCTGTGCTTGTCCACCTGCCTGTGTCTGTCACTGTCGGTCTGTCTGTCTGTTTGTCCACTCATCACACAATCTCCTCCTAAACGGGTGCGCCCAAATTCACAAAAAACTTGGTAATTATGATCACCACATGGCTGTAGTATCGTTTTTGGCCTGGCCTGCTGAGGCTCTGAGGTGGGGTCAAAAGATCAAATAACAAAAATACAATGATGGGCATATCTTAAAGCATTTTAAAAATTAAACTTTGGAAATGCAATTAACACTGTGGGACACATGAAATATGTGATGATTTTTTGGATTTTACCCACAGTTCATGCCCCAGGGAGTGGGGACTTCCAAGTCCTCAAGAGAGCACATTCATGCAGCAGGAGCCGGTGGTGTGTCCTGATCGGGAGGTGCAGCGGACAGTTGCTGCAAGCACGAAGAGGTATGCAGACAGCACACAAGGGCGTGGTACAAATGGAGAGATTGGGCTTTGTAAAGGGACTCTACACGGGGGTATGTGCATACCTGCATGGGTTTTTTTTTACCGGTTTTATGGGCCCGTGGACTGAACTTGCACCCAGGCCCGTAATACTTGGGGAGCAGATGTGCTGCGGTGCCACAGCCACATGGGACATGCCGTGCAGTGCAATTGAGTGTTCCGGTGAGACTCTGTGCACTTGCGCAGGTTAAAGGATGAGTACGTCGCCAGTGTGCATCTGTCCATCAACATGGGTGCTTCCATTCCAGTTCAGAAAGACCTCATAATTTATGCAAAACTTGGAAAGACCTAATTGAGGCCATACCTAACTCTGGAACCCCCCTCCCCCCACCAACACATCTCGTTTTTTCATTTTCTATTTCTAACAATTATATCACTACATCTATAAATCTCTACATCTCTACATCTCTACATCTCTGCATCTCTACATCTCGACATCTCGACATCTCGACATCTCGACGTCTCGACGTCTACATCGTCTATCGTCTACATCTCTATATATCTCTCTCTTTTTTGCTCTCTCTCTCTCTCTCTCTCTCTCTCTCTCTCTCTCTCTCTCTCTCTCTCTCTCTCTCTCTCTCTCGCTCTCTCACTCTCTCTCTCGCTCTCCCTGCTGGCTGTTGGCGGGTCGAGTGCAGTGTCATGGCGGCTGTGTTGTCTTGGTGAGCTGTGATCTGCCCTGTTTTTTTCGCCTTTCAATTCCCTTTCACCTCGTTTTTTCACCTTCTTTCCTTCGTTTCCTTATACGCATCGTTATTTGTGCCCCCACCCTCCCCTCTTCACTAGACCTCGCTATCCGGCCTTCCCTCGTGCCGCCGTCACCCCACCCCACCCCGCCCATCTCTCCTTGTTATTTCGCGGTTTGCCCTTCGGTTCATCTCTACCCCTCCCCTTCCCTCCCCACCCCCCTGTTTTCTCCTCACATACCTTTTCCCAGAGATAGAGAGAGAAAGAGCCCACACCTTCTTTGTGGATAGCTTTTAGTTGGCACCCCATCCCGGCCCTTCAACTGATCGTTTTTTTCTTCACTGTAGCTGTGTTTATCCCTTGAAAACCTGTCTCGGCTCGTATTTAATTACTGCACGAGAGCAATCACCCCTCCTCCCCCTTCCTAAATGTGACTTCGTATTCCCGTTATGCGGCATTTGAAGCATTAACACGAAAACATGGCGTCGTCTGTGTCCCGCCAGGCGACGTCAGCGTCGAGGATCTTGTTTTTGCTACAGGAAACATAGTCGGTACTGACAAAGTTCGTGCAGCCTCGCGAATGAACAAACGTGTGGTTATCTTCGTGTCTGAGACAGAACTGGTTCAAAAAATTGTATCGATCTAATTATCAACAGATGATGGACATTTCTCGCTCGTCTCCCCTCTGGACACTCTGGCCGTGAAGGTCATTATCTCAAATGCTCCTCCTTTCCTGAAGAATCAGACGCTGATCTCCGAACTATCTCGTTATGGTTCTGTGGTTTCTCAAATCACTATGTTACCTTTATGTAGCCAGGATGATCAGACGAAGCATGTGATGTCTTTTCAGAGACAAGCTTATGTGGTACTTCCTCCCTCTAACGCTGAAAGAACCTTGAACATTGTTTTAAAACTCATAATTGATAATCATGATTACCAAGTATACGTCACCACCGACATCCTGAAATGTTTCGAATGTGGTAATTTTGGACACTTGAAACGATCTTGCCCAAAGGCGACCTCGTCAAACGATGAAACAAACCTCGTCAACAAGAATACGTCTACTTTTTATTCCTCGACTGTGAAGGAAGCGAATCCCGTGTCCGGTAATAACGCCCAGTCCTCCCAGTCCTTCCAGTCCTCCCAGTCCTCCCAGGCCTCCCAGTCCGATAGTCCAAACAGCGAAACAAATGTTTGGGATGGTTTCACCATCGTTTCATCAAGAAAGCAAAAGACCTTACCTGATGGTCGTTTAACCCAGAAGAAAGCAGCATTTACAAATGAGGAATCTGTCGGTTAGGCCTGTCACATTTGCTCTACGGCGAGGATACGGCGGCCGTACGCCCTCTGAATTGACAGAAATGTGCGGCGGCCGCAGAGTTTCTGCGGTGGCCTCAGGGTGGCCCTACGCCATTTGGCTATATTTTACAGGTCGCCGTGGAATTATAACGCGGAGTTATAACTTTTTTCACTTCTACATTCGCCGAAGCAATTCGAGAAGCCGAAAAAAAAAACTGGTAAAAAATAACAATATATGAACCCACTCGTTACCGTCTGTCTGGCCGCACGTTCGCCTTAGGGCCCCCCCCCTGTGGTCCCACTGTGGTCCCCCTGTGGTCACCTTGCGTCTGCCTTGAAAATTATATGGCCGCCGCAGGAACGCCCGAAGGTCACCGTGCGACATCAAATCAAAGACCGTACGGCCCCCCACGTTTTCGGTCTCCACAATTTATAAATACGCCGTGCGGCTCCTCGAAAAAAAACAAAAAACAAATGTGACTGCTACATTGTGTGACCGTGGAAATACTGCGGCCGCCGTATAATTGATAGTGGCTGTAGATTTTGTAGACCCCACGGCTGCCGTGGCAAATGTGACTTAGGCTTAATGTTCCTGCAGTTGTGACTGACGCCACTCGACAATGCTTACCCGGAATGGACCCGGACCCCGGTACCTACGGCCAACAAGTTTACCCTATTTGCCTCTGAGGACATAGACGTTTCCCTTATAGAGACCGCTTTACCTGTTATCGCAGTAAATGAAATTGTTTCACTCGTTAAAAACTCTCCTATTGGAAAGTCCATTGACGGTGATGCACAGAACACTTAATTAGTGATGAACCTGCTGTTACTTTAGTAAATGGTAACCCTGAATCCTTGTCAGCAGGAAATAGCAAAGCAAATGTGAACCCTGTTACTGCTCCCATTTCATCACGTTGTGAAGCTGGAAACGCAGGAATTGTTAAAATTGATGTTTTACAAGACCCCCCCCCCCCCCCCGCAAAGTATTATGGACCTCCACACCATTGGACGTCGATACCACTGTCACTGTCGAGGGAAGCGATATGGCTGCATCCGCTGATGGTGTTTCCGTTTCATCAACTCCCCCGATTATTTCCATTACTTCACCATGAGGTGTTCCCACAATGGAAGAGCACATAGACGTGGTAACTAGTACAGATCCGTGTATCAATACTGACGACAGTATCAATATGCAGGACGGTACAAGCTTGTGTGACTCGGAAACTAAAACCGACGCTGACGAATCTGACCTGGAGGAAGCAAACAGGAACAGTCAGGTGGAAACGGTGGAGAAGCTGCTCAGTCAAGGTCCTACCCCCTCTGAACAAATAAGACTCTTCTTACAAAATACATACAGGAAACGCAATATAAACCTGACGGAATACTTTCCAGAGCTACCGTCCTTCCTTGAGTGCGCCCAGGATTTCGTATGTAAGCCTGACTTATTCGGTTTCCACCAGACACACTGTCACCGCTTAAAAAAATTGACCTCCAAGGCAAAAAGGGATCCTAATCAATTATCCCACTTCTGATCTTATTCTTAGAGGCTATTATTTTCCTCATGGCCATTTTCAAGATTGGAACAATAAATGTTAATGGTGGTGGGAGTCCACACCGCAAGATCCAAATTAAACAGCTCGTAGAGGTCAACGGTCTTGACATAGCTTTGTTACAAGAGACCCATGGTGTCCGATCTGTTCAGGCTCAGTGGCGACTATTTATGGGCAAGGAATGTTTCTTCAGTAACAACTCCTCGTCGAAGGCAGGCATCATGTTTGTCTTAGGGAAACATTTCCATCCATCCTGCCTTAAATTTATGAGTATTATTGATGGACACCTTGCCTCCGTGACCTTCTCTATCAATCAGGTCAAGTTCACAATTCTCAATGTGTTCGCTCCAAGCAAAAATAATGAGTGGATCTCCTTTTTTGCTAAACTGAGAAAATTCCTGCAAACACTGCATTTGC
Organism: Eptatretus burgeri; assembly: GCF_056783735.1. NCBI lineage: Eukaryota > Metazoa > Chordata > Myxini > Myxiniformes > Myxinidae > Eptatretus > Eptatretus burgeri. Next base: position 92,857,996 of record NC_140966.1, on the reverse strand, counting down.
AGACTTGCCGAATTATTGGTGGCGATTTTAACTGTACTGTTCATGCTTCATGTGAACGGGCCGGAACCCCAACCATGTACCGCAAAACTTTTTGCAAACATCGTTGCGAAATATAATCTTCATGATATTTGGCGCGTACAACACCCTTCTGATCGGTCTTATACATGGTGTCGTTGTTTACACAACCACATCTCACTTGCGAGGCTTGATCGCATCTATGTAAATTCTCATTTATTACATGGAGTTTATAAATCCGATATCGTGCCTTCTGGTTTCTCCGACCATTCCCGAGCTCGAGTCTTTATTCAACTCTCTAAACCATGTCCAGGGAGCTCTCACTGGAAATTCAATAACAGTTTACTGGAAAACCTCAACTTCATTCAGGCCTTTGAATCCTTCTGGATGGCTCTCCGAGAACAGAAGTTAAGCTGTTCCGTTAACCCGTTGATATGGTGGGATTTAGTAAAAACCCAAATTAAAGGGTTCTGTCAACAGTATCGTTTTTTCTCAACAAAGGCTGACCATGAAGTAAAGAAAATATTTCAGTTAGAGATTTTACAACTCCAACGGGTCATCGGACAAAATAATAGTAACAAACAAAAAAGCTTAACTGTGAAACAACCGAGAGGAATGCACGTGGTGCCTTAGTTTGGATGAGGGTGCGACACCTGAATGAGGCAGACGTACCAACCAAGTACTTCTTTTCCTTAGAGAAACGTCTTCCCAGTAAACAGCTTTCTCAGCTGCGATTAGCAAATTCATCCATTACCTTTACACAATCAGAAATCAAACTTTTCACGAAGGAATACTTTTCGAAAATATATTCAATGGAACAAATAAATCCTGTGAGTGTTGCCTCGATCTCCGTAGGCATGCCAGTGTTGTGTGAAGATGGGCATTCCCAACTGGAAAGACCCATTACTTTGGATGAACTTGGCACTGCCCTGCATGGCCTTGCCATTGGGAAAGCACCTGGATTGGATGGACTTGCAACCAAATTTTACAAGAAGTTTTGCCACTTATTGGGTCCAGAACTCATTAACACCTTGAACGTAAGTTACCAGCTTGGAGAGCTAACTCAGAGTTGCCGACGAGCTCTTATTACCCTCATCCCAAAAAAGGGAGACATGCTGAGTATTGAAAATTGGCGTCCTATCTCCCTGTTATGTACGGACTATAAGATATTTTCAAAAGCCCTGGCATCGCGACTTACTCCTTATTTATCCTCGTTGTTGAAAGAAGACCAATGTTACTGTGTCCCAAAACGTTCCATCTATGACAACATCTCCCTTGTGAGAGACATCATTGAACTATGCAAGGAAAACCCTAAAGATTTAGGACTTCTTCTCCTTAATCAGGAGAAAGCCTTTGACCGTGTTAACCATCGGTACCTTTTCGAAGTACTTGAGCGGTTTGGACTTGGTTCAACATTCATCTCTTATATTAAGTTACTATACAATAATATTTATAGTGTGCTTGAGATAAACAATGAACTTGTTGCACCTTTGGCTGTTAACAGAGGAATTAGACAAGGTTGCCCTCTTTCTGGGTTGCTTTATGCTCTCTCCATCGAACCTCTACTGGTTTCTTTGCGCTGTAGACTAACAGGGGTTAGTTTGTCCCAGCTTGAACGGCCCATCAAGGTACTGGCATACGCCGATGACGTATGTGTATTCGTACAAGATATCAATGACATTAACGTCGTTCGTTATTGTTTATCCTTATTTGAAAAGACTTCTTCAACCAAAGTTAATTGGAACAAAACGAGCGCCCTTTGGCTCGGTCCGCTGTGCTACTTGGCACTAAGACTTCCTGCTCCACTGTCATGGGCCAATGATGGTGTGAAATACCTTGGAGTATTCTTAGGTAATAATACCATAGTAGCAAAGAATTGGGCTGATCTGCTAGAGTTTGTTGAGGGTAAACTGCAAAAATGGAAAAGTCTGATCACACAACTGTCATATCGTGGAAGGGTCTTGGTCATCAAGACACTGGTGGCCTCTACCTTATGGCACAGGTTCTTCGTGCTGCATCCTCCAGTGGTGTTGCTTCAACAGCTCCAGAAGTACTTCGTGTCCTTTTTCTGGGATGGAAAACACTGGCTGCGACCTGGGGTCCTCAGTTTACCACTGACCAATGGAGGACAAGGCATGGTTGACAAAAAGAGCCGGTTAATGGCCTTTCGACTCTCGGTTGCTCTTCACATGCTATACACCCGACCTTCTCCACCATGGGTCAACGTCGCTCGTCACCTTTTACAACAGGCTGGGAGGCTAGGCTATGACCACTCTCTTTTCCTGATGGACCTTTCCAAAATAGACACAACCCCCCTCTCTGGTTTCTATCAAAGCATGCTAAATGTGTGGCAAGCTCTGACAATAACAAGAGCTACAGATTCTTACACGAAACAGATGTTTCTGGAAGAACCTTTGTTCTACAACTCATTCTTCCATGATATGCCTGCTGATAGGTGTTTTATTCAACGCTTTACTGACAAGGGCGTTAAATCTGTCGCAGATCTTCTCAGCCCAAACGGCAGCTGGATCGGAGCTGATGCATTGGCAAGCCTGGTCGGTGTGCGATCCTCTCGAATCGTGGCACGCATATTAGGTAGTGTGCTTTGGACATACACACAGCTTGCACCTGCTTGGGAGCAGGACCAGCAAAGCAATGAACAAAATGCACATCGAATACCTTCTCTCTCTACCTTTCCTGAACTCGTATGTGCTTTTTCTCTTGCCAGCCCTCTTCCTTGTCCCCCTTTTAACGTAGGCTTCAATGGCCTTCCCAAACAAAAAGACCTTTATTTGGGTTGTGTAAAATTTCTTTCGCAACGGCAAATAACACAGTAGAGGGTTCAACAGAGAGACCTCTTACCTTGTTCTCCCTCTTATTTTCTTAACTGGAAAGGTTTTTATCACCCTCCTGTACCACCACGACATGGCGACCTCCAATGGAGACTTGTACACTGGATCCTTCCTTAAAATTACTTGTTACACCGTTTTTCAAATCTGCTTGTCGATGAATGTCCTTTTTGTAAGAAATCTGTAAACCTTTTTCACATCTATGTTGAATGCCAACGGTTGGCACCTTTATTTATTTTACTTCGGAATTGTTTTGTGAGGTTTGGTTTGATTTTTAACACTTGTGTGTTCATCTACGGATTGGATATCCCACACAAAAATTCCAATGCTGTGTTTGCCAATTTCCTGCTTGCTCAGGCAAAGATGGCAGTATATGTCAAGGAAAAGAAAACTTGATGGTGTTGGAGTGAATGATGAAGATGCTTTGTTTTTGTTCAAAAATCTTGTAATAAGTTGTGTTAAATTGGATTTTGCTTTCTTTTCAGTAACTGGAAGATAACCACAGTTCGAATCAAAATGGTGCATGAAAGAAGTTATTTGCAAAGTCCGATGGAATGTTTATCCTTTTGTGAAATGTTTTGTATATAATCCACCCGATTCATCCTTTCCTTTCTTCAGAAATTGTTTCTTGGTTTTCTAGTTTTCTTTCTTTCTCTGAAATGAAAATGTCACTCCCATTTGGGGGCTTTCTTTTCGCTCTTTGTAATAAAATATACAAAAGACACACGCACACACTTGTACAGTATTGGCTATTCCTGAAATATTATACAATTTTAAGGATTGTTGTAAATTATGTTAACTCTCAGATATAAATATATTTCTTTTTATTTTGTAAACATTAATTTAATGCTCATGGAAGATCCTTGTACACTTATTGCATCCAGGACAAAAGAGCAGGAGACCTCAGTATACCTTTACATTAATAACAAAGACATAAACTGACAATGAACAGATCAACAATGTCCAGTATGTGTGATTAAACCAGAGATCAAAGCATGTGAAACCACAGATTCAGATGGGAAATCCAAACAGGTCACCTAGAATCACGAGGAAAATATCGTACACTAAAAGGGTCAGTCAAAATAATAATATTGATAATTATCTATTAATAGATAACTATTATAATAGTAGGGTGGATATACTGGTTCTGGCTCAGTTTTCCCCATGTAAATGAATGGGGGATTTTCAGCGATTCCTATTTTTTTTCCCTAAAAATAAACCCCCTTTTTATCCCAAGGTATATTTATTTGTCTCCCCTTTTAACCTGGAGGTTGAACCTCATTGAATTGAACACTTGGGGGTTGAACAGCTCACTCATTGAACCTATAAAGATTTGTTCATTCTCAAATTCCTTCAATAGTTTAATTTTCTTTGCACAATAATCCCCATCTAAAATATTGACAAACAAAACATTTGAATCTTTATATTTTTAAGATACCCCTTTTGTGCCATTACGAAATGATAAACTTCTCTTAATGATCTCATCTGGCCACCGCCCGAGTTGAAAATCATTTTTGTGTATAAACCACGCCATAAAAAAGTTTTGTTTCAAAGGTTTTCAGTTCATGCCGTGAAAATGAGGAAGTGTTTTTTTTGACACGGTCGTGCTGTGAAAAGAAAAACAGGAACTATTCTGTGAGACAAGGTCTTGTGTTTATATTTTATCTCAGAACACGAACTGAAAACATGTTTAATCAAAACCATTTCAGGGTATTTTAAGTATGTTTTGAAAATGATTCGTACAATTTGAGAATATAATCGCCCAGTTATTTTCCAAGCTGCCTCGCCCGAAGCGTCATTTCCTGTGGCCGCACCCAATGCTTAAACAATCTCCTCATCGTTGCTTTATAAGTGATTCGCCAGACAAAGTTTCTGCCAGACGGGATTTTCATTTTTACAACTGAGACATGAGCGATCTTTCTTCCGCGAACAAAACAGCTCAACACAAAGTTGGTAAGCCTGTGTATTGGTTCCTCTTTGAACGATGAAGCAATTGATTATAAATTAAATCGTGATAATTCTGATATATATATATATATATATATATATTTTTTTTTTTTTCTTGGAAGGTCCTTGGAAGAAGAGCAGTTTACATATCACGACGAGGTGCATGAAATTAATGCTCTTATTGAAGAGGTCAATCATCTTAGAAGAGAATTGAAAAACATTTTTAAAGACTGACATGACGTCTTATCACAGCCCAGAGACATGGAGTCACTCTCTTCCGATGAACAAAACAGCTCAACACAAAGTTGGTAAGCCTGTGTATTGGTTCCTCTTTGAACGATGAAGCAATTGATTATAAATTAAATCGTGATAATGCGAAAATATATATTTTTTCCTGACAGGTCCTTGGAAGAAGTGGAGTTTACATATCACGATGAGGTGCATCAAATGAATGCTCTTATTGAAGAGGTCAATGATTTTAGAAGAGAATTGAAAAACATTTATAATGACTGGTACGAAGTCTTATCACGGCCTCTGATCTCGAATGAATTAAACCAATGGTGAGACACGTGTGTGTGTGTGTGTGTGTGTGTGTGTGTGTGTGTGTGTGTGTGTGTGTGTGTGTGTGTGTGTGTGTGTGTATATATATATATATATGTGTGTCTGTGTGTGTGTGTGTGTGTGTCGCTTTCCCTGTCTGTCTCTTTGTATCTCTCTCTGTCTGTGTTTCTACCTACCTCTCTCTGTCTGTCTCTCCATCTATACCCTTGACTTATTATTATTTTTTTTTCAGCACTATCACACAACATCAGCTGTTGAAGCAATCTTGTACAACACATGATTTTCTGGAGGTAAATGTTTTTGAATTATTATTTAGTTATTTTTTTATTAATATCACTCTCTCTTTAGAATGTCGTCTTATGTTGGTTGCATCATTAGTTTGGACGCGGTTTTGCCAGTACACTGGAATTCATTTTATTGGCCTTGAAAGGATGACAGGCTCCTGGTGTGTTAATTCAGTGGTCAACGAGGCTGGTGTGTTAATTCAGTGGTCAACGAGGCTTGAACTTAGAACCAACAACAGGTTTACTCGTATTACCATGTAATTATCTTTATAAAACCTAATTATTATCCACTTTTTGTTTCAAAACAGAATATGGTGTCTGAGTTTCGAAATCACAAGACATCTGAAGAAGATTGCTGGGAAAGATTATACATTCTCACAAATGAATATTTAATATTTTCAATTTTAATAAATTATATTTGTTTTGTTTACAATTACTTGATTTTAAATTTCAAAAAAAGGATGAAGACATGAAGGGGGGGTAGGTGCGCTCCCCCAATGACCCATCACCCCCTCATCCCATCCCTCCCCTCCCCATGTGTGTGTGTGGGGAAGGGTGGGGGTGGGATGAGGGAGGTGGTGGGTCAAAGGTGGGGGCGCTCAGGGGGATGAGGGGGTGGGGCTTGTGTGGGCGGGGCTTGTGTGGGCGGGGCTTCGGTGGGGCTTGTGTGGGTGGGGTGTGTGTGGGTGGGGCTTGTGTGGGTGGGGCTTGTGTGGGTGGGGTGAATGTGGATGAGGTTTATGTGGGCGGGGTGAATGTGGATGAGGCTTATGTGGGCAGGGTTTATGTGGGCGAGGTGAATGTGGATGAGGTTTATGTGGGTGGGGTAAATGTGGATGAGGCTTATGTGGATGAGGTTTGTGTGGATAAATGGATGGGTGGAGAGATGGGTGGATGGGTGGAGCTTGTGTGAATGGGTGGATAATTTTTTAATTAAATAAACATGTTGTGTGTGGGGAACTAATTAACTAATCACTAATTATGTGAATATGATGAATATGGGTGGAGCTTGAGAGGGGTTTGTGTGTGTGGAGCTTGTGTGGGGTGGAGTTTTTGTGTGGAGCTTGTGAGGGGTTTGTGTGTGGTGGAGTTTTTGTGTGGAGCTTGTGAGGGGTTTGTGTGTGGTGGAGTTTTTGTGTGGAGCTTGTGAGGGGTTTGTGTGTGTGGAGCTTGTGTGGAGCTTGTTGTGGTGTAGTCATGCCCACGGGGAGGGGCATGATGATGATGCATGATGGGCGTGATGATGGGAGGAGTGGCCGTGGGGGTCGGCAAGGGATATGAGGTGTGCGCGCCACCTGAGGCGTCGTAGTATGCTGGAGTTGTCCGGCTCGTGCGTGTGCATACGAATAAAGGAGAGCTGCCGGGCAGAGTACGCCCGCGCTCGTACTTGTACAACACAGCCCGGCTCGACTGTCCTTCCGCTCGTGTCTGCCTGCTAAGCATCTTCCATTTCAGTACAGTACAGTTGGCGAACGAGGATCTTCGAATCGGCGTGTGTAAGGGCGGCAAATGACCCATGCGGTTCCAAGCTACGGAGCCAAAGGTCTCGCCGGCGCGAACATGGCAGAGAATCGGTGCACGGCAAACGTACGCGTGCCCGCCTTCGTCGGAATCGACTTCGGCCACGTCGAGTAGGCAACGTTCGTTCGTTTGGTTCATTTTCCTGTTCGTTTTGTCGAGGACATGCGTTTCGGCTCGAACGCGGCGTTGGACGTCGCGCAAGCTCTGGAGAATGTCCGAGGTCTCAATGGTCGGGGCACAGCAGATGGTCTAGGGGTCATCCCGATGGGCCAGGCACGCACGGCCATGCGCACGGTCTGCGGCGCGGGTCGTGGGCGAGCGTGGCAATGCAATCACTCGGACGGCGGTCTGAGCTCTCGAGGTCGTCTACAGTGTGTGGGCCGAGGGTCATCGCCCATTGTTACGGTCATAGATGGCGGTGTGCGAGGCGATCCTTCCGTCCCGCGTCGAAACCTGCTTGCAATTGATCCGGAAATGACAAGATCAGTGGAAGGGGGGAGGGGGGGGGGAAGTGAGCGAGGCACGGATCGGGTGTCGAATTGAGTCCACTCGTGCTGGCCGCGCATCGCATTCGGCTGTGCCGTGCAAATTCACGACAGAGGAACGTCCGGCACGGCTCAGAGATCGTTTTTTTTCTGGTCTGCGAGCAGCCATCCTACGGTTGACCGACATCACATTCGACTCGGCGGTCGCGACTGCTTCATCTGTCGAGCAGGCACTCACGGATGTCCGCGCCATTGCTGGCCAAGACGTAGTGAGTAGCTCCAGCTGGAGCATGGCGGCTAATCCCCAGGGCCACGCGGTGACCGCGCAGGTGCCGCAGGGTGCTCGCGCGCCTAGCGGTGCGGGACGAGGGCGCGCACCGCAGCACGGTCGCACCGGGAGCGAAGGGGCACCGTAGCGGGACCCCAGTGACCTGGAGATCAGCCTGCAGCACGGTCGCACCGGGAGCGAAGGGGCACCGCAGCACGGTCGCACCGGAAGCGAAGGGGCACCGCAGCGGGACCCCAGTGACCTGGAGATCAGCCTGCAGCCGGGGCATGACGGTGCCGGCGAGCCGGAGCAGGAGCCGGACTCGGCGAGCCGGACCCTTTTGGGTCGGAACGGGTTCCGGTTCGTGCCTCCAGATGTGCCAGTGCTCTCTTCGAGACCTTCGTCGAGTACCGAGGGCGAGGCTCTGGCGGCGGGGGCCGCGTCGATGCAGCGGGAGCCACCGTTAGTTGCTGCCTGCGGCGATGATGTGCACTCCAGGAGCGGCGAGAGCCGTATCAGCTCTCGCGATGAGTTCCCGCGCTTCGGCAGGGTTCGTGAGGCAATACGCATCGGTGTTGTTTAGGCAGCTTCAACAGGTGGCGGTGAGCCCATGGCGTTAGAGGGAGTCGCGAGTCACAACATCAAGTCGGCAACCAAGAAATGGACTCGTGATGTGGGTTGTGGGTTGTTGTTCAGGGCATATGTGTTTTTCCTTGCTCTAGTGATGCGGTTTAACGTTGTTGAAATAAATGCCAGCAGTTCTCATGTGAAAGTGGATTTGGCGGGGATCAGTCACGGGAGTTGGTGTTATGATCAATGTGATGTGGGGGCGAATAAAGAAGGTTTATTGGCCTCCAGTTGCCCCAGGCCGCAGGTAATTGCTTTGTCATGTGCTGGGATTTTATCAAAAAAGCACGCTGTACGGAAAAATGAATTCGCAATGGTTCAAATGTTATTCCTATTGATTTATAACGAGCTTATGGTTGAAGTGGGGTTTAAATGGAATTACTACCGTCTAACTGCCGTGTGGGTCTCGGAGATCGACTCAGAGCCGGGACTCGTGCGCTGGTCGGCGTTACCCCCACCTCTGCTTTCAGCGAGGTCAGACGTGCCTGGCGCCTGGGGCGTGGCTCTCTGGGTGCGCTCAAGGCCGTTTTGGCCATGCGGTGGAATCTCAACTGATTATGGTGCGTGGGGGTTGGGGAGTGTTTGTTGCTTCCAGCCAAGGGTGCTGTTCAGCACCCCCACCAAGGTCGGTTGGGTCTGGCGGTGGCGCCGCGGGTTCCAGACAGCGGGGGTCCGGCCTCGAAAGGTTTATCTGTTTCAGGTCTGCCTGGGGGCGTTTTTGCTGCGTAGTGCTGCTGTGCTTCTCCAGTAGCTCGCTTCCACGCATTATATGATGTGATGTGCTGTTATACTTCGCTGTTTTCATTTTATTTGCATGATTATTATACCGAGGTTCTTCGTGTTGTCTATGCTTCTTATAATACTGATCATTTAATAATCATACTTTTAGGAGGGAGGAGTGTGGTGTAGTCATGCCCACGGGGAGGGGCATGATGATGATGCATGATGGGCGTGATGATGGGAGGAGTGGCCGTGGGGGTCGGCAAGGTATATGAGGTGTGCGCGCCGCCTGAGGCGTCGTAGTATGCTGGAGTCGTCCGGCTCGTGCGTGTGCATACGAATAAAGGAGAGCTGCCGGGCAGAGTACGCCCGCGCTCGTACTTGTACAACACAGCCTGGCTCGACTGTCCTTCCGCTCGTGTCTGCCTGTGAAGCATCTTCCATTTCAGTACAGTACACTTGTGAGGGGTTTGTGTGGGGTGGGGTTTATGTGGGCAGGGTTTGTGTGGGGTTTGTGTGGGGTGGGGTTTATGTGGGTGGGTTTTGTGTGGGTGGAGTCAAAAAGGGGCGGAGTCAAAAAATTTCAATTTATCTTTGTCTTTTGTAATTCCTGTGAATAAAATGAACCTAAAATCTCTTCCCCTTCCAAATCATATATCTTATAAGTCCAAGGAACCGTATCTATTACATCAACAATTTTAAAAAGCTCGTTTGTCCATCTTTTAATATAACCCTTTTCAAAATGAGATTTCCACCTATATATTCTTACGATATCACCAACTTTGAACTTAGGTTTTCTAACATTAATCTCTTTTTCAAATTTTAATTTTGAAAATGTTTCTGATGGTTTCATATTTGTTGACGTGTGAATCGTGTCATTATACTTATCCACAATATCCTGAATAAAAGATGACCATTGTTGTGAACTGAGTTGTGTGAATTTTTTATATAGTCTCTCTTTTAAGGTACGATTAAAACGTTCAACAACAACTGCCTTCCCTTCATTAAAGGTACTGTATGATGTAATACTGTTATTTTTTAGAAAATTCATAAATGTCTTGTTATAAAACTCTCTACCCTCATCAGTCCACAATTTTTTGGTTTTCTCTTACTTTTATTAAATATCTGTTGAAAGGCTAACATAAGAGTATTACCTGTTTTGTTTTTTAATGGAACAACCCATACGTATCGACTCCTCAAATCAATAACGGTTAAAGCATACTTGTACCCCTTATCATTATTGAGTTCAACCAAATCAGCAGACCAGATATAATCAACTTCCTTGGAATAAACTTTCCTTCTCTGAAACTTTGTGAATATTGGTTTATGTAATTCATCAGCTAATTGCTCTTCAGTCTGAATGACATCATTAGAGCCTATAAGTTTTTTGAATTTCCAAGTCCAAGTTTCAGTTTAGCACTGATCATCTTCTTCACAATGAACCGATCAACTTTTTCTCTCAAGGTTGGATTTTGTATCAGAGACAAATTATACAACATTTCTCTATCAGCTTCATGCTTTTCTTCCAATGTTGTGGTATTCCCATAATCAATATCGTGTCTCATGCACACTTCATCAACTCTATTGATTGGTTTACTCCAGGATTTAGGATTGTCTGCCTCATCTAATCTTTTATCCAAGTTTGTGCCTGGACCACAGAAAGAATACCCCGGAAGATGTAATTCCCCTGGTATTCCAGTAGTTGTAAATTTACTTCCTGATAAAAACTTTTGTATATTTCCTCCTCGTTTGTGTTTGGAGATAAATTGATTTTTTTTTTGAACCACACACCGAACATATACCTTTTTGTATAACCCTGTTATTTTTACTTTTAATATATGAAATATTTTTAGTATTAGTTTTCTTTTTACATTTGAGACAATAACTCATTTATTTATGTGAAAAATTCCTGCAGAGTGCAAAAACCTTTTTAGTTTCCAACATGCACATTTGAATCTTAATTTTTAAAACATAAAGAATCCTTAGAAATGCCTTCACTCTCTCCTCCATTTATTTAAGAAAAAAAAAAGGAAAAACTTGAATTAAAATGAATAGCTTGTCGATGTCAATAGTCTTGTCGAAAGTATTGCAAATAGACTTGTCAATTCTTTGTTTTCCTCCTCGGTGGGTTGAATTATTTTCTGTAATACCACCAATCTTTTTTTAATCTCACTGGTTTCCATATTTTGATATTTATTCATTCTCTCTCTTTCCTCCCTCTCCTCCCTCTCTCTTCTCTCTTTCCTCCCTCTCTCTCTTCTCTCTCTTCTCTCTTTCCTCCCTCTCTCTCTTCTCTCTTTCCTCCCTCTCTCTCTTCTCTCTTTCCTCCCTCTCTCTCTTCTCTCTCTTCTCCCTTTCATCCCTCTCTCTTCTCTCTTTCCTCCTACTCTCTCTTCTCCTTTTCCTCCTTCTCTTTCTTCTCCCTCTCCTCCTTCTCTCTCTTCTCCTTTTCCTCCTCTTCCCTCTCTTCTTCAACTCCTTCCTCATCCCTTATTATCATTGAATCGCTTACACCCCATAGAATATTATACATATATTCATCAGGATTTCTTGTTATTCCTGTATCCAAAATAATTTTTTTACAACAGGAAACCAATAAAATTTCTTTTGAATTTCTAAAAGAGCCTTACCTTTTCTTAACTTTATAATTTTTTCATTATTTAACATTCTAATTAAATCTAAAGTTGTCGGTTTATCAACATCAACATAATGCCAATCTTTTATTGAAAATACCTCATTCTTATGTTGTAGAACATATTTATTAAAATACCGAATACCCTTTTCTTGAAGGTATGCTTGGACACAGAAATGATAATTTTCTTGAAGCCTTCTTGCTGTCATTTATGTATTAGAAATATATGTTAGAATAATATTATGGCACGAAACACCTCCCCATCTTCCCATAGTTAAATCATTTTGTATTTCCTTACTTATTATATATAATCCTGTTTTTTCTGTTTTCATGAGATAAACAAGGGCAAAACCATTATTATATTTACCCTTATTAAATTCTTTTATTTGTTGTTTACTAATCGTGGCCCCACAAAACTCATTCTCGATACCAAGTGGATAATATTCTTCCTTATGAGACTGATTTAATTGTTCCAGGTCTTCGAGGTTAATTTTAAATGACCAATTATACCCTAAATCATTCATATCATACCCCCATTGTTCTATTCTCACACAAACGATACGCCCTTCTTTATAAAAATTTATTTTAATTCGAACTGTGAATTCTGTATGACTTGGAGATAATATCAACACTTCTGTATCTTTGGAATACACGGCCGTTTTATTTAAGGATATATATTGTGATAAGTCGCTTAATCTCACCAAGTCATTCGCGTCAGTCGGGCTTGGATAATTTTTTAATTTAAAAGCATTTTTCATGTTAATATTTTTGGTTATATTATATTTATGTCATTCAGCCTGTGCCTTTGTGTAATAATTTGATAAATCAATATCCAGTTCTTGAGATACACCAAAGATAGAACCATCTTTACCAACATAAGTCATTTATATTAGATTAAAAATAATATCATAAATTTTTTTATTTTTGTTAAGTTGAAATAACACATATAGACATAATTGACCACAACACTTGGAATTTAATTCTTGGACTTGAAATGTTTGATAAACACCATTCTGTAAGAATTTTATGACTTCAACAGGTGGTGGAAGACCAAAACTATCAAAATAATATTTATCTTGACTATTAAAAATACAAACCCAATGAGAACCGTTCACATTATTATCTTCTAAGTTCATAATAATATTCTTTGTATGTTTCGGCACATTTGTTAATTCATCTCTCATACAAATAACCACATTATGAATTTTTAATTTCTTACAATATTTGACAAGTTGTAAATTTGATGTTGTATTCTTTCCAAATTCTTTCAACCACTCATCAATGCTCATTTATTTATTAGAAAGATATAATCCATTACCTCTTTTCGTTAATTTTACACCTGCTTGTGCTATAGAAGAAAGCATATCTCCAACTAACAATCTCGCTTTATCAGGCAGACCTTCAAGTTTTTCAGCAAAATCTACAATTGCACCACTTCCACTAATTTGTTTCTCCAACTCTTTGTTATGTCTTTCCAATTCTTTTTGAGCCTGGAGTTGAGCCTTCCTTTCGTTGGCAGTTTTCACCGCTGTTGAAATACCACCCGTCAATGCTCCAACCGCACTTAAACCAGCAAATAAAGGAATTAGAAATGGGAGAAATCCTCCACTCGTCTCTCTTATTGAATATTTTTTCAACATTGGTTTTGTCATTTTAATTTTAAGTGAGCCAGTGTCATTCAAGATTTTAACCTGTTCTCTTGTGAGCAAAACATCAATTCTTACTGCTCCTTTTCTCTGAATTGTATTAACGTTAATCGTACAAGGCTTTTGATTTTGAACACAAGATGATAGTTTATGAAGATTGATTTGATTAACATATACCCCAGTTGGTACTTTGCCACTCATTTATTTAACAAAAAAATTATGTGAGACTAATAATCACACCATTATCTGTATTAATCTGCAATTCTGTTTCTTCCAAAAGCAAACAATATGTATCAACTTCTTCACTCTCTCCTCTTTCAATGTATAGGGAAGTATCCACTCGATTAGACTTTATAGTTTCCTTTTGAGCGCTCAGGTCAAATGCATAGATTGTATACAAACTTTTAAATGCTGTCATATCCAAAATAGGTTCCTTATTTTCATTACTTTCACACACCTTTTGGTAAGACTTGTATGCTTCAGCAAAATCATTTTTTTCCCAATTAATTTCCAATCTATCTCGTGGATAAAATGTTCCATCTAGAGAAACGCGAAGTTGTTTCACCTTAGCATTATCACTCAATGCATTATTCTTATCAGTCGCAGTATCACCATCTGGCTTTTTAAAAATGATCCACAGATATCGTGGCTTTCCTTCCAGAACACCCAAATTCCACGTGTAAGTAGTTTGGTTGAGTTTAACATGTTGACATCTTCTTTTGAGGTATGATACACTGAGTGGTTTCTTTGAGTAAAGTCTTCGATTCAACATCTCTTCTGTTTTAAGATTAGGAGTATATTCACTGATATACCAACTCATTTCCTCAATTACAAATTTATTCTGATCACCAAAAGCACTACCAACACCAAAAAGCAATCGATTTTCATTATCATTCCTTTGTAGTTGAAATCTAATTTTAAGACCATACAGAACTTTATCATGATCACAAAATCCAAATATACCTTTAAGAGGAACTGCCACAGTAAAACTATTTTCTGCTTTTGTATCATCATTATACATTCCTTTCCTTTGAGTATATCCAGGGTCTGTGTTTGTTCCCGTTGACATATCAGGAATAAAACCTTCGACAGACCCCTTTCCCATTCTATCACTGAATGTATAGAGTGTAAATTTCATCATTTCAGATACAGCAGAGACATAATCAACCGCTTCAACTTCTTGTGTTCCAATATACAAACGCACACTATCAAACATTTTCCAGAAGAAATCATTTACAAGTGTAGCGTTTGTGTTATTCCCAGCTTTAGTGAATTTAAATTTACACAACAAGAAACTTTCGGAGAGTTTCAAATAGGTTTGTTGATTATTTATTTCAAAACTTTTTGTACCATTCGTATTCCAGTCTGTTCCAGTTATTGCATTTACCTTGAAGTAATCTTCTTTTTTAGTGGAGTTTGAGATAATAATTGTATCATCCAAATCATAGATACTATCAATTGCTTCCATACTTGTATTTATTTAGGAAAAAAGATGTTAAAACTTTTGAAACCCTGATCCAAGTATTGAATTATTTTCTGTCGTTCTTGGGGGGACAACTGAGTTTTACCTTTCTTAATTTCTTTTATTGCTTGTAATTTATGAGATTCCTTCTGGGCATCTTTTATGCTCTTTATAACACCTGCTACATTTCCCACAGCAGAAGCAGTTGAACCAATTAGATCTTTATGTTTTAGAATAGTTGAATCAATACCCATGAGAGTATCAATTATCCCATCTCCTCTAAATTGATGTCCAACACCCCTTTGTCTCTTAGGTTTATAGTATCCTCTACCAAGATACATACCTTCACCCTTGTAGTATGGGGAAAGGAACATCCCATCCCCTGTAATTATTTTATATTTTCCCAACTCGTGTTTCCTCACAATAACCATCGTATTTATTTATTGGAAAACTTCACGTAGGTGAATTCTGATGGATATACCTTCTCCATTAAAAGAAATCATACGATTATCTTGGTCGTTTATCCTAAAATTTACTCTGTGTATGGTTTTTCCTGACACAGGGAGATAAACCAAATTTTTGGGTTCCATATTGAATTTATAACCAATTGGGGTTGAGCATGCACTGAATGAAAATATTGCATTTGTTTTTTTTCCATCATTATAAGCACCATCAATCAAATCACAGTGAATTAACACCGAATTTATCCCTGAGGATATTTGAATGACATTATCACTGTAAAACGTCCCATTAGTTTCAATCTTTTTGAGGAGAAACCCAATAACTCTCTATATGAATTATCAATTGTGAAATCAACCTTGTAGTTATTTTTAACTTTAATCGTTGATTTTGAAGTATGTTTTTGAATGTCTATAACAATATTTTTTGGTTCATCACACTGTTCTTTCATAAGACGAGCAATTTCGGAAGATATTTGAGAAATCTCATATGCTCCGGGTGAGACTGTTATCGTTTTGTATCCACTTCCGGGATTACAACTAAACTTGTCATTTTTCTCGGTTATATTAAATAAGGTATTATAAGTTTCCATGGACAATAAAGATGCCTCATATTCTTTTGTTGGGCCAAGTTGTAGTGGGTATGTGAATGAAGATGTGTGGTCGCTTGTTGTGAAATTAAAACTCAGGATTGTGCTTCTCATCTTATTTAATATGAGATAAAATGTCTTTATATTGAGATTTATTAATTATTTTCATGTTCATCAACTGGTCTAAAATGGCTGATGCTTCATTAAATCAATTGTTATTTCCAGCCTTCTTACTACCTAACAACAATAACAGTCTATTAACTAATTGCGATGGGTCATTTGGAAGAAAACTAACACCTGAACCAAGGATACTTAAAGCCTGAATAATGTGTTTCTCCTTCTCATTCTTCCTACTTTTACCAGAAAGAATAACCTTATAATTTAGAGTGTTCAGCAGATCAATATATACTCTATCATCATTATTTTCCATATCCAATGGTTTATCAATATACTTTGATTCATCCCTCACAGTTGAACCTTGTCTTCCATCTTTTGTGAGAAGAAACATTAATCTCGGAGTTAGTTTAACAGGGGGTTGAGCAGAACCCAAGAACCTTAATTCATCATGAAATATCAATACCTTTTCTTGAAGAAGATGAAATATTGCTGGTTGTTCTGTTGGAATGAGTCCTGATTTGGTTTTTGAATCCGCTGAATATTCATTGTTTTGAAGAGCATTCACAATATAATCAGGGGGTTGATTAATCTCTTCCAGTTGTTGAAATAAACCTTCATCATCATATACATTTAATTCTCCTAAATGCTATAATTCTTCCTCCGTCATTTGATCAAAATCTTTTAACATTTGAAGTTTTTTTAGGAGTATATTCTACTGTGGGAACTGTGGAAACATCTTTCATTTTTTCTTGGGAAGTTTTTAAAAGTGGTTTAAAAAATTTCTCTTGTTTTCTTTCAAATGCTTCTTCGCCCGTTAGTTTCTGTCTGCGTTTCTTCTTTATGTCTTCCTGCTGTTTTACAACTTTTGAAACCAACTCTTGATGTTCTTTAAATCTTCTTGCTCTATCTTTTGCATCCATTTATTTATTGTAAAATATCATTTAATGAATTGTAAAGATCAACAGGGAAATTTTCCTTTTCTTCATCATTCAAGTAGATGTGTTCAAATAAATCCTTTTCTTTAAATATTTCATCAAATTCTTTATTAACATTAATGCGAGTTGTAATTTCTTCTTCACTAATACTTGCATCTCTGCTTTTCATACATTTGCGTTGAGTTCCTTCATCAACATCAAAACCGAATGATAAAATCTTCACTCCGCTCAGATGTTTAATAATTTGTCTCGTTCCTTCTGGATTAGTTTCTAATATCCCAAGACCACCAGATTTTAGTTTCCTTAACTCACTCTTACAATGTCAATATTTTGTTGTACCTAGAGAAACCTCCTCAAATATTTGACCTTCATTCCTCAATCGCATATGTTCCTCCACTGAAATATAGTGATAATCTTCACCTTTTACTTCTCCAGGTCTTATTGCTCTAGTTGTTGTTGATACAATGCGTATCACGGGGTGTTTTTAAAGTAAATTTACAATATTCTCATTTGTACTACACAAGAACCTTGATTTATGAAAGTTTTTTCCAGAAGCAGATTTACCCACAAGATTTACAATAATAGTTGTCATTTATATATGTAATTGTTTATAAAACAAAAAATATATCCCTTAATATCTCATCTTGTTTAACAACAATATATTTATATTTTTCAGTCATGTGCTTCATGTAATCCTCAAATTTCTTTTTACTACATAATGTAGAACAATTATCTCTCCAAAAATTATTGATATCTATTGAATTTAACTTGAATAAAATAAAAGTATTAGCATTGTTTCTGATGGAACGACGAGGAAGTTGAAAGTACGATTGACTAAGATAAATACAATTACAAGAAGAATGTCTCCCTCTTGTGTAGTAGCTGTCCATTACCGTTTGGTTTCTCTCATTAACACAATCATCAAAGATAACGAGGTTCTTTTTTGATTTATCCAAATCTTGGGGAGACGGTATATCATCCGTATTATCATTAAGAATACAAGTTATCGGATTTGATTTCTTTTTACATCTCTGTGTATCACAAAATAGTTGAATTATATCTTCAATGTTATAATAATTTAGGTTTTTTTGACGTTTAAATAAACCAATTATATCTTCTTTTTGAAGACCAGCATTAAAACCTTGTGAGAGTAGTTGATACTCTGGTTGAAAACTCGACTTTGTGAAAATTATTAAATTATCATAATCTAAAAAGTTGTGAGTGAGGAGCATCTTTAAAAGTAAGCAGGTTTTTCCACATCCACTTGAACCAACTATGAGACATCTTAATGAATTTGGGAGATTTTTATGGTTGTTAAATTTTATCTTATTTTCCCAAATGGGTAAAAAATCATTCATTTATATATTTGGAAAACAGGTTATTTAATTTATTATTAGCTTTTTTAAAAACTATATTTTATCCGAAGTTCAGGTTTAATTTCAAGATAATCCATTATTTTATTTATACAATATCTTGTGTTGATATTTCCCTGAAAATTACATCCATGAATAATATATAACAACAATCCTTTGAATATTTCTCTTATACGTTCAGTTTCTTCCCTTGTAAGGAAAGGTGTGTTATCACCCTCATACTTTACATTCATTTCTCTAATCAATCTTGTAAAGTAATTCATTTTTGGTGTAAATCTAAAAGAATTCTTTTCCTTTTTATATTTTTTATTATCATTAATTAGAAGATAATCACAGAATATACATTGTTTATAGGCTTTTGACTCTGTGTTTAATCCCCGTCTTAAACACGCAGGACAATTCTCAAATTTGTCATGTGGAGAATCAGGAAAGTCTAGCATATTTATAAAGTAAAACTTTACTTAAACTGAAATTCATCTATACTTTCAGTTGTATATTGACTCATATTTAATAATATTACCATCGACATTGACATACTTTTTTTCATTATCAGATTCAACGACAACATTTTTTATATTCAAGGTAATTTTAAAATGATCGTTAACTACTATTGAACGAAATGTCATTTCACCTGATATATTAACATCCTTTATTTCATCAGGATTTACATCTATAGGGTTGTTGAAAAAAAATTCAAATTTCTCCTTGCATATTACAGATGGTCTTATCTTTTCTTTCTAAAGCTTCATCCATAAGGTTTTTGTTTTTTGATACTTTTTCTTGTTTCATTGCTTTTTCTAGTTTTGAATATATTACCAGAAGGAGAGGAGAAACTTTTGTTAGCGATACTTTAATTGATGTTCTACCAGGTATACTAAAAGCCCTTCCACTGAAGGAAATTGAAGAACTCATATTATTTACCATAATTGTTTTTATCCAATAGTTATATTTATCTTTGTTCAATTTTACATCTTTGACAGATTTCTCAGTATCTTTAACAAATGAAGAGATTGATTGAAACTTGTCTTTTGTGTCTTGAAACATTGTATTTATTAAGTGAAAAAGTTGGAGGATAAAATGGTTTTAAGCACAGATTCACCTGTAAAATAAACGAAATTTTCATCAAGAAAATTTTAGTTTAAGCAAAGATTTATTATATAAATATGGTGAATACAACATACTGCGATGTTTGTAATCACAAATATAAACATTATAGAAAACACCTCCGAACCAACAAACACACATTTAATCTATTTCATAAAATATCTCCTCTTGAGTTGGAAAGAAAACATTGTGATATCTGTTCAAAGGATGTTTTGAAGAGAAGTTATAATAAACATCTTCAATCACAAAAACACAAGAAAAATGAGTTTAAAGTAAAGGGAGACTATTATATTGAAAACACTGATGGGGCATTTAAAGGGCATATAAAAATAAGGATTTTTCAATTTGGAGAACCCGGTCCATCATCAATAGCTGAATCAATTGAAATAGTGAAACCCGATGTTGAAAAATTTATTAAAAAGACATTAAAAGAAATGAAAACTTTAAAGTTTTATATGGGAGTGAAAATGAATATGAAAAGACAAGATGAAGAAAATACTCCTTATATGAGAACAGATCTTCATTTTATAACATCATTTGAAGATTTTTTGAATCGTGGGGTTTATGAAGACCTATCAAGACAAGAGGAGGATGTTGATAATACAGTGGTAGGAAGTGGATCCAATATTATAAAAATCATTTTTTTAGATATACACATTCTCAAATTAAACCCTCTTAAAGCTTCTTCTTATATTGAATTACCAAAAGAAATAAAACTAAAGAAGGCAGTTGTTAATATTAAGAACAATGATAATAAATGTTTTCTCTGGTCTGTTCTTGCTCACTTTCATCCACCAAAATGTAATTCAGAAAGAGTAAAACAATATATGAAATATGAGAATACCTTGGACATTAAAGATTTTAAATTCCCAATGCCACTAACAGATATTCCTAAATTTGAGAAAAAGAATAATCTTTCTATTAATGTATATGGATTAACGGATACAAACAAAGTTCAAATATTAAAAATTTCAAACAACTATAAAAATGAAGAAACACACATTGATCTTTTATATTTTAGTGTTGGAAAGAATTCACATTACACATACATCAATAATTTATCAAGATTAATCTCTTCTCAGGTATTCAGAACAGCAAACAAAATATATCCTTGTAAGCGATGTCTTAATTCATTTCATACAAAAGAACGATTAGAACAACATTCAAAATATTGTAGTAATCATAAATCAGCTGTAATTACAATGCCTAAACCTAGTGAAAAGATTTCTTTTGAAGATTATAATAAATCTATCATGCACCCATTTGTGATATATGCTGATTTTGAGTGTATCCTTAAAAAGATTAATGCTGCTTCTCCTAATCCAAAATAATCATACACAAATAAATATCAAAAACATATTCCTTGTGGTTTCTGTTATTATATCAAATCACCTGTTGGAGAAAAGTATAACAAACTTGAACATTATCATGGAAAAAAAGCTTCACAAGAGTTTGTAAAACGATTAGAAAAGGATTGTATAAGACTCACTAAATTAATGAAAGAAACAAATGAACTGATGAAATTAACCAAAGAAGAAAAATTAGAATTTATAAAGAACAATATCTGTCATATTTGTGAGGGGGAAATTAAGGAGTCTAAAGTTAGGGATCATTGTCATCTTACTGGTAAATATAGAGGTCCCGCTCATTCCTGTTGTAATCTTCATTATAAATTAACTTCTTTTATTCCAGTCTTTCTTCACAACAGCGCCAATTATGATACACATCTATTTATAAATGAACTTTCCAAAACACCAGGGAATATTTCTGCCATAACAAACACAAGTCAAAAGTATATTTCATTTACAAAAATGATATTCACAAAACCTTTAACTCGTATTAGGTTTCTAGATTCTTACAAGTTTATGGGAACACCACTAGCCTACCTCGCATCAAATCTAAGCTCCATGGACTCTTTTCCAAATCTTAATTCATTCTTTCCAAAAGAGGAAATTCTCACTAAAGAGGAAATTCAGATTAAAGAGAGAATTCAAAGTAAAGAGGAAACTAATTAATGAAGAAATTCTAACTGAAGATGAAATTCTAATTATAAAGAAAATTCGAACAATGAATGAAATTCTAACTAAAGAGGAAATTCAGATTAAAGATGAAATTCTGATTAAAGAAGGAATTCTTATGAGAGAGGAAATTCAAACAAGGAATGAAATTCAAAGTAAAGAGAAAATTCTTACAAGTAAGGGAATTTATCCTTATGATTATATGGATTCATTTATGAGATTTAAAGAAACACAACTTCCTTCAAAATAAAGTTTCTATAATAACCTTTATGAAGAAGAGATAAGTGATAAGGAATATAAACACGCACAAGAAATATGGAAAATATTTAAGATAAAGAACCTTGGAGAATATCATGATTTATATCTAAAAACAGATGTTTTATTGATAGCTGATGTGTTTGAAGCTTTTAGATCACTCTGTCATAATAAAAATTGTTATGGATTAGATCCTGCCCACTATTTCACAGCTCCTGGTTTAGCTTGGAGTGCAATGTTGAAACAAGATATAGATTTAACCAGTGATGTTGATATGCTTTTGATGATTGAGAAGTCCAAGAGAGGTGGAATATCACAAGTATGCTCAAAAAGATATGCTAAAGCAAATAATAAATATCTTCCAAATTATGATTGTGAAAAAGATAGTAATTATTTGATGTATTTTGATGCTAATAATTTGTATGGATGGGCAATGTCTCAATCTCTGCCTTATGGTAAATTAGAGTGGGTGGAAGAAAAGGATTATGAAAAGGCTTTGATGAATATTGTTATTTCTTCTCAAGAGGAATTGAATGACGAAGAAGAAGGTTATTATTTTGAAGTTTATTTGAAGTACCCGAGTGATCTTCATAATAAGCATAAAGACCTTCCTTTTGCATGTGAGAAAGAAACCCCAAAGAAAGTATGGTTCAGTGATTATCATAAAAGTTTTAATATTAAAGGCAAATCAACAGAAAAGTTATTAACAACATTCTATGATAAAGAGGGATATGTTTTGCATCAGAGAAGCTTAAAACAGTTTTTGAGAGAAGGATTGAGAGTAGCTAAAATTCATAGCGTTTTAAAATTTAAACAAAGTCCTTGGGTGAAAAAGTATATTCAATTCAATACAGATATGAGAGCAAATACAAAAGTAAAATTTGAAGGGGACTTTTATAAATTAATGAATAATGCTGTATTTGGAAAGACTATCGAAAATGTTAGAAACAGGCAAAACATTAGATTCACAATATCTTGGAAAGAAACTTCGAGATTGAGAAATAAACCAAGTTTTGAGAGAGAAGAGGTTTTTTCAGAGAACTTTTCTGCAATTCATATGAAAAAGGAAAGTATTGTAATGGATAAACCAATTTATATTCCAACAGCAGTTCTTGATTTATCAAAGATATTGATGTATGATTATTTGTATAATGACTTAAAGAAAGAGTATGGTGAAAATGTTTCATTGTTGTATATGGACACTGATAGTTTTATCCTAGATATAAAAACTGATGATGTTTATGAAGATATGAAGAAAAATATTGGAGTATATGATACAAGTAATTTCAGCAAGAAGAGTCAGTTATTTTCCAAAAAGAATGAAAAGGTTATTGGTAAGTTTAAGGATGAGTTGGGTGGAAAAGTAATGAGTGAGTTTATTGGATTGAGAGCAAAGGCATATGCTTATAAGTATGGTGATCAGATTGATAAGAGGTTAAAGGGAATAAAGAAATATGTAATAAAGAAATCAATAACTTTTAGAAATTATTATAATTGTTTGATGAATAAGAAAGAAAAATATAGGAAAATGAATGCAATAAGAAGTTATAAACATAACATATATGGTGAAGAAGTAAATAAAAAGGCATTAGGAGCCTTTGATGATAAGAGATTTATTTTAGATAATGGAATAGATTGTGTTCCATATGGATATTGTATGATAGAGTGAATAGAATAGATTGTGTTTTAACGATGGGAAGATGGGTTAGGGTTTTTTAAGGGCTACCGCCGCATTTTTTTGCAATATATAAATGGTCAAACCAAGTATTAATCAAACTAAAGAGTGGAGAAAATCTCAGTCTTGGTATATAAATGGAAAACATAATGAATGTGAAAAATATCAAATAAGTCTTATTGAAAAAATAACTAAAAGAAAGGTAAATAAAACAAATAAGCGAATCAATTTAAAAACTAGTAAGTTAGAGGATGTAAAGAAAAAAATGAATATCCTTGAATGGACTGAAAACTTTGATGGTTATCAATTGAACAATGAAAAAACAATTTACTATAATCTCAAAATGATATGTGGCTCAGGAGGTGGTCAAACAAGAGCATTAAGAGAAGTTTATCATTTCGTAATGGCACAAAAGGGGTATCTTAAAAAATATAGATTCAAATGTTTTGTTTTTCAATATTTTAGATGGGGATTATTGTGCAAAGAAAATTAAACTATTGAAGGAATTTGAGAATGAACAAATCTTTATAGGTTCAATGAGTGAGCTGTTCAACCCCCAGGTGTTTAATTCAATGAGGTTCAACCTCCAGGTTAAAAGGGGAGACAAATAAATATAACTTGGGATAAAAAGGGGGTTTATTTTTAGGAAAAAAAATAGGAATCGCTGAAAATCCCCCATTCATTTACATGGGGAAAAGTGAGCCAGAACCAGTATATCCACCCTACTGATAATAATAATAAAAAAATTTTAAGCAGAAAAATGCTCTGATATTCAGCAAAATATGTTCTGCACTTTACATTTAGATTGATTCAACCACACAGCTTTTCCTTTTTGTCTTCAAGCTCCTGAAAGAAGAAAATAAAAGTTATTAGTAGATAATCTTAGCCAACACAATTTCTTTTCTTGACACACTCATCCCATCCAGATTGAAAATGAACCCGGTTAATGAATGCATGGGTTGTTAAATCAGTTCAAACGTTTCTTCTCACATTATTATCCTGAAAACTTGAACAAACAAGAAATCAAAATACGGCACCCGACGAGGAATTAAATGTAATATTTTGAAAAGGCAGTGGGGAAGTTACTTGGCATAAAAATACTGTTGAAAAGTACATGTCAAGCACGACAGAGACTTACTGATTTCACATCTTGGGTCATAATCTCTGAGTGGGGACTGAAGTGGGGGGGGGACATGCGAAACTATATTTAATGTCATTATAATTGTCGAATCAATTTAAAAGGGTAATTATTTTTGGTGACAAAATAAGGGAGGGGAGAGTGCAAATCTCATGCACCCTTATCGCGATCCATCCACAAAATGTACATCCTGTTACGTTCATGAGGGGATGGGGTGGAGGGGGTGATTAGTGACTGAAATAAGGCTTTCCTGCACAAGATTAATGTTTAGAGTGAAGTTGTCTGATGGATAACATGCAGGAGGGGACAGGCTTGGTCTGATATTTATGGTTAGAGTCATGCCTGGTATTTCCCCTTGTATGGAGTGGGACAAGGTCGGAGATAGATCTGCTGTGTGAAGTGGTGGCTCCACATGCGCTTGAAATGACCAGGCCGCTGCATTTGGGTTTGCGATTGGCTCGAGAATGGTCTCGGGTACCATGCCTGTAACCCGGGCCCCCCTTGGTGCAGATTATGCATGTCCAGAGGCCCCCTCCTCCCTCAGCAGAAATGGTAATAGCAGGTCTGATTGGCTGTCATAACTGCCATGGGCTGCCATGATTGGGTGGCACACTGGAGGTGGTGGGTCATTTGTAGGAGGCAGGAGGCCCTGGGGGGATTGCAAACAAGATGGTGGCTTCTCTGCCTTCAACATCCAGACTTGCATCCCTCGATTCTTTCAGCCCTCTGTTCATCTTATAGTCAAACCAGGATAGCCTGGTGTTGGCTTAGTGGTTAGGGTGGTGGCTTGGGATCTGAGGGTCCTGAGTTCAAGCCCCGTTGGCCGCTAAATTAAAATACACCAGCAGGTTGACTCAGCCTGTCATCCTTCCGAGGTCGGCAAAATGAGCACCAGTGTACTGGTAAGTGGGACACTGCATCAGCGGCATAGCCTCATCCAGAGAGAGAGAGAGAGAGAGAGAGAGAGAGAGAGAGAGAGAGAGAGAGAGAGAGAGAGAGAGAGAGAGAGAGACAGACAAACCAGGAAGCACAGCTTCTTCCAGTAACCAATTCTTTAAATTATTCACCTGAAACATTTCAGGCTTTACACTATCTCCCATTCTTGGACCCCCCCCCCCCCAATTCTCATGCTTCAGGAAGGGATTTCCTTGAGTCACTGTAATCTCACTCCTTCCTCCAATACCCCAAGGAGAGAGCTCACCATTACATATCTTCTCTCATGCTAAGAAATGAACTTGTATATTCTCATTAATCCATGCCCCATTTCCTACTTTATCTGATAGGAACACACAAAGGTAGCACATTCACTTTTGAGCTGTCTCATCTGGGTTCAATTATTAATCCAACGCTTAACTATCAGACTGGTAATTCACAGGCAGGATGTTGCATTAAAATGTGAAGTCTGTCAAATGGGATTGGAGTGTGTGACACAGAAGAAGGCATAGCATCTGGTGAGCAGGATGTACCCTATCAGGAAGGAGAGAAATTGGTGGCCATTTATATAGCCGAGAACGTGGGACCAGTTTAATAAAGCATGTTTTGTTTGGCACAGCGAGGGCTGAATAGGGTAAACCACAACAAGGCTGGGAAACAAAATGAAACAGCCATAATAAAGGGAATATTTGACACAGTGGATAATTTGTGCATAGTAAGTAATGGTGAGTCACAGGGCTGGTAATCTATCTGGCAGGTAATTTAAACAACCTTCACATTCATGGTTATTGGATGTTGCACTTTTTACACAGTGTGGCATGGTGAATGCCATAGATTCACAATGTATGCTTATTCAGTTATTTGGATGTCTGAATTTAATTTAATGACTTTTGATCAAACCAAATGTTACTTGATGTAATGTCTCTTCTCTGTTTTTGCATATGGCAGCTTGGCTGCCAGGTAGCTATCATTTATTGGAAGCACAGCTGTTCCACTGATGCTGTGCCCATACACCCGTACACTGCTACTCATTTTGCCAACCTCTGAAGGATGACAGGCTGAATCAACCCCACCTGGTGTTTATTCAGCAACGGGACTTGAACTCAGGACGCTGAGATCATAAGCCAGCCACCCTAACCACTAAGCCAACACCAAGCCTGATGTAATGACTCATCAAATTATGTCTGGAAGAATCAATGTTATTGTTCAAAGTTAGACTTCTACTAGTATTTCATGAAATACTATGAAATACTTCTACTAATTTAGATTGATTTAATGATTAAAAGCAATTTGAATTAAAATGCTGAACCTGGTGGAGCATTGTGGATGCATGCATCAGACTGTTTTCCGACGCCGTATTAGAATTCCAGGAATGCAGGGGTTGGCGCTCGTCTGTCTTCGATGTCTAGAGAGACGAGCTATATGTATGAACCCTGATAGCTATGTGCATTTGAAAGCTGGGTAAATTATCATCCTGGTGAGTGGCTGGAATATTTAATGCTCAGTACATTTGATAAATTGATTTGGTAAATTCAGATTCCTCAGTTAAAGAAATCAGATCAAATGTTCAAACTTGTGTGATTATGAGATTGTCACTCATGTACTTCAATATTGTTTTTATGGGCAACCTTTTCACTGCTTTATCTTCTCCTCTCAGTTTTTATAAGCATCAACAATGTGTTCCCTTCTATTTAATTGAACCAACCATGACAATAGTTTATCAAATGTCAGCCAAAATTAATTAGACATAAATGTACTTCACATAAATTATGAGGACATTTGTACACAGTGGACTACCAACATGATATATGACATTTAAACTTGGAATATCAACTTCAGGGGATACATTGTGGGCTCAGGAATGCCAACACCTCAACTTGGCAGAATAGAGACAATGTAAAGTCATTCGATATTTGACATGTAAAGATATTTCACAATTGGTGTGTTCTACCTGAAAAAGGCAAGACAAGCGAGGAAAGAAATAACGGTGAGGGTAGAAAAGATGATCGTCAGGAGAACCGTGATATCTTTAGAGCCGTTGACTGCACCATCTGTCAAAATGAAGAGACAGAAAATGTTTTTTATTTGATTAAAGCAGAACAGCTGTTTGTTTCATTGCTTCATAAAATGCTTGCTAACTCTTGCAATCCTTCCCCCTCATTCAATTCTCCTCCTTTGCTGTTTTTCTCTCATTCTACCCTTTTCCACAATAGCGAGCTACCTACCTACTTTCTGCTCCTTCCCATTTGCTTCACATGAGGCCATAGTATTTATAAAATTATATGCTCAGCACAAGTTGATTAATATTAAGACGAGAAAACTATCCTGTCAACTTTTATCAACAAGCTCAAATGAGCTAAGATCCTCGTCCTCTTAATGATGACATCATAAAAACGAATATAATGTCATTGTGATGTATCAGGTTTGCGATAAATTATCTGCTAATGCCCGGCTTGATTCCCGCAAACAAAATTCAAACAGCTTGCTTAGTTTCGGAGATAATGGTATAGGCGATTGCCATTAGCGGTGATATTATGACATCAATTATTTTTTCTCGGAGGAATTTCCAAAATCGGACATGGTTACTGCCTGCAGGTGGGCTTTCTGCATATACATGGCAAGTTTCACGAAAATCCCATGAAAACTCTGGGTTGTGAAACAAAAAGTCAAAAATAGGAATGACGTCATAAAAATTGATATGACGTCATAGTGATGTATCATATGTGCGGTAATTAATCTCTGCTAATGCCCTGTTCGATTCCCGCAAACAGAATTCAAAAAGCTTGCCTAGTTTCAGAGATAATTTTTTCGGCGATTTCCATTAGCGGAGATATTTTGACGTCATAACTTTTTTTCTCGGAGGAATTTTCAAAATCGGAGATGGTTACTGTCTGCGCAGGGTATTTTTAGATCCTCATGGAGGATCTCTAAGTCTTACTCACGTTGTTGTTCTTCATCTTCTTCTTGTGGACTTTTTTGTTTCACAGCCTCCAGTTTTCATCGAAACTTCCTGAAACTTGGCGTATATATGTAAAAATACCTCATGATAGCGCCTCATTCGAATGTAAGTTGGATGATTAGACTTTTCCAAGGATATAAAACAGGATCACACAGCCCAAAGGAAAACACTATCCAACTAGAGAGTTCATAAAACACACTACCCAGTGATGTCTTGAGAAACAAGCACATGGATGGGGTCTACAAGTGGAAAATTTGATTGGCGATGATGACACAAAACGTTGTAATATTTTGTCCAAGTAATGCTGACTGGAAGAGTTTTGAAAGTGCTAAAAAGTTAATTTGTGTTCTATAGTGTTCAAGTATATAATTCAATTAAAATAAAACAAAGATTTTGAAGGTGGTAGAAATTTTTTTGGAAGTTCACTACCGTTGATGCAATGCTTTATACACCTTATTTAATGCATTACATTAGTTCTTTCTGCCTGTTGTTTATGTCCTTTATGATGTTCCTAAAACAGTAAGTTTCCTGTTTGGAATGATTTTCACTTTTGTTTGACTGCCAGACAGGCTGACAGAGTAAAAAAAAAAAACCCATCATCACACTCCTCTCTGCGCATGCATGATCGAGACAAATTCAGAGCCAAAGTACTGCTAAACTATAGGTTTGTTTGCCGATTCATGTACCGAGTTGTGTTCAAAATATAACATTCAATTGAAATCAAGTTGTTCCTCGATCATAAACTGATGCTTGTTGATAAACAGACACAGGCCTGTCCCCTGAGGGGTGGGTAAGAGGTGGGGAGGTGTAGGGGAGTGGGGAGGGTAGCACCCCCTCTCAAAATCACAAAGTTCCACATTTTTTCGAAACATTATTTTTAGTCAGGTGAATTCACAAGAAAACAACAACAAACTAGAGGGGGAGCACTCGGTAGAGTGCAAAACCTCTGCCGCCAATACTGCTGGGTCACTTAAGTGAACCTGATATCCTATTCATTGTAGGTCAAAACGGATCAGACTACTGAACCACGATTGAATAAACTAAACTAGATGGACGTGCATGTAGAAATGGCAAAAAAAAAAAAAAAAAAATCGAAATTTTTTTGAAAAAAAAAGTTGCAAAATTTGTTTTTTTTTCTCTAACAATTTTTTTTGGGGGGTTGGAAATCACTTAAAACGTAGAAATGCAAAAAAAAAAAAATTCAAATATTTTTCTAATAAAATCGAATTTTTTTTGAAAAAAAGTTGCAAATTTTTTTTTTTTTTTTGTTGGAAACCACTTAAAACATGTAGAAATGCAAAAACAAAAATTAAATTTTTTTCAAAATGGCCGCCATAGTGGCCATATTGGACTTTGGACCAAGTCCAAAATCTAATGGCATGATCCTTGGACCAGACCTAATCCCCCCACCAAGTTTCGTCGAAATCCGTCCAGGAGTTTTTTCCGTAATACTGTTCACAAACAAAGAAACAAACAGACAGCGGTGAAAACAGTAACCTCCGTCCATCTTCGATGGCGGAGGTTAAAGAAAAAATGAAACGTGAACGTAGGCCTTTCTTAATTATGTCTGACTTGTAACTTGCACAATCCACATATTCTTGTTATAACCTGATTATGTCTCTTTCTTGGTTACTGAATTTTATTGAACGCTTGTGTTAATGCGCCGTTAATGTAAAAGCCAATCCCATTCAAGGTTTTATGCTGCGGGAATGCATGATATCTGATGATTTTAGTCTAAAGCACGCGGGGGAATGAATCACAATGACGCAAGAGGAAGAAATATCATTGCACCTGGGAAAGAAACAGGCCAACCAGTTAATTCAGTGTTCAGCAACCTATGGCTCGTGGGCCATATCTGGCTTTTAATCCTACGATCTCAATGTGGCTCACAGAGCTTCAAGGTTTGTTGGTGCAAATGCACTTGGAAAGATAAAATAAACAGGAAACATCATTCAAAATATGATGATATTTGTTTATGAAACTTATTTACAAATGACCACGGGTTGAAATTCTATAGTGTATATTGATTTAATTTAGATCCATCTACCTGTCCTGCACAAACAGGCCCGTGGCACGGAGGCAGATATTATTACTTCCGCCACGAAAGGTGGAAGGTTATGTTTTCACCTTTTCTTGCTGTCTGTCTGTTTGTTTACCATTTCATGATGATGCCATTCCAAAAATGGCCTCAAAACACCGAAATGATAACCACTTGTGCTCTGTATTTTTGACACTTTCACTTTCCGCAGTAAAGCAATGCAGCGTGCATCCCATCCCACAAAGGAAATGATGGTGCAGCACCATTATGCTCCCAGCGGTTCAACTTTTTGAAGGTATGTAGCCCCCCCCCCCACCAACCCCATCAAAAATCCTGCATACAGGCTTGAGATAGAAGTGAAGCAATTGCTTCACCCCAACTTTCACTTCGCATGCATGGGATAACAAAGCTAGAGTGCCATCCGTTCAATCACAGAAGATTGAACTTGCTTGACAATCACAAGTTGCTTTCTGCTACTTCCTCCTCATAAATTATGCTTTCCAGCTTTTTTCCTCTCTCACTCTTTGTGGCTTCTCTCCCCATTCATTCCTTCCTTCAAGCTTTAACCTTCTCACTCACTCAGTCATTCTAGCTTTATCCACTCATTCAATTACTCCAAAGAGCTCCTTTTCCCTTTACTTGTTAACTCAACACTTCTCACTCATTCCTTCTTGCACGTTGCTTCTATCTTCTTACCCATCAGTCATTAATTTATTCCCACTCTTTCCTCTTTGCTCTCTTCTTCCCCCTTGTTCATTATTTCTTCTCTTTCCCTTCTTCACTCCTGGTTTCACCAACTTACTCCGTTCCTCATTCTTTCTTCTCCTGCTTTATCCCCCTTGCTTGCTTCTTTCCATTCCTTCCCTCTCACTCACTCTTTCCTACTCTTTCCCCTTTGTTTTCTCACCAGCTCCTTCATTATTGCTTGCCCCTTCCAAGCTTCCAATCACAAGCTTGTTCCCCCAAGCTCTCTCATAGGCACAATCCTCACGTCACTTTTGTAGTCTGACCTGCACTGTTTGTCTTATTGTGTGAAGTTAACTTGGGAAAATGGCTTAAAGGCTCAGAACAACTGAAGGATCCATGGCTGTTGGAGCACTGGCTTCCATTTTTGCAAGCAGTCATATTCTGCAGACATTCTTCAATATCTGCACATAAAAGCAAAATAGATAGTGAGCATCTTAGTGAGCAAGGAAAGCATTAGAAATCTCACTGACTTTGACAAAATATATCTGCCTCACTGTCGAAAATGAGGAAAATCACAATAAAATAATGTTTTCTTAATAATAATGAATCAGTGCCTCATAATCAAAACAAGCATTCAATTTATTATCTGATCACAAAAATAACATCATTCATTTGTATACATGTTGAAAAGTCATAAATGGGTTCCTGCTTCATTTATATAATGACAATAAAATTATAAAAACCAGATGCTCAGCAGAAGCTAATTAATATTTAAATCAGTAAACTATATTCTGTTTACTTTTATGATAAACATTGAAGCATGGCCAAATCTACATGATGCTAATCACAAGGACATGTTGCACGATCGATTTATTGTTATGAGCCACACAGTGAAGGAGAGGAGGGGAAGGTGGAAGGGGTGATGCATTCTGTGGGATGTTATGTATTTTTAAAGTTTACATTTTGGTTTGTTAATTAATTTGAAAACAGCTTGATTATGTTACCCTTGTGTGGAAATCCTGTGTTTATATTAAAATATTGTCGACCTGGCTTCACCTGTTTTAGCTGTTATATTTGTGGCACATGGTAAAGACATCTGCACAATCTTGTCCACGGCATAGTATTTTATGAAAGGTCAGGGTAATTAAATAATAGGAAAATTAAAATTAAAAATAGTTTAAATCTATAATTAATTTTGTGATAAAAGGAATGATTGTTTTTGTTTTTTGTCACTTTGCTCTCAGAAACTTCGCTATTTTACACACTGAGCAGTTAAAGTCGAAAACTTGATGGAATGTCGAAAATGAGCCGCCACAACAACAATCCTAACAATCACAGATAATTTGTGAGAAGTATTAATATGACTAAAGGAAAGTTCCCACAAAGGAATGCAAATTTTAGTGATTCATTTGAAATTAACCAGTAAACAGGAAAGCGGTATGATGCCTGGCATGTCTGTTTTATGAGCACCCCATTACACATTCATTGAAAGTAAACTATCTCATGAACCTACAATATCCATTTTATTATGAACGTGGGGGGGGGGTGGTTGGGATCCAACAGTGGAGGAAATTTATTGGTAAAGTTAGTGAGAATTGAAAAGATGACAGAATGTTAAGAGTTTGAATCGAGATGGTCATGAGTTTCTCCCAAAATAGACTGAAAATAAAAGGAAGAATGCACAGACACAGGGAGAGGACTGTAGAGGTGAGAGAAATGGAATGAAGGGAATCATTGTGACTGAGAATTATGGGGTTTGAAAGGCAAACAATTAAGAGGTAATTAGAACATGTGCTTCGAGCTCAGTATGGCTGGGGAGGGTAAAAGGGCTGCACTGCAAGACTAGATAAAATCTGATAAAGAATATGGAAGCTGCAACTCATCTATGATAGAAAAGTAGATCGGACTCATAACAGGCGATGCCAATGCTGTTTATTGGTTTTTGCACCCACTGCTTCCAGGCATGTGGCACTTAACCACCATATTTCAATCAATTTGCTGACAAGTTCTCTTATGATGCCATCACAATTGGCCAATTCTGTGAGATATTATACCTCTCTGGGACTATGGAATGGAAAGCTGGTTTACAGTTCTGCAATTAAACCTGCCTCATGATGGCACCTCAATGGAATGCAAGTTGGATGATTCGACTTTTCCAAGGATATAAAACAGGATCCGAGCACCAAGAGTAAAACACTTTCCAACAAAGCTACAGTGCCAAGATTGAACTGACTCGACAATCGTTAATAAAGCCTCCCCAATAGAACAGGGGGAGGCTTATCAGCTGTGACAGGGTTTGTTTCTACAATTAGTGCCCCCAATTTTTAATGGGACCCCAGATTTTGTTA
This sequence comes from Eptatretus burgeri, assembly GCF_056783735.1. NCBI lineage: Eukaryota > Metazoa > Chordata > Myxini > Myxiniformes > Myxinidae > Eptatretus > Eptatretus burgeri. Next base: position 92,824,351 of record NC_140966.1, on the reverse strand, counting down.
GACTTCTAGGAGAACAAAACCACCAATTTTTAAATTTTTTTTTATGTCTTCCTGCTCTCCCAATTTCCAAGCTATATCTCGGAGAGAGCTGTGAAGCCTGGTGTTGGCGCAGTGGTTAGGGCAGTGGCTTGGGACCCAAAAGGTCCTGAGTTCAAGCCCCGTTGGGACACTGAATTAATATGTGTATATATATATATATATATATATATATATATATATATATATATATATATATATATATATATATATATATATATATATATATATATATATATATATATATATACCAAGTTGAAAACACCAGGGGGTTGACTCAGCCTGCTATCCTTCCGAGGTCGGCGAAATGAGTACCAGTTGTACTGGGCCCGGTGTATGCCCCGGTAAGAATAGGTGTACCATATCCCTGTGTGTCGTAAGAGGCGACCAGGGTTGCGTCAGGAAGGGCATCTGGCGTAAAAACCTATGCCAAATCATTATGCGGACAACAAAAACGAATTAGACGGTTGATCCGCAGTGGCGACCCCTAACGGGAGCTAGCCGAAAGAAGAAGAAGAAGATCTCAGAGAGCGCTGTATCTCAGATCAGGCTGTATTTCCTAGCTGGCTGGGACTTTCAGAATGCAATTTTTCATCAATAATATGAATAGGTGTTCAGGGTTGACCTTTTTTTAACCTTGACTTAATTTAAGGTCATGACCCAATTAAAGACTTTCAATATTTTTGACCATAACTTGACGAAGGTTTGTCTGATCAGAGCAAAATTTCACTCTCTCGTTCGGCTCGAGGAGGGCACATGTATATTTAATATATGTATGTCATACCCCTCTGAGTTAGAGGTTAAGGTCAAATGGCATTCTGAATAAAATAACGCATTCAAGATCAAATGGCGGTCTGAAAAAAATAAAGGTATTTTTTTGTTGTCGCTCAAATTCGCCAATGTGAAATCTCAAAACTGCTTGGTCTTCCAAGATGTTCTTGCATCACAATAGTGGACCTAAATTGAACTTGTGCATTTTATATTTGATTAATCTTCTTCACCTACTTTTGTGGATTGTGACCTAATTACCAAAAAACACCTTTTTGATCATAACTTGAAGAACTTTCCTCCGATTTTCATGATGATGAGTTTTCTGGATAGAGTGTAGATGGGGACACATTTTCTTGATTGACACTATCCTCAAATGTTGAAGGTCAAGGTCATGTGGTGGTCCAAAAGAGATATGACCATCTTTGGTTCACAGGCCAAGAGTAAGTCATGGGCAATCACCAAGGGTAAGCTGGGGGAGGCTTACCCTTGGTGATTGCTTTGTTATCACAGATATCCAGTTCCTTTCTGCTCCTTCCTCTTCACTTACACTTTCCAGCTTTTTTTTTCTCTCTCACTCCTTACATCTTCTCACTGTCACTCATTCCTTGCTTCAAACTTTAACCTTCTCACTTTCTCAGTCATTCTACCTTTATCCAAACACTCAATCACAAATTTTTCCTTGTTAACTCACCTCTTCCCACAAGTTTCCTCCAGTTCCTTACCCATCAGTCATTAATTTATTCCCACTCCATCCTCTTTGCTCTCTTCTTCAACTCCCCTCCTGATTTCAGCTCCCTACTCCATCATTCTTTCTTCTCCTGCTTTATCACCCTTGAGTGCTTCTTTCCTGCGAACTCACTCTTTCTTACTTTTCTGTCCGTGTTTGCTTTTCAGCTCCTTCATTTGTGGTCACCCCTTCCTCCCCAACCGCAAGCTTGTTCCCCCTAGCTCTCTCACAAGCAGAATCAACCCGTCACTTTCCAGTCTGACCTGTGCTGTTTGTAGTTTTGTGTGACGTTAACTTGGGAGAATGGCTTAAATGGTCCGAACAACTGAAGGATCCAGAGCTGTTGGAGCAGCGGCTTCCTTTTTTGCATGCAGTCTTATTCTGTGTACATTCTGCAACATCTGCACATAAAAACAAAAGAAATAGTGAGCATCTTAGTGAGCAAGTAAAACATCAAAATTCTGGCTGACTTTGACAAGATATATCTGCCTCACTGTTAAAAGTGATAAAAATCACAATAAAAAGAATATTTTCTTTGTAATAATAAATCATTGCTTCATAATTGAACCAAACTAAAAGTATTCCATTTATTACCTGATCACAAAAACAACATAATTCATTTTTATGCATGTTGAAAAGTCATAAATGGGTTCCTGCTTCATTTATATCATCACAAAAATAAATATACAGCTGCTCAGCAGAAGCTGATTGATACGTAAACCAGTAAACAATATTCTGTTTATTTTTTTTTAATTAAAATCACTAAAGCATAGACAAATCTACATGATGCTAATCACAAGGACATGTTGCACGATTTATTGTTATGAGCTATGGAGGGAAGGAGAGGAGGGAAGGTGGAAGGAGTGATGTATTCTGTGAGATGTTATGTATTTTTTAAGTTTACAATTTCGTTTGTTAATTTCTTTGAAAGCAGCTCGATTATGTAACCCGTTTGTGGAAATCTTGTGTTTCTATTGAAATACTGTCTGCCTGGCTTCACCTATTTTGGCTGTCATATTTGTGGCAAATGGCAAACGCATCTGGGCAATCTTGTGCACGGCATAGTGTTTGAGGAAAGGTAATTAAATAATCAGAAAATAAAAAATAAAAAGAGTTGAAATCTAAGTGAAATGAAATCTAAGTCACGGGTGATCACCAAGGGTAACCCGGGGGAGGCTCACCGTTGGCGATTGCTTTGTGATCACAGATATCTAGTTCCTTTCTGCTCCTTCCTCTTCACTTACACTTTCCAGCTTTTTTTGTTCTCTCTCACACCTTACAGCTTCTCACTGTCACTCATTCCTGGCTTTAAACTTTAACCTTCTCACTTACTCAGTTATTCTACATTTATTCAATCACTCTTTTCCTTGTTAACTCACTCTTTCCCACAAGTTCCTTCCAGTTCCTTACGCATGAGTCATTAATTTATTCCCCCTCCATCCTCTTTGCTCGCTTCTTCAACTTCCCTCCTGCTGAAGAAATCTCTGAACCTTCTGTACAATTAGAATGTTTATTCAACAAACAAACACTTTAATATGTGCATGGGAGATATTGGACATACAAGACTCATTCCAGATATCTCAGATACATTGAGAATCCCAAGTTCTTATATAATGTTAAGCAAGACAGTTTTTAAAATCATTTTCAAGCGCTGGCGCCAGCTTGTCTGGTCTTGGTATTCCCAGGTGGAGCTCATCTTCAACCTTCGTTCAGCTGCCAGCTTGATTTTGTTGTAGAATTATAGCATATATCTCAAACCTATATGTGTACATTATCTCTGGGCAAGGAATGACGCACAAAATGATAGAATGATGTTAAACACAACTCTTTTTGGTATTATGATAGATTTCTATAGTATGTAGGTCAAAAGTCAGTCTGCTTCTAACAGACTGGGAAAATATACAATCTTGAAGCATTTTAGAGCTTCGTGAATACATCTGGATTTTCCTTAGAACCACATTCCAGTTGTACGGAAATCATATTCCCAATCCAGCTTGCTGGTGCTTCATTTTATCATGTTATAAAATCTTTGAACAGATATTTAAATAATAGGAAATACTGTCTTAGTGGGAGGTCAATATGCTCATCATCACAGCCTTACTTGTCAGATGATCCTTCCATACAGAGAAAAGATATAATTATATTAATAGATACACATAAAGTCATATCATATTGAGTACATTTTCTATTTCAGGTTGAATCCTTTTATTTTAATATCAAGTTTTAATCATCAACATTTTATTATTTGTTTTATCACCCTCAACCCCATTATGCTAGTTTTCGGAGAAATTGCATCTACACTCCTGATTTCACCGACATACTCCTTATTCATTCTTTCTTCTCCTGATTTATCACCCTTGAGTGCTTCTTTCCATTATTTTCCACTAATTTAATCTTACCTACTCCTGTCCATGTTTGCTCTTCAGCTCCTTCATTTATGTTCACCCATTCCTCCCCAACCACAAGCCTGTTCCCCCAAGCTCTCTCACAAGCAGAATCAACCCGTCACTTTGCAGTCTGACCTTTGCTGTTTGCAGTATTGTGTGAAGTTAATTTGGGAGAATGGCTTAAAGGCTCAGAACAACTGAAGGATCCATGGCTGTTGGAGCACTGGCTTCCATTTTTGCAAGCAGTCATATTCTCCAGACATTCATCAATATCTGAAAATAAAAACAAAAGAGATACATAGTGAGCATTGTAGTGAGCAAGTAAAGCATCAGAAGTCTGGCTGACTTTGATGAGATATCTCTGCCTCACTGTTGAAAATGATGAGAATCACAATAAAATGATGTTTTCTTCATAATAATGAATCAGTGCCTGATTATCGTTCCAAATTAAAAGTATTAAATGTATTATCTGATTACAAAAATAACATTATTGATTTTTATGTATGTTGAAAAATCATGAAGGGGCTGTTATTGGCGTCCATGACCTGCTTTTTCTGGATTGTGACCAAATGAACGAAAAACACTTTTTTCATCATCTCTTGAATAATTTTCGCCAATTTTTAAGATGTTCAGTTTTCTGGATAGATTGTAGATTGGTACACATTTTCTTGATTTACATTCTATCCATAAATGTTGAAGGTCAAGGTCATATGACGGTCCGAAAGAAATATTGCCATCATTCGATCGCGGCACATTTGATAATGTTAATGAGGTCTGCAGGATCCGTTCCTGCTTCATTGACATTACGCCAAAAAAAAACTGAACATGGAGTCTGTAAACTAGTCTGTTTACTTTTATTAAAATCACTGAAGCATGGAAAAATTATAATCAAATAGATGTGTTCCAAGATTTGTTGATATGAGCGATGGAGGGAAGGAGAGGAGGGGTAGGTGGAAGGAGTGATTCATTCTGTGGGATGTTATGTATTTTTTTAAGTTCACATTTTGGTTTGTTCATCCTTCGTAAATAATTCTGGACTGGTGTTTGTGTGTGTGTGTTTGTTTGTTTGTCACGCTGCTCCTCCTGCAGTTCTGGGCAGATTACATCCAGACTTTCTACATAGGATCAGCATGACCCCAATTCATGTATCGGGGTGTTTTTATCTTTGCCGGTGGTTTTGAGGGGAAAAAGGGGGGGAGGGGGGATACAAATTCGCTTCGTAAACGTGTATCATGTCACGCCACCTCTAGGTGGGGGAGGGTAGTACAAGCCTCCACCATTTACATCATAGTATTCCTGTCCCCACGTTTGAGGTGTTTTGAATTATAAGCAGTCGGTTTGTTTTGGTTTCCTGCGCGTAACCCGGGTTTTTTCCCCCATATACAGAGCTGTCAGTTGCCTATACACCTCCCAAATAAAGGCAAGCATCAGAAGAACGTGATGCATGCTTGGAACAAGATCGCCCAGAGGGAAGGTACTCTGCTTGTTTATACGAAAGCAACTGGATGATATTTCTTTAGTGTGGAAATGTTGTGTTTCTATCCAAGTCTTGTCTGCCTGGCTTCATGTGTTTTTCTGTCTTTCTCTTTACTTTCTGATCTGATTCGAGACATTATATGGAATAAAACATGAGAGTTAGAACATCAATTGGGAAGGAATGGGGTGGGAGAGGGCTAGCAGTAAAAGAAAGGAATTGGAGGAAGAGCTCACAAAGATTTCTGTGCATGAGGTCTTTGAAGAGCCTGGTATTGGGTCTCTGACTATGGTGTGTTTGTGTGTGTGTGTTGTTTAAAAAAAAAAATTGAGAAAAATAAGAAAAGGGAGAGAATAAATGTAAAATGGAAAAGTTTGAAGTTGGAAGTTGGAGAGGAATGGGGAGAGGATGGAAAGAGTAAGGGGCAGTGGGTAGAATGGGAATTTATACCCCAGAAAGAAAAGCAGTGAAGTTACCAATGCAGAAAGTCTCATTTTCAATGGGATGAAGCAATCCAGGCTGCGTTCTTTTATAGCCAGGTAAGCAGGAACAATGGTAGGAGCCAAGGGTATTGGAGCAATGGCCTCCATCACCACACACTGTAGGTTTCTCCACGCACTCATCCAAGTCTGCTCACCACACCATTGCAACACATTAGGATATTTAATGATAAATTTGGTGTTGTTCCAATTGGTGTATCAGTTATGTAAGCCTCACCAACACAGATGGTACCATCATTAGGTTGGAATGTCGTTTTCATATTGGTTGACACATATCCTCGAAGGCAGGTGCAGTAATAACCACCAAATGTGTTGGTGCAATTGGCCTGCAGTCCGCAGAGAAACTCCGGAGGAAGCTGACATTCATTTTCATCTGTGGTCAGAGATATTATATAATACATCAGGGGTTTGTTGCCTATGGTGAGTCCTGATTCTTAATGTTACCTGTATCCTATTAATGTTATTTCAGAAGCTATACCCAAGACGTTTTTGGTGAATTGATATTTTATCTCTACAATTTAGTAAAATTCAGTGACGTGCTAACTCCTGTGTCTATAGCGAGGTGTTAGTCTGATAGTGATCATGCTCTTCCCAAAGTCATAGACAATGAGAGCTCAGAAATTGCTGATGGATCAGCACGGCTTGAATCACTGGAAGGACTCACCGACACAGAGTGTTACACCATTTCCAATAAAGCCTCTTTTGCACACGCACGTTCGGGTTGGATCTTTGCACTCGGCATGTTTATGGCACTCAGCACATTGGTCTGTAGAATCCTCACAAGAACATGCTGTTTTTGGGAAAGATCAAGGCAAGTAAATAATCAGAAAAGAGAAAAAGTGAGAAAGTTTAAGACTACAATTTTGCAAATGTAAAAGTATTCAATGTCTTTTTATCAATTTGCTGTCAGAATCTCGGAATTTAACACACTGAACTGTCACACACTATCAACTTTAGAATGTCGAACGTGTGCGAGCGAATTAAGCATTTATCTTTACTATCACAGACAATTGACAAGAAGCATGCATGAACCCCAAGTCACCAACCCCCCTCCCAAACCACAAGTCCTCAACCTCACCCTTACAAGCCCCAAGTACTCAACCCCCTCCCCACCCCAAGCCTTCAAACCCCATCGCCACCCCTCATCACAACTCCTCAGCCCCCACCGCAACTCTTCAACCTTCGCAACACCTGCTCTCTGTCCTCCGCTACCCCCTTGGCATTCGCAAATCGATCAGTACACAATTCTTTATGACCTCATCAAAACAGCAGGATATTGAATTCTTTACCCTCCCATAACATGCCATCACCAACTTCACAGAAACTGTGAGCAAAACAGCAACAACCTGGCTCTGACGCATCATGGCCCATCAAAGTCACCTGCCCTCCTCACAATCCCACGAGATATGTGGACACCCCTTGGAATTGCAGCTCTCAAGTGGCTACCAGCAACCGAATTGTGCCAATAAATGACCGTTAACCAATTCTCTTCTTCCTGATATGTATGTATATATATATATATATATATATATATATATATATATATATATATATATATATATATATATATATATATATATATATATATATATACTGTTACGGTTGTGGAAATTCGCAAACCACCATTCAAGTCTCATAGGTGAGATATCTCTGTAAGTACATGTGTAGTTAGCCCCAAACCCGTTGTTTAGAGGGAATAAATGTGAATCATTCGGGCTGCGATGCTTTGAGATAGCCGTTTTTCTGTTCTATCTTTATTTTGAACCAACCATGCTCCAACCGTCAGACAACAACAACAACGCCAACAGCCACGACCTTTACCTTCACAACTCGCTCCCACATCATCGCATCATGCCATTCCCAAACGCACCATGACCATCAGACCACCACCATAAACCCTCCACCACCCTCACCTCCCTCCTTCTACCGCCATTCCCGCACCACCTGTGAGCACCGAGCGTCGGGCTGTCCTGGGCTCGTTCAAGATACGCGCCGAGCCGCGAGTGCAAAATGCGGCCTTTCCGAGGAGAATTTGGATCAGGAATGCTACACGCCCACTTCTGATCCGTCCAATCAGCAAGCGCGGGGCGGCTTGGTCCCACCTCCAGGCGCGTCTGTGTGGAATCAAGATATGCAAATTCTAGGATCAGGGGAGATTCACGCCCCTTTTCCTCCATCCAATGGGCGAGCGTGGCTCCACCCCCGAGCTCATCCTGATCCGGAAATTTGCATATGGGTTCTCCTGCCAGCCGATAAAACGCCGAGCAGAAAAGCAGAGTTGAGTGGCAGAAAAGCGAAGAGAGTTTTGGGGCAGAGAGAAAGAAGAGTTGTTGCGCAAGAGTTGTTGTTGCGAGGCAGTCAAGTCGGGTTGGAACGCAGAGTGGAGTCGGGAGGCGAGGGCGTCCAGATGGTTTTCTGCAGTCGGCTGAGGAGAATTGGGGGAAGAGTCTGAGGAGCTCAGGTCCGAGGCAAGGAAGACGGCGGCCGGCGACGAGGTCGCGGTGGAATCGCTCGTCACGGGACCCAAGCAAGCCAGCTATACTCTTTCCCCCACAGCATCAACAATTCCCCCTTTCCCCCGCGCTGAGATAGTGCGAAAAGGGGGCCCCGTTCCCACCCCACTCCAAGCGGTGCCAACGAAACCCCGCGAAGGAGCACGAGGTCGGGGCACCGCCGCGCTGTCACATTTGCGGCTCATCACGAAGACGCGGGTAGGACCCACCCGGTCTCGTGGACCTGACCGCTCCTTCAGGTCCCGCGCACGCAAATATTGGCCCACAGGCCCCGTCTGCCCCCTTGTCTTTGAGGGTGGTCTTTTCTTTTGCTTTTGTGTAAATGTGTTGTTGGCGCCGTCTGGTGAAGTAAAACTGTTTAAGTGTTGCCGTGTGTCGGTCGTAGTCGGTAGTATCTCTGCGTCATTGTTTCTTTTGTAGCTTTTGATATATGTGCATTCTGTTTGGCTGTATATGTGTGCTCTCCGTGTGCCGCGGAATAAATGTGCATTATGTTGAACTGTTTTCCCGTTTCGCTTCGTCTTTTCTTTAATTGAATCTCCATCTTGCTTCACGTAACGGGTTCGTCGTGGGCTTAAGAAGCCCGATAATTAATCGGAACCGTCGAGGCCGACGATAACACCACTCGGTTATCCCGATAGTACGGAACGGATCGCTTAAGCGGCCCGTGTCCGGAGTCGACCTGCGGCGAGGTGCAATCGCCCGGTCTACCATCCGCGTGGGTACTTAGGTAGGTCGAGTTTGGCGAACAACCCTTTCCCCCCTGGGTGGCCGATTGGCACGATCGCGGTGAGGCCGAAAGGCCCACCCGTGACTAGCTCCCGGCGTTAGTCCGAGAGGGTCATGACATAATTGTCCGTCCGGTGGGCGACGTGCCGCGATTCGAGTCACGTGGCCGTTCGCACGCCGGTGGGCACGAATTCACAATAATATATATATATATATATATATATATATATATATATATATATATATATATATATATATATATATATATATGTATGTATATATATATATGTATGTATGTATATATATATATATATATGTATGTATATATATATATATGTATGTATATATATATGTATATATGTATATATGTATATATATATATACATATATATATATATATATATATATATACATATATATATATATATATACATATATATATATATATATATATATATATATATATATATATATATATATATATATATATGTATGTATACTCTCAGGGTCAAAGGTTTGAGAACACCCCCATTTTTCAGTTTCTACTGAAATTTAAGCAGTTCAAGTCCAGTGAATAACCTGAAATGGTACAAAGCTAAGCGGTAAACTGCCAGAGGTTAAAAAACAAAAAGTTTAGGTTACCAAAAACTGAAAAATAATGTAAATTTCAAAGTTGTTAAAAAAGGTCCTTTTCAGTGAACAAGTAATGGGTTCGCAACCGCAGCTGTTCTGCAGCAATGGAAGTAGAGAAAGCCTTGAAAATTGATGCAAACAAAGTTGGGACAGGGGTCCCAACTTTAGATGATTATTTACAAATTCTGTGTCTGTATAAAAGCAGTGTTGGTACAGACTGTGTTGCGACACCCTCTGAAGCATTATTTGGACAATACTACATTGCGGGAAGTAGTCTATTGCTGTCATAATGGCGAGAAAAAGACAATTAACAAACGAAAACTAACAGACCATTATAACCCTTAAAAGTGGAGGTCTTTCCTTCAGAGAAATTGTAAATGAAGCCAAGGTGTCAGTAAGTACAGTTTCTCACACCATCAAAAGGCACTTGGAAACTGGAGGAAACTCTGACAGGAAGAGGTCTGGCAGATCCAATGCCACAACACAATCAGAAGACAAGTTTCTGAAAGTCAACAGCTTGCATGATAGGCAGCTCACAGGACAGCAGCTTCAAGCATAGATTAACACTGGTCGAAGTAAGGAAGTCTCAGTTTCAACTGTGAAGAAAAGACTTCGAGCTGCAGGTTTGACAAGTTGAGTGGCAGAAAAAAATCCCTTGCTAAGATGGCAAAATAAGAAAAAGAGACATGCCTCTGCCCTGAAGCACCGCCAGTGGACTATTGAAAACTGGAAAAAGGTCTTTTGGACCGATGAATAAAAATTTGAAATCTTCGGTTCATCACACAGGTTTTTGTACGCCGTCGAGTAGGTGAAAGGATGGTTCCTCAGTGTGTGACAGCAACTGTCAAACATGGAGGAGGATGTGTGATGATCTGGAGTTCTTTTGCTGGATCCAGAGTCGGTGACTTGCACAGAATGACTGGCACCCTGAACCAAAATGGTGACCACAGCATTTTGCAGCACCATGCAATACCCTCTGCTCTATGCCTAGTTGGTCAGGGGTTCATCCTACAGCAAGATAACGACCCAAAACATACCTCCAGGCTATGTCAGAACTACCTTAGAAGAAAAGAACAAGACGGTAGACTTCAAATCATGGAATGGCCAGCACAGTCTCCAGACTTAAACCCCATCGAGCTGGTTTGGAATGAACTGGACAGAAGGGTGAAAAGCAAAGCAACCATCAAGTGCAACACATTTGTGGGAACTTCTGCAACAGTGTTGGGAAGAACTTTCCAAACAATATTTGATTTCCATTGAAGAAAGAATGCCACAAGCATGTTCGGCTGTTATATTTGCAAAAGTTGGTGACTTTGATGAGTCAAAAATTTAGATTAAATTTTGTTTAAAAAAACAATTCCATGATTTCTTTTTTTTAATCTGCAATTGTTTATTAGTTCTTTGCTTTAATTTCAGAGTACATTGAAACATGAAACTGCTTAAATCTCACTAAAAACTGGGAAAATGGGGGTGTTCTAAAACTTTTGACCGGGAGATTATGTATATATATATATATATATATATATATATATATATATATATATATATATATATATATATATATATATATATATATTTATATATATATATATATATATATCTTCTTCTTCTTTCAGCTGTTAGGTTTCAGCCGTTATGATCTACATACTGATTTGGCATAGGTTTTATGCCGGATGCCCTTCCTGACGCAACCCTGGTCGCCTCTTACGACACAGGGATAAGGATTGGGTTTCGCCATGATTCCGGGCTGCCCTACACCCTCTCATAGTGTGGCCCAGCGCAGAGCTCCCGTCCTCAAACGATCCTCCAACCCAAGCCTCTGAGTATCCGGATTGCAGGTGAACGCCACTATGCCTGGTATATATATATATATATATATATATATATATATATATATATATATATATATATATATATATATATATATATATATATATATATATATATATATAAATATATATATATATGTATGTACAAGCAGGGATACCCATGCTCCGCACAGGAATCCCGTGGATGAGGGCGGGTCTGAAGGAGTATATGTCACAGTTAAATGTAAAATTGTAGAGGCTGCCACCAGTATTGTTTTTTTTCATCTCCACTATAATATTATATTTTCCCCGCCATGTTTTATATGCAGAAGACTCGAGTTCAAAAATGTTAAGATTTATTGCCGCATCAGATAAAAAACCATAATGCCTCAACAATGTGAGGCTGGTTTCATGTCATCATTTGCGACTTAATTTATACGTTGGGCATAACCCATCCTGGCCCAGCGTATTTGATTTATTTACATCTGTTATCCTGATAAAAAATTATGTTATATTATGTATACGAAGTTACAACGTACCTACGCCCATAACCATTCTATAAAATATCTACATAGCCCATAACCATTTAATTATAAAATATTATACACATATGCCATACGCCATCACCATTCTATTTATATTTGTAAAATGTATATATATATATATATATATATATATATATATATATATATATATATATATATATATATATATATATATATATATATATATACAAACCACCACCACCATTTTTTTATTTTTCACCAGCAACATGTATTTCCTTCATCGCACATCCTATTCCCGTTTATGAAATAACTGAAGTAGCTCAACAATTTTAGTGGAGTGCTCGAGGATAAACAATATTTGATGTCTTCCCCTCTGGGGCCAATATGTATAAAGCCTCCGATGATCCCACTCTGGAGCATCCCACATATAGCTGACCATGGGAAAAGCAAGGAGTGGATAATTCCAGCCCTGCTACTTTCAATGACTGTCCTTGTGCCTTATTGATAGACATCGCAAAGCACAGGCATACAGGAAATTGTAGTCTCTTAAATTCAATCGTTGAATTTGATGGAATGAGTGGAATTCGTGGAATGAATACATTTTCTCCTTTTGCACATCCTGTCATGATAGTGGCCTCAATTGCATGTGGTAGTAGTCTTTTCACAATCAGTTTAGTTCCGTTGCAAAGTTTTGGCGCATCTACATTGCGTAATAACATAATAGGGCATCCAACTTTTAATGACAGATTGTACGGAGGCAATCCTGGTAATTCCAATGAGTTTAGAAATTCTGTGGGATAATGTATGGCTTGCCCAGTATCCAGTGTGGTGTCATTAGACTTGTGACTCTGTTGTTCGCCTGGAACTACTTGTAATAACTGATGGTTTATTACAAGGACTGTTTCATTAAGTGGAGCCAGGATTGTTCGTTCACAGAGCCACTGTATGTTTTTGTAATTAGTCGCTAAATTGGGATACACATGAGCCTCTAATTCTTCCATAGATGAAACTATTGTACCACAGTCATCGGGAATAGATATTACATCATTTGTGTTCGGGATTTCACCATTTCCAAGTTTGAGAAGTAATTGTGCGAAATTGCCAGCATCCAAATCACCATATAATTTGACCTTCATATTTGTTGTTAGATGGATAGTTTGTACGAATGTCCAGAGGTATGAAGATTTTATACTGGCTTTCGTTTCATCAGCTGGAGTGCCACGGGGAACTACAGGTGAAGTTTGTCTGAAATCGCCAGAAATAACTAGCGCAACTCAACCTATAGGCAGGTCTACTCCTCTTAAATCTCGCATAGTTCTATCTCATGCTTCGAATGCATCCTAAGACGACATCGTACGTTCATCGCAAACTATGAGATCGCAATTCTTCAGCACTTTTGCTGCTTCCGTTTGTTTGCCAATGCCACAAACCGGATATTCCATTGTAGCTAAGTCGAGAGGCAATTTGAAAGCAGAATGCGCTGTGCGGCCACCTGAAAGTAGTGTTGCGGCTATACCGGATGAGCAACGGCTAATGCGATCTTTTTCTGGCTCCTCATCTTAGCAAGCAAAAGGTTGAGGACAAATGTTTTGCCAGTACCACCCGGGACATCCAAGAAAAATATCACACCACTTCCCTCTTGAACCGCTTCAGAAATCAGTTGATATGCATTACTCTGATCCTGTACCAGAAGCGGCTCATTGTCAGAAACAAACTTTGCGAGGGTATCTGTGTTGTAGTTTGTTTCACGGAACCATTCTCTACTGATGGTTGTGCTTTCAGACCTATTAGAAGAGGGAAGTCCCCACTTAGTTAAATCTTTCCCGCTCATGTATAATACCAAATCTTCAATGTATATCAGAGCCTCATTGAACATATCTGGTGTGTACTGGATACGGTATAATATACATACCGTAATTTTTGCATAGCCCTATACACTATAAATCTTACGACTTACGACCAAATCGACTTACGATTGGTCGGTCGGAACTGATCGTGGTCGCAAGTCGACGACTACCTGTATGTACAATAAAATATGACTTGTGTTAATCATGCATTAAAAGAGGCGTTTGTTGATGTGAATAGGGCCTATGATAAGTGTGTCGAATGCATAAATCATAATTCGGAAACGGGAATTTGGAATTAACTGTAGCACTATTTTTTCATTCTATTGCAAATGGCATTGGCCCCATGTCAATCAGCTGAACTTGAAAAATTAACGTTACGAAAAGTGTGTCGAATGCATAAGTCATAATTCGGAAACCGGGAAGTTGGAAGTCATTGTCTTCAATTGACTGTAGTATTAATTTCTCATTCTCTATCAAATTCCTTTGGTCCCATATCAATCGGCCGAACTTGAAAAATTAACGTTACGCAATCAGGTGATGACGTCATAATTCGGAAACCGGGAAGTCGGAAGTCATTGTCTTCAATTGACTGTAGCATTATTTTTTCATTCTATTGCAAATGGCGTTGGCCCCATGTCAATCGGCTGAACTTGAAAAATTAACGTTACGCAATCAGGTGATGACGTCATAATTTGGAAACCGGAAGTCGGAAGTACAATTATTTTACATCGGGACACTCCCGGGTACATGTTCTGTCAGCATGTGAAGTTTGGTGAGGATCAGTCCAGTACTTTTCGCGTGCATAGGTCACAGAGAAACACACATACACAGACACACTTTCAACTTTATATATGTATGTATATATGTATATATATATATATATATATATATATATATATATATATATATATATATATATATATATATATATATATATATATATATATATATATATATATATATATATATATATATATATATTGTTGCGGCCACGGGTACCAGGACACCAACTTGTTACTCAGGGCGATTAATCCCCAGTTGTCCTCGGAACAGCTGGACCTAGGGCAACCGCTCACAATTAACGTTGTGGTATGGTGGGTTGCTTTCGACGTGCTCGGTTACCATGACGACCCGTGCGCTCTCAAAAAGGCGGGCATTGGCACTTGCGAAAGAAATACATGCATAAACGTTGCAGAGGAAAAATAAGGGCACCAGAGCTCGCGAAAGAAATATGTGTAAACATGTCTTTCATAAAGAAAAAAGCTTCCCATAAGAGAGGGGATCTATTCTTTACCCTTCTCAATGCATCACATTTAAAATCCCATTAGACATGAGGATGGGGCTAATCTGAACACGCATTTGAGGAAATAACTGTCTGAGCACCTGGATGTGTGGATTCATTCATCAGAGTGGATTCTGAAATCCATAACACTATATATATATATATATATATATATATATATATATATATATATATATATATATATATATATATATATATATATATATATATATATATATATATATATATATACATGTATACACATATATACACACACATCATACATCATACTCATACATCATTGAAGTAAGTATGAGTATGCACAAAAAAATCTTTGATTTTGCAAGTAACCAGAAAAAGACGTCGTGCAGAAAACAATACTTGCAAAATCCACCTCCCTCTCTAAAGGTTGTCAGGGATACATCAAATTGTCCTTTTCATTCAGATTAAAATTGACAATCTTCATCAAAGCTCAGTTCAATCGGATGAAAATTAATCATTTTACAGATTGAAAGTGATGATTTTAGATATTTGACCTTGAGTTGACCATTGACCTTTTGACCTCAAAAATAGTTGGTTTCCCAATTCAGTGATGGACTATGCAAATCCTGTTCAACTTTCAAGTTAATGGGATGTAAATTGACGATTTTAGAAGTTTGACTTTGAGTTCATCTCCTTTTGATCCCAAAACTAGTTGTTTTCCCAATTCAGTAATGCACATTGCAATTGCTGTTTAATTTTCAAGTCAATCACATGAAAATTGACGATTTTTCAGATAAATAGGGATGATCTTTAAAGTCTTGTCAAGTCAGGCCAGATCAGATCTGTGACTTGCTACAGGTATCATGTAAACCTGTACTAACCCGTTCCATGGTCGGGTTGTTGGTGACTAATCCATTTCCCCCACCAGGTTTTCTAGTGAGGAAGGTGTTTGGATGTTGACACCCAGCAGGATTAAAAACAAAACCTGTCAAAGGGTGGAGGAGCATCTTGTGAGCCAATGGCCATCCGTATCTAGTGCCCAACTGTGTCTGCGGATGTCCTCCTGCAGTTGGGTGACTTATTATTAGGAGGTTGGTGGAAGGATTTGCACTCCGACCACCGTAAAACCCTTCATTCCGCAAAACATTCCAGAAGCACATAAAAGTCTGAAAACTCACTCCGTGGGAGTACCTCCTGTGCAGCTTCCCTTCGTAGGGCAGCTCACCGGATGAAGGGATTGGGGAAAAGCCTTCGGGACCCCCGATCTTTGATGATAGGAGTTAAACCACAGGGTAACATTCCCGGGTCAGATAGCGGGAGAGTGTGCCGGAGTGGTGCTGAGGTGTCTTCCACCAGACGGCATCTCCTTGGTTTAACCTGAGGCGTTCCTTCAGGTGGGTGCCTGGAATGCCCTATCCCTAAGAGAGGATGATCACCTGTCTCTGTTATCATCTGAGCTCAAGCATTTGGACATCGGTATTGCAGCTCTCTCTGAGGTTCAGAGACCGGATAGTGGCGACATCATAGTGGGTGGTTACACAAACTATTGGTCTGGTCGCTCTGATGGTTACCATTCTCAAGGAGTTTCTGTCGCTGTGTCCAATAAGCTGACCCCAATGATAATTGAGGTAACACCGGTGAACGAGCGTATTATGAGACTTAGGATTCGTCACTTCTTGGGTGTCATTTCCCTGGTCTCTGTTTATGCTCCGATTGAGGAGAGTGATCTCACCGTGAAGGATGCATTCTATGCGACTCTTGAGTCTGTGGTTGATCAGTGCCCCAGACGAGGTACACTTGTAGCCTTGGGGGATTTCACTGCATCGACTGGAACTGATAGGGATGCTTATGAGATGTGTGTTGGTCCCCATGGTTCTGGAACTGTGAACCAGAATTGCACTAAGTTCCTTGACTTTGCAAGAAGAAATGGAATTAGCTGGCCGGTTCATGGTTTCAGCGCCCACAAGCTCATCGCTGGACTTGGTATTCCAATGCTGGCAGTGTGGCAACGGAGATTGACCATGTCCTCGTTGATGGTCGCTGGAGGATGATCCAGAACTGCAGGGTCTACTGGAGTGCTCAGTTCCACAGTACTGACCACCGGCTTGTTGTAGCAACTCTTAAGTTGCACCTTAAATCCAGGAGAATGGTACCATTCCAGCCTCGGCTGGATGTCGGCAAGCTCAAGGATGAGAGGGTCGCTGAGGAGTTTGCGAACAAGTTGAGTGGAGATTTGGGGAGTCTGGGTGCTTTGGGAGATCCTGAAAAATTGTGGAGCGCCTTCACAACTACTGTCCTTGGTGTTGCCAGTGGATGTCTTGGAACTCACCAGAGTGCGAAAAAGAAGTTCGTCTCTCAAGGGACACTGGACACCATTGTCCAGAGTCCCAGGGCCAGGCTGAATGGCAGAGCTGAGCTGTTCAGGGAGCTGAGGCATAAAACTGGACATGCACTAAGGGTGGACAAGGAGGCCTTTGTGCGAGGAATCTGAGGGGGTAAAGAATCACCTGTGGTCAAGTGATTCTCATCCTGCTTACAGGGAAATTCACGTATTGTGTTCATCCAAGCCCATCCCTCGGTGTATTGCAGTTGGAGCAGAGGGTGGTAGGCTCTTGACAGAAGAGTCCAAAGAGAAGGCACGCTGGGCCAGTTACTTTGAGCGGTTGTTCCAGGCTGATCCCCCAGCTGTCGAGTTAGATGTCAGGGGTGTTACACTCACTTGTGCTGACCCTCCAATCAACTGTGGTCCACCTCCGTTTGTGGAAACACAGGCTGTGGTGAACCGGTTGAAATGGGGTAAAGCTCCAGGGATCTGTGGCATCCATGCTGAACTTCTCAAGGCTGGTGGAAATGCTGCACTCATGTCATTGCATGCAGTTCTGTTCTCTGCCTGGAACACAGGCATCATCCCAACTGACTGGAAGAGGGGTGTTGTTATCACTCTCTGGAAAGGGAAGGGTGATCTCCAAGACTGCAACAACTACCAAGGGGTGACGCTGCCCTCAGTGCCGGGCAAGGTCTTTGCTCGGATAATTCTTGATAGGGTTCGCCACCATCTGCTTGAGCACGAGCGTCCAGAGCAGTCAGGTTTTACACCAAAGAGGCCAATGATTGACTGTATCCTTGCTCTTCGGCTCCTCACCAAACGCAAACAAGAGTTTCGGCAGGAGCTACTTCCAGCCGACGTTGATCTCTGTAAAGTGTTTGATTCAGTGAATTGGGATGCCCTGTGGAGGATTCTTGGTCTTCGTGGGGTGCCACTAAAACTGATCGATCTGATGTCTGAATTCTACTCTGGTACTGGAGTGCTGTGAGATGTGGTGGTCCCATCTCTGACTTATTTACAGCTGTTACTGGAGTTCATCATGGGTGTGTACTGGCCCTCACACTTCAGCACTTGCATGGACTGGATTCTGGGAAGGATGTCGGAGAGATCAAGATGTGGTGTATCATTTGGGAATGTCAAGATCTCTGACCTTGATTTCGTAGACGATGCAGTCATCTTTGCGGCGACTCTAGATATCCTTTTGGGGGCCCTTGATGTGCTGAATGAGGTTTCAGAGCCGCTGGTATTATCGGTTTCCTGTGTCAAATCTAAGATCCAGGCTTTCAATAACATCTTGGATGCTGCCATCCTGACTGTGCCTGCTTGTGGTAAGGATGTTGAGGTAGTGGAGAGATTCACTTACCTTGGCAGAGATATGTCTCTGCTGGCTGTGAGTCAACTGTCAATAGACGTCTGGGTCGGGCCTGGAAAGTCATGGATTCACTTGATCATGGGGTGTGGCGCTGCCGGTACCTGTGCGGGAAGATGAAAGTCAGAGTCTTCAGGTCCTTCTTGCTTCCAGTCTTGCTCAATGGATGTGAGACTTGGACTCTGACCAGGGGTCTGAGAAGGAGACTTAATTCCTTTGGTCTCAGGTCTCTTCGGAGAATCCTTGGCTATCGCTTGTCGGACTTTATGTCCAATAAGTAGTTGCTGAGAGAGATTCAAATGAGATTTGTTGCCTGCCTCATCCGTGAACGTCAGCTCCGGCTGTTTGGACATGTGGCTCATTTTCCTGATGCAGATCCTGCTCACCAGATTCTCTCAGCGAGGCAGTCTCGTGAGTGGAGGAGGCCAATGGGCCGACCACGTGCCACGTGGTTGCAGTAGGTTGATCGGCATCTCAATGAGATGGGGATGGGCCAGTCATCTGCCTGGGGGATGGCCAGACAGAGGCCCCTGGAGTGGAGTGGAAAGTGGACGCAGTGACGTGCTGCTCTGGGGCATGCTCCCATACCTGACATGACCTTAGAAGTTTGACCTTGAGTTGATCTTTGACCTTTTGACCTTAAAAATAAAATAGTTTGTTTCCCAATTCAGTGACACAATATGCAAATCGTCTTCAAATTTCAAGACAATCGGATGAAAAATAACGATTTTAGAAATTTGACCTCAAGATGACCTTTGACATCAAAATCAATCGGCTTTGCAGTTGAAAGACTACCTCTACAACTTGGTTAAGTTTTGTGAAGATCCGTTTTAATATGTGACCTGTAGGTGATTGACAGACAGACAAATAGACAGACAGACATACAGACAGAACAACAAAATCGACTGACCAATATTCTAGAAAAATCTTCGATTTTTTTCAAACGGACCGAGAGGTGTGAAAACATAACCTCCTTCGCCTTCGGTGACAGAGGTAATTAGTGATCGATATGCATGGGCTGCAAGATAAGTCAAAACAAATAAGAAGCAAAATACCCAAAATCGTAATTGATCTGCCGTGAAAGGAAGAGAAGCTGCTGTTTTGGGCCTTATCCTTCATCGAAGCAAAATAGAAAGACAATAGGGCAGGGTTAGTTAAAAAAACACAGACTTCCACAAATGATGTCATCACTGAAATGCTGCAGATGGGGGAATGCTGATTGGGCGGAGTTGTGTGCATCACACTTATTGCTCAAAGTGAAATGTCATGAGTGACATGTTGGTGGAGAGGAAGAGGAAGTAATAAGAAAGGAAAGAAGAGAAAGAAAGAAAGGACAGAAGAGAAAGAAAGAAAGGAAAGATGAGAAGAAAGGCAAAGTCATGACTTTTATGTTCATCTTTTCAGCAATTTGCTGAAAATTCACTGAAAGCAAACTATTGTTGAGGTTCTGCAAAGCCGGCACTCCTCCGAGGCAATGGCATCCAACATAGAGTGATCCTGAGATAGTTATCTCGTTAGTGTTCATTTAATTATTCCTTCCATGTGTATAGTGGGTAAATGGGACAATATGCATTGCATAGGACTTTCAGTTAGGCCTTCAATCCATTATTATTTCATCAGTTTACTTCCTATTATTTCACACATCGAGCACGCACACATGCACGCCGATAAGGTTACTCGAGGAGCATCATGAGGTGCAGCAATCCAGCTCATTTGCATACTTGCACCATTTCCTTATTCAAACGGCGCACCATAAACCAACCGACGCCTCATCTCCGAACTTCACTACACTCACCACAATGCTACAACGCTCACCATGGACACTGCAAATGCCTTCTAAAAATCTCCACAACAACCTCCGTTCAGTCTTCTTGCGACAATCACCTCATCCGCTTCAGTCTCCTCACTACAATCACCTCAACCACTCCCAATGCTTCCATGCCTTCACCACAAATGCCAGTGCTTCCTCTACCTCACAACAACTGCTGCAAACCTGCCCCAACCACAGTTAACTCCCTGGACACTCACCACAGTCTCTGAGGAACCAGAGAAATGAAGGCTATTGTGAGCCAGGGTGTTTTGTCGTGTAACTTGAAGAGGAAGTATGTGCTGGGTCTCATACAATGATGTCCGGGTGGCCCTGGTATTCTGCTAAATAACGCTTGAATGGATTTTAGCGCACGTTCAGGGATGGAGAGTGCTCATGAAAACCCTTGGCCAATGTTAATTGTGGAGCTGTGTCACGTGGCCAGGCTGGGGCAAACCTCTGACCATTATCAGCTCTGGAGCCTGGCAGGGAGTGGCTCTGGTGCATGGTGATGGCTATGCTCCAATGGGGAAGCTCGGAAATGCTAGCAGCGTCTTTTGATCTGCTTTCTGTCCCCTCCTTCACCCCATGGACTGTAAATAGGGCAAATCAGGACCAATCACTCTTTTTCGTCCAGCCTCAAAGCAGAATCTCTTTGAAGCCTTTACGGAGCTGAGCGTAATCCGAGCTGAAGGGGCAGTACAACTGAGTGAGGCCAGTGGGGCGGAGAAAGCAGTTACCAAGATGTGCCAGGGTCGTTGCCGGGTCATCCCTGGTTCATCGGCGCTCGGCTTTGACTGTGTTCCACAGCCAATATTCATTTCCACTTACAGACTTTATCATATGTCCCAGTTAAGCAAGCTTTCTCTGACGCATCTTTTCTCCATCTGTGCCTCATCCGCTAAAAGAGCATTACAGATTTGCACATTTTACACCTTCCTCTTGCATCACGCTGCATTGCATTTTTGCACATCACAAACACCCTAGTTTTCTTTCCTCCCACCCCTTCCTAAGAGATTGGGTTGTGTAGGTCCGTGGACTACGCCAGGTACAACGAGGTTGCCTACACCTCAACTGCTTCTACTCTTTCTGGGAAACCTCCAATTTCCTCGGGTGTGTGTGTGTGTGTGTGTGTGTGTGTGTGTGTGTGTGTGTGTGTGTGTGTGTGTGTGTGTGTGTGTGTGTGTGTGTGTGATGGCACCTGTAACATGTGTAACATAAGTAAGATTGTTGAAGTTAGTATTGGGGTAACTCTGCACTGTCTCTTTCATGAATAATTTTCTTTTCTTTTGCTCCACCCACAAAGTCCTTACTTTCTGCTGCTGTACATTTTATTAATAAACGCATTACTATGCCACATAATTTTCCTTACATTGCTGTCATAAATGGCTTGTTATAAATGTACCCAGCTCATTTCATCTTTTCCTCCATTGGTTCAAGGCCCTGTCACACCTTGACATTTTAGCCAGCATATGCCGACGTATAAAAAATTTGGCAAATATGCTGGCACACGTCGAATACGTTATGGGTAAGTTTTGTATACGTTAAGAGCACGCTGGCATACGTCATAGTACGCCGAGCTCATCAACAAATTTTAAGCATGCTCAAAATTTTTCGACGTATGCCAGCGTATGACTCACACGTTCCGCATACGCTGGCCATAAGTTGTAGGCACGTTATGCGATCGTTGACACACGTCACTTGTAAGTTACTCACAAGTCGAAACACGTCGAGGTAATGTTTAGCGTACCCGAAACTTATTTCTAACCTATGTGTAACGTATCTCCAACGCATAATGACGTATGTAGACGTATTTGACGTCTTCCGGACGACCACAGAACTTACTGAACGTGTTTCTACCTTACAGCTACCGTATAATGGCGTATTGGCAGCGTTTTAGGGGAATTGGTAGATACAAATGGGCTTCACAGGAGGAACCCGTCAGTGTTACAGACTCCATGTTTTTCTTTTTTTTGCATCGGCATGACGGTGATGTTGACACTTCGATTTCTAGTGCGGTTATGATTTAAGTCGTTGAGTCGCAGCCTTTTAATAGCCACCGCCACGTGATCGTCAGCGATACGCTGCCGCACGCGATGCATAAGTTAGACTATCGTTGGGCATAAGTTGTGAACGCCGACAACACGCTCAGAATTCGTTGGTATGAGTTATCAAAACGTTCTGTGTACATTACTAATACGTTATGCATACGTCCAACTCGTTATGAATACGCTGAAAACTGAAAAAACATCAATAGTTCTGTGTACGCCAGCGTTTTACATACATTTTTATACGTTGCCATACACTGGGTAAAACGTCATTTTATACGAAACTTGGCAGCTCCATTCGGCTGCACCTGATATGGTAAGTTTAACGCAAATACGCATTGAGGGCACGTGACCCTAATTGATCGGTCGTCCACAGGTAAGGTATCATGCAAAGTCGTGTAACCCTGCCAGGATTGGCCGTGCCAATTGGTGTTCACGGTTGCCAAGCAACCTGCCAATGCACGGATTTATCTGTGCCTGGTGCCCTCAGGACCTATCATTTGAGAGTGACTTGAGTGCTTCCTCTCGTGGCGAGCCTTGGACCCCGAGTCCACAACACTATCTTATGAACCGAATATATCCATTTTATAATGATAAATGAGTCGTAGGTGTTGGGGGGGGGGTGATGTGTCAGAAATAAATGGATAAGTTTAGTGAGGGAAGAAAATATACCGTATAACAGTATGAGAAGTGTTAAACTTTAGATGATCATGAGATTCCACTTTGAAGGACTGTAAGGGAAGTAAAGATTACAAAGATCCAGGGAGAAGAAATTCAAGGTGAATGAAAATACGAGAAGAAAGGAATAGTCATGACTGGAAATCATGAGGTTTGTAAGGCTAACAAGGAGGAGTTGCATAGATGTTCCTCTCGATATGAATGGGGAGAGTAAAATGGTTGAATTGTCAACAAGATTGTGGAAGAAAAATATAATCTGCATTCTGGTCAAGAGATTTAACAATCCAGTCACAAATTAAAAGTTCGATGTGAGAAATAAAATGAAATATTGATGTCCACTTGACTACAAATAGGACAGCTGTCCTAATGTCATACAATTTAATATTTCTTGATTATGCAAACTCTTTTGATGGCGCTTCATTAGAATGCACGTTGGATGATATAACTTTTCATGGACATGATTCAGGATCAGACAACCCAGAGGAAAACTGGCCAAAAATGCTCTCCTGACATCAGTGCATTCCCGTGATATATTGTGGAGCCGGGTATCGGCTGCGAGCACGACCGCGAGGTGGAGCAATAGGGTCGACAGTACCAAACACCCGGAATCTAGATCGTACCTTTCGGAAAACTCCGAGGGTACGGGTCCCTTACCGGACCGTGAATCGTCAATAATTCCACCACGTGGTACAGGGTTATTTGCCAATCTTCAAAATACCTAGAGATCCCCGTGGCGAGTTACCGAGTATTCACACCCTCGACGGCACCCGTACGAGTCAAGCCGATAGCGTGCCCGACCCGTGCGCAACCCGAGCGGATGGTTTTCGAAGTCCCGTCGGTCCAAATGTACATTTACAGCGGCAACAGCCTTTGTAATTCACCAACACGTGCCATGTTAAGCCAATGGAAGAAACACAGCAACGAACTGATACATTTAACAAATGTATTTATTTTAATGGGGGAAAGGGGGGGGGGCATGCAAGAAGCAGAATTATCTGACTATAGACATGCAAGTATGTACAGCAAAGAGCACTTACACAATTCCTACTTACAGACGGGCCCAACGACAGACACACACACACACACACACACACACACACACACACACACACACACACACACACACACACACACACACACACACACACACACACATTCCCAGAAGGACATGGACCTGTCCACCTCGTGTAGTTTGGCTGACACGAGCAGACTAACCAGGCACCAGCAAGACGCGAGCATAATTCAAAGCTCCCTACCGCATTCGTCCTGGGAACCAAAACTCTCCTCTGTATCCCAAACTGCTGAGAAGGCAGGAGGTTTCTCTGCCACTTCTCCAAGTCTGAGTTGAACGTCAAAGCGAGGGCTGATAACGCCACACTCATTCAACCTGCCCGTCAAATTGACCACAACCCTGCCTGCTCGATGGTCATCAACTATCTCAAAAGCTCCCTCCCCTCGATCCGATCGTGCTGCAACCTTATTCACCCTTCTCCCGGGGGGACACCTCCGCCCTCCCCCCTCTCCCTCACTGGACGGTTTTGGCACGCAGAATCGCTCATCATCCTGTCATTGGCCAAAACGAGCGGCAAGTCTGTCGATTGGCAAACGTCACGCGGACCGCCTTTCTCACCGTCGCGGGGTCTGATTGGCTGAGCGGAGGCCACCTCACTCGTAGCATGCTGATTGGTCATGGGCCGCCGCGAGGCTCCTCCTTGAACTCTACCTACTACGGGTGCCATGGCGT
Source organism: Eptatretus burgeri (assembly GCF_056783735.1). Taxonomy (NCBI): domain Eukaryota; kingdom Metazoa; phylum Chordata; class Myxini; order Myxiniformes; family Myxinidae; genus Eptatretus; species Eptatretus burgeri. The sequence goes on along the minus strand of NC_140966.1, from coordinate 92,799,184 downwards.
CGGCCAGAGCGAGGTGAAGGTGAGGGTGATCTGGCGTTGTTGTAGTTGATGTTGGTGGTGTAAAAATAAAAGAAAAACCTGACTATCAAAACAACTTCGCAGCGCATATACATTCAATTACCCATTAAACAAGGGATGGGGAGCTATCTATCCACATTTACTTATCGAAATAACTGAGCTATAGGACCTGTATCTTGAGTGCTCATGGCTTCCAGATTCGTAACAATATAACAGGCAGGGCCGGCGCTACCATAAGGCCAACGAGGCAGCCACCGAGGCCGCAGACCTCCGAAGGGCGCATTACTGACATTTAAGGGTCACAGTTTTATGCAAATTATTGTTTTAAGAAAACACATAATAAAAGTAAAATATAATATTTCATTGTTCATAATAGTTTATAGTTCATTGTTAGTTCATAACCAGTTTATTGTTTTCAACACTAACAATACTGTTTATTTATTTATCTATCTGTTCTTTCATTCTCAGCTTGGTGACAAAATTTGCAAAGGAAAAGGCATGCAAAGTGAGATTTTGATGTGTCTGAAATTGAAACTTTTATGAGACATTTTTAACTCTGTCTGCTTTTTGTTACTTACGAAATCTAAAGATTTCATTAGTATATTGATGACTTTTGTCATCTGTTTGTGTGTGTGTTTGTTTGTTTGTTTGTTTGTAGGCACGATAACTCGAGAACGGGAGAAGCTACCAATGTCAAATTACACCACGTGATTCAGGACGGCGATGGCTAGTGCTGATTAGATTTTGTCAAAATCGGTCAAAGGTCAAGGTCACAGTAAGGTCAAACATTCGATTTTTGATGGTTTGGTGCAGAATCATCGTAGAAACTTCTGGTTTGCATCGTTACCTTCTCTCGAGACGGCTTTTATTAGACAAGGTCAGAGGTCAAGTTGACGATTTCGTAAGTACCAGTCCATGACTGCTTGTTTGTTTCTGTCTGACTGCAAGCAAAATATTGTGTTAAAATAAATTTAGTAGTTTCAAGTTTTGTGCTTTTTATTTTTTCTACAAAACTTGTTTTTAAAAATCGAAGTTGGCAATTTTTTGGGGGGGGATGCAAGTGGCTGGCCTTGTCTCGGGCGCAAAATAGTCTGGCACTGGCCCTGATAACAGGATATATTGCACTATGACTAGCACCACTCAATTTCTCACTCTAGGCCTGCCATCACGACTTATCCACTCTATTTCTTCGATGATCAACTGAAATTAGTTTGCTCTCATTGCAATGCCTCGTAAAATATTACTTTTCAAACCCAAATGAAATCATAAATATAGGCTTGAAGTCCCTTTTGAAAAAGTTCATATGTGGGTGCAGCTATGAGTGGTGATCAAAATGTTCTCAGGAGGAGATACAATTCACTCTGCCATAGAATATTACATTTTCTTACAGCTTTTTGGATTGTCATTCGAAAAATACTCTCAGTCCACTGACATTTTAAATTCTGCTTTACTTATTACTTTATCAAGGATTGATAAAATATGTTAATTAAATATTACAGATAAAACCTGAAAATTTAAACCACAGGAGCAAACATTTTGCAACTTGAAAGTAACATCATCCATTGCTTATTTTGAGAAACAAAACCTGGCTAACTTCTACAAAAAATTCACAATCTCTAACATGTAGTGCTATCTCTATCACAAATCAAAATAACAAAACTGGAAGGGCACTCGGTAGAGCACGTACCTCTGCCAGGGTGATTAGTTTACATTTTGTATCCCACTGAGAGGTCAGATCTGGATTCGGACCTGAACCAAAATCTAATTGGCTTGTTCTTGTCACCTAACGACTCATCCACCAAGTTTAGTCCGAATCTGTCCACAATTTTTTGAGATATCATGCTATATATCGGTTTTGGCCCTATGTCTCAATGGTGACGAATCACTTAAAAATTCTAGTCGTGGATCCGGATCTGGATCTTCAACAAAATCTAATCAGTTCGTTCTTGTCACACACCGAACCTGTCCACCAAACTTCGTCCGAATCCATCCACCACTTTCTGAGATATCTTGTTCACAAATAAACAAACAACAAACAGACAGAAAGACGGACAGTGGTGAAAACACAACCTCCATTCACCTTGGGTGGCGGAGGTAATGATCATTGACTTCACTTAACTAGTCTATGCAAACCCACTGCAGGGATCCATTCATCCTATTACATAAAGTAAAGCAGTTGTATGTATGTGTGTATGTATGTTTGAAAATCATACTAAAAAAAACAGGGTTTGGCCGATTTCCATCAAATTTTGCATACATGCTGGGAGTACCCATGGTCAGGTCACAGGTGCAAAATACAACCCCCTCCCCATGAGGGTTGGGAGATGACTTGCAATTTTTACATAATGGTTGGAACCACTGATCCCTGCCTGAGGGAGGGGGGTATTGGCACAATATTTCGCTCCCGGTGGGAGTGGGTATTATTGATTTCTCAAACATAATGCTCCCAAGATAAACATCTTGCTGATCCTTGGCTCTTCATCAGTCCTTGAAAAACCTTAACCTCAAATAGTGAAACTTTGGGATCATCAGCATGACAGTCAGTGAACCAAGATATTTGCAGACAATTAATCATGAGTATCCTTATTTTTTGTGTTTTATAATCATACTAAAATATTCAATTTGGTGTATTTCCGTCTGTCTGACCATGATACATTCGGTCGTTAATTATTCAATCTGAGCCAAACGTGATAGGAGGACTAAGGGTCACATGATGGGGGTTGTAGTGATTTAATTTGCCCCCTTCCCCAAGGGAGTTTTCTACCTTTGGTGAAATCCACGTTATGGTGTTTTTTTTTATTGTGGCGTTTTTCCAAGGCCACGTCTAATAACAAAAGTAATAACAACACGAATGATAAATGACAATAGCATAATATTAATGTTATTACAAAGCAATATTAATATTAATAATATCCCCCTCCCCAATGGGGTTATAGCTTATAAATGAAATATAATACCCCCCCCCCGTCCCCCTTGGACAAACGCTAGGTTACCATGTATAAATAACTTATAATGGCGTTTCGTGGGGCACCCCTACCAGAAATAAAAAAAATATCATAAACCACAAACATGTATGATTACCTTTTGAAACAGCCACCTGCTGTTTAACTCGACTGAAAGGGAGGTAAAACGACGTTCTTGAGGCATCATATACAGTACTTATCAAGTCCCCCACAGACTAATGGTCCTGAGCCTAGATCTACTGTAATATATACACCATGGAGAGGATAATAACCCTCCCCTTCCTGCCACTCCTGTCGGGAGCGGACGTATCAGTCATACAAAAACAAGGATAGTCATGATTACTTGTCGGAATAAAGCACTTTTATGACCGGCAGGGCAGGTTGTCTCAGGGCAAAACAACTATTCCCTAGCTTATATCACAATGTACATGAGCTAGGATATACCGGTAGATATTTAAAATCTCCCCTGCAAACACAGAGATAGGTAGGCTTGAAGTCTCTTTTGAAAGACTTCATTTGTGGTGCAGCTACGAGAGGTGATCAAAATGTTATCAGAACGAGATACTATAGTCCAAGAAATGCCAACGTGTTTTATTTTTCATTATGAAGTTTCAGCTCTTCCATGAGCCTCCAAGTCTGCAAAAGAAATAAAGTACAGGTACAGAAAATACAAATCATATATATATATATATATATATATATATATATATATATATATATATATATATATATATATATATATATATATATATATATATATTTCCTTAAGAAATATATACACTTGTACTGTATAGCAAGTATTGTTTTTCTAACGTTGGTATTTCCTGGACCTTTTATTATCTTGTTGCAACACCAAGCGAACTGTACCGTTCAATCTATACACGTCTGTTATTTCCCCATATACTTGTTAGCCTTTATCTAACAACTCAAATACATGAATCGAAAAACTTCTCAATGGATTCAACTGTAGAAAGTTTTGACTCAAAACAAGCACTGGAGATGTCACAGTAAACGATACGCACCGATTATAAGAAAAGCCAGCAGTTTCCAACGCACTCCAGCCATTGCATGTGGGATGGAAAGGTTTTCTGTGCCGTTTGTACCCATCAGCTCCTCCTCTCAGGCATGTATCATCGTTATTTAAGCCTCTCCCATTCTCCAATGTGGACGCTGCACATTCCCCTGCTATGAAAACATCTGCTCAACATTTTCCTTTCGTAACTCCTATGCATTCTTCTTAATCCACTCATAGGATAACTCCAGGACTCTGGACTCTGATCAGCATCTCTCCAGCTAAATGCTCGCCTCCTCATTCCAAATGTCAAAGTTATTCAAAGAAAAAAGCCCAAAAAATATATTTCATTGATCTCACTTTTTTTGTTGGGAGGGCTATGAATTTACAAAATTATAACTGAGAAAAAGAAGAGAAGGCAGGATGGTACATGGTAGAAAGAAAGACAAGAATAAGGGTTGAGAGTGTGGTAAGAGTGGAGAGATGAAGCAATGGTAGTTTCGAAGACGTATGAAGAAAGGGAGAGGAGGGAAAGGAAGAGGAATGTACTGAGCATGATGGGAAGGGGGAGGGATGGCTGGAGAAGGGAGTAATAAATATATGTTAACTGAGATTATCATTCATAACTGGCACAGATGACAGATATGAATGAAAAAGTGTCAGTTTTATATATGTCAGTTGTAGCTGAGATGATTTGATGGAATTCATTTATTGGTCAATCAGTTTCATGAGTTTTGAGTGGTGGGCCGATGAGCGGAGCTGAGCGGAGCGGAGCATCTGCTATAACCCTTGTTTCCTCTAGCTGTGATGCGGGTGGAATGGAGTCTCTGAGAAGTGTCTCGAACAACTCTATGTAGGTTTTACTGTTATTAAACGTTAATCATACATTTTGGGAGAGATATTCACACGTAGTTTTGAAATGCTTCTGCTCAACCAAAAACGACACTTGTTATATTTGGTCACTGAACCTTCTCAACCACTCTTTCAGCCCACCTCTTTTGGCATTTTGTCATCCAAGCTCGTTTTTATTCATGGAGGTTGTTTTTTTTTCCTCAATCACACAGGTTGTAATTTATCTTTTCTCTCTCTCTCTCTCTCTCTCTCTCTCTCTCTCTCTCTCTCTCTCTCTCTCTCTCTCTCTCTCTCTCTCTCTCTCTCTCTCTCTCTCTCTCTCTCTCTCTCTCTCTCTCTCTCTCTCTCTCTCTCATACACACACACACACACACACACACACACACACACACACACACACACACACACACACACACAATAATGTTCATCTTCGAATTTTTTGGGGAGCCATCACACAATTTCAAACAAAAGCCTCTGGATTTAAACTTGGAGAAAACTGGAATGGTCTGTACATTAATCAGTTATACCCCAGAAATTCTCATTTTATCAATTATAAATCATAGTAGTTTGGCTTTTTTGTAGTTTATCAATAGGTGTGTGGCCTTACAAATAAATAGAGAAACAATATGGATAATTGTTCAGTTAAACAGTGGCAACGCTGCAGGAGTCCAATGTTAAACTAGACCAGCACTCATTCGAGTGCAAACATGCACCAGGCTGAACAATTTCCATTTTGTATCCGACTGGCAAGCAGCTCTGCATCTGGACCATTCGTCCTTGTCACACACCAAAATCTTATCGGCTTGTTTTTATCAAATACCCAACTCATCCATCAAGTTTTGTCATAATCCGTCGAGAACTTTTTTTGAGATATCGTGATATATATATATATATATATATATATATATATATATATATATATATATATATATATATATATATATATATATATATATATATATATATATATATATTGGCCCCAGCACCCAAGCACTTAAAAAAATTATCGTATCTGAATTCAGATTAAGATCTTCACCAAAATCGAATCAATTCGTCCTTGTCACACATCCAACCTGTCCACCAAGTTTAGTCCAAATCCATCCGCAACATTTTGAGATATCCTGCTCACAGACAGACAAACAGACAGACAGACAGATAGGGGTGAAAACATAACCTCCTTTGGTGGTGGAGGTTATGAGGTAAAGAGTACAGTTCATATTGTAGAAAAAAAATGGAGAAAGCAACATAGCCTTAGGAATTCAGTCGATTGAACATTTATGTCAGACAGATTTTAATCCTGATTATTCCTTTGTTAATCGTTATCAAAACCTATGTTAAAGGTCCACAGAATTAGAAAATCATGTTTGGTTTAATGAATAGATACGGCTTCCCTTAATACTTAATCGTTGTTCTATATATATATATATATATATATATATATATATATATATATATATATATATATATATATATATATATATATATATATATATATATATATATATATATATATATATTGTTGCGGTTTTGCGAAGCCAGCACTCCACCAAGGCAATGGCACCCAACATATGGCAACTCTGAGACAGTTATTAACCTCCGCCATCGAAGATGGACGGAGGTTTCTGTTTTCACCCCTGTCTGTTTGTTACTTATGAAATCTAAAGATTTATGACTTATTATAGTATAAAAAAGAAGGGGTGGCACCGTCTACATAATGATTTTGACTATCGTCGTAATCTAGGGATTTTTGATAAGAAAATTATTCGCTTTTCACTTTCTGACGAGTCTGAAGTGAGTTGTGCGGCCGTTATCCATTGCGTGCTGAGAAATCTTTCCCTCAATTACATCATGAAAGTTTATCTGGAAATTTTAGGGGCGGAACCCCACGGGTTTGCTTTTTTAAACTGTAATGCCTCAAAAAATAATTAGAATTAAAATCCACGTTCAGTTCTTTGTTTATTACTTAAAAATCAATAAAACCACATCATTTGTTTTTTTCCTGATTTTGTGGACCTTTCATAAGTATCCTACGGTTTAAACTAGAGTCGAGAACGGTCGGTAGAATGCACAACTCCGCCAGGCTGAGCAGTTTACGTTTTGTATCTCACTGATAGGCTGGATCTGCTTCTGTACCTGAACCAAAATCGAATCGACCTGTTCTTGTCACCTAACCAAGTCATCCTTCTAGTTTTGTCATAATCCGTCCACATCTGGATCTGGATCTGGATCTTGACCAAAATCAAGTAAATTTGCCCTTGTCACGCACACAATTTTTCCACCAAATTTCATCTGAATCCGTCCATAAAACTTTTCAGACATCCTGCTCACGGACAGACAGACAGGCAAATAGACAGACATTGGTGAAAATATAACCTCCGTCCAATTCATGTGACAGAGGTAATAAGGCAAATGATTATATCGGTATGTATGTGTGTACATCTGAAAGTCATAGAAAAAAACAGGGCTGGGCTCATCTACACCAAATTTGCACACAAGGTCAGGTCATACGCACAACCCCCACCCCCTACCCCGCAAGTGGGGTGGGGGGGACTTATGATTTTCGTCTATACACGTGCCACAGTGCAAATGGGGTACTGACCCCTGATGCACGGAGTGGTCCCTGATGCAGACAGATGCAGACAGACAGTGGGGGTGGAATTATCAACAACCCCAATATATGTACACCCCACAATATATATTTTCCCCAGAATTCGACAGTGTTTGTAAAAGAGTAAGCCAGGATTAGCCAATATCAAATGCCTGCTTCCTTTCACATACTCGAGTATTTTTCAAAATAAAAATAATGCAAGTCCTCATCGAGGACAAACTCCAAAAGTACCTTAAAAATGAGACGTGGAGATTTAACAAATAAATAACGAATTAATGAAATAAAGGTTGTGGATAGGTAAATGGTATGTAAATAAATAATTTGAGAGGGTCACTCGTGAGCGGTAATGGTAAAGTGTATAAAAATAAATAAATAAATCAAGGTGGAATGGGGTGAGCAGTGATGATAAAGTGTGTATAAATAAATATATAAATCAAGGTGGAATGGAGTGAGAAGTGATGATAAAGTGAGTGTAAATAAATATATAAATCAAGGTGGAATGGAGTGAGAAGTGATGATAAAGTGTGCATAAATAAATATATAATCCAAGGTTGAATGGAGTGAGAAGTGATGATAAAGTGTGTATAAATAAATATATAAATCAGGATGGAATGTACAGACGAATAAATTGGATTGGGACCGGGTGGGGGGAGGGAGTTTGAGTACTAACGCCCTAGGGGTGGTACCATCTCTGACTTATTTCCAGTTGTTACTGGAGTTCGTCAGGGGTGTGTACTGGCCCCCACACTTTTCAGCACTTGCACGGACTGGATTCTCGGGAGGATGTCGGAGAGATCAAGCTGTGGTGCATCGTTTGGGAATGTCAAGATCTCCGACCTTGATTTTGCAGATGATGCAGTCATCTTTGTGGAGACACTATACATCCTTTTGGGGGCCCTCGAGGTGCTGAATAAGGAGTCTGAGCCGCTGGGATTACGAGTTTCCTGGGTCAAAACGAAGATGCAGAGTTTTAATGACATCTTGGAGCGCTGCTTTCCTGTCTGTACTTGTTTGCGGTGAAGATGTTGAGGTCACTGAGAGATTCACTTACCTTGGCAGTGATATTAATGTCTCTGCTGGATGTGAGCCAGAGGTCAACAGACGTCTGGGTCAGGCCTGTGGAGTCATGGATTCACTGGATCATGGGGTGTGGTCAAGCAAAGACTGCCCAGATGTGTCCGGAGACAAACACCGCCCGGACACGTCTTGAGACCCAAACACCGTGTTTTGGCAGGGGGGAGGGGGAGGGGAGAGAGAGAGAGAGAGAGAGAGAGAGAGAGAGAGAGAGAGAGAGAGAGAGAGAGAGAGAGAGAGAGAGAGAGAGAGAGAGAGAGAGAGAGAGAGAGAGAGAGAGAGAGAGAGAGAGAGAGAGACACACAGAGAGACACACAGAGAGACACAGAGAGACACAGAGAGAGAGAGAGAGAGACACAGAGAGACAGAGAGACAGAGACAGAGACAGAGACAGAGACAGAGACAGAGACAGAGAGAGAGAGAGAGAGAGAGAGAGAGAGAGAGAGAGAGAGAGGGAGAGAGAGAGAGAGAGGGAGAGAGAGAGAGAGAGAGAGAGAGAGAGAGAGAGAGAGAGAGAGACAGAGACAGAGACAGAGAGAGAGAGAGAGAGAGAGAGAGAGAGAGAGAGAGAGAGAGAGACAGAGAGAGAGAGAGAGAGACAGAGAGAGAGAGACAGAGAGAGAGAGAGAGAGAGAGACACACAGAGAGACACAGAGAGACACAGAGAGAGAGAGAGAGACACAGAGAGACACAGAGAGAGACAGAGACAGAGACAGAGACAGAGACAGAGACAGAGACAGAGACAGAGACAGAGACAGAGACAGAGACAGAGAGAGAGAGAGAGAGAGAGAGAGAGAGAGAGAGAGAGAGAGAGAGAGAGAGAGAGAGAGAGAGAGAGAGAGAGAGAGAGAGAGAGAGAGAGAGAGAGAGAGAGAGAGAGAGAGAGAGAGAGAGAGAGAGAGAGAGAGAGAGAGAGAGGACTTAGCAGAAAGAATATGTTATGCTTTATGAAACACACACACACACACACACACACACACACACACACACACACACACACACACACACACTTGGTGCTTGGCAATTTTTCGGGATTCGGCAGGTTGGAGTCAGTGTGATAATCGACTGCAGTACATACTGTACATAACCCAGAAACCTTGAGTAGCTTTCAACGAAAAACAACAGTGCATTTCTGTAGACATTTCAGGGATATGTTCACAAACATTATTCTTTTCAAACAGTTGCGTTTGACGAGTGGAAAAAAAAAATTGGCTCGGTAATTTAGAAAATATTAATATGGCAAACTGCTTGAAAATCAGGTGTTATTTCACAATAGCTCACTCAGGGTGGTGGAGCACGAACGACTCACTCAGGGTGAGGAGCACGAGCCACTAACTCAGGGTGATGGAGCACGAACCACTCGCTCAGGGTGATGGAGCACGAGCCACTCACTCAGGGTGACGGAGCACGAACGACTCACTCAGGGTGACGGAGCACGAGCCACTCGCTCTCAATGACGTGGCTTGCCAAAAGCGTCTGCAGAGTGGACGATTCACTCAGAATGATGTAGTGCGGTACGGTTATCGACAATGGGCACTCGGCAAGTGGCTTAATCATTCATGCAAGCACTCCGATTAAATGGTTGATAAGGAACGGTTGGCCAGGCTGTCGCTGCATACCATAAAGGATCCCTTTAGCTTTCAAGCAGGTCTTCACCGCTCATGCAGCAGTTAATGAAATAAAATGACTTCATCCACAAAAGAGTTTCTGCTTTATGCAAAACAACACTGGACACATCACAAAGTTCAATCACCTGTGAAATATGCTTTGCAGAAAATGCAACATTTTGCCTGCTCGACTGTGCACGTGTCATGTGGTACATTGGTTTGAGGTCTACGCAAAGGTTTTTACTTAAAAAAAAACAAAAAAACGTCCGTTTTTTTTACCAGATTTGTTTTGATTCCCTGTGGAGCATCTCGCAAAACCGCTGAAAATATAGAGAGAGATCTGGCAGCCACTATGGATAGGCATTCCCTCCGGTGGACAGGGCGGCAGGTCTAGCAGTAAATGCATTAAATCATATCGCTCAAGGAAGCTGGTGAATTTTGTTACGTTCCTAACTTTTTTTTGTTCACTCAATATAATTCTCTCAACAGTAGAAAAAGATAAGTTTAATGCTTTGGAAATTTCACACTTTCTTGTGTTTGTATGGAGGAGTGAACATAGCCTTGCTTGCTTAAAGTAAATAGGTATTTCAGCTTAGTTATTTCTTTAAATTATCAGATTTCACAACAGATTTTGACAATTATTTAGTCCAGACGATATCCGATCCTCAAAATCGAAATCATATTCAGATGACATATTTTAATTAGCCCGTGAGAGTAGATCGTGGAAAATCGTCTCATATAATGCATGAAATCGCTCCAAGGTCATAATTTGAAAACTATAGCTCTTACAAAAGCAATGTATACAGCGATTCGTAGCTATGATGAAGATGTATTTGATAAGAGTGAGGAAAGTGAAAAAAAAAACTTTATCGTTAAGAAATAGTTGCTTCCTTTTCCAAGTCAAGGCATGGTTGAGCAGGCCAAAAAACATGGCGGCTTCAGACCCCAGCGAGATTACCCAGGAAACGCCTTAAGACCCATAGTGGGGCAACTTAGCATAACAATTGTGCATTTTGTGAGGAAAGCACCAAATTTGGCACACTAGTAGCCTTTCATATTATGAACAGATTTGGATATTGGGACATCTCAAAATTTTTGATGGCAGTGGAAAATGGCTGCCACAGCCATCAGCGGCTGAATTTGAGATGGCCCGATATCCAAATCTGTTCATAATATGATAGTCTACTGGTATGCCAAATTTGGTGCTTTCCTCACAAAGTGCACAATTGTTATGCTATATTTAGCTAAGTTGCCCCACTACCAGAGAGTGAGGTGGCCAAGGATTACTTGATGAAGGATATAATTAAATAATGCCGTTAATTATCCTAAAAAGGGGTGTTTTAATTAACCCAAACACCCAATTTTCACTCTTTCCCTTCCTTGGAGTTTTCTTGGTATCCATGCAAAGCTTCAGGCTGCTAGGTTTTATAGTTTTAGAGTTATGGAGGACACACACACACACACACACACACACACACACACACACACACACACACACACACACACACCCTTTCATTAGGAAAGATAGAGAAAGGGCCATGGACAGGTATGAGCGGTTTCCAGCTACATCAGCCCAACCATTCCAACCTGATATAAAAAGAGACTAATGGCTATACTGTATATTTTTATACATACTACATTTACAATAATTTTCACCCTAAATTTGAGTAATATCCATTTTCATTTCACTCATTGATGAACCCAAGCACTTCGGTTAAAATAAATGTCACTACTTTACATTCTAACCTCTTCTTGTTGTTTTGATGAGGGTGATGGGAACTGAACGGATTGCTTCAGCCGAATAAACATTCCTTTCCACAGTTACGAAAGTGCTGACAATGGATGTGTCACTTTCGCACAGTGAAGAGGAAGAGAGTAAATGCCATTTTGAGATTAACCAAACCTTCAATTGATCTCCAGCAGAAAATGAGCATTGCACCATCTTCCACCTCTGTGGTAGAACTTAATTCTTCATTTCTTTTATGATTGCAACCACCCCAGAAACAACTGTGCCAAGGAGAAATTGCAACTTTCCAAAACTTTACAATGGTTGCTATTAAAGTGACAACAATGGTTGCTATTCAAGTGACACAACACTAAAAGAGCTCTTGCATTTGTTGGAGTCTTACTGTTAAACTGCGGGCGCCTCTTCCAGAATGAGTTGCATTTTCGAATGAGACAACAGAGGAAAAATGGATTTGCAATTGTTTTGCGCATGTAAATGTGCTGTATGTCCACAACTTCCACCCAAATGTGGCAACCATAAACCACAATACATCACCAGCTGGATGTCGAAATACAAAGACATCTCAGTTCCCTGCAACTTTGTCCAACAGATAAATCTACGTTGTCAGAAACTCAATCCTTATCTTTGCATTCCACAAGCCATTTGGGATTTTCTTCAGTGATGTCAATAATGTCGACTTTTTACTGCAAATGCAACGCCAAGCTTGAGTGCCCATTCATCATTGTGAAAGGTAGTCAGTCATTCAGAATTTTCAGAGTAAGTGATCTTTTGTACGAAGCACAAGGCTGAGGGGTATCATAATTGCCTGAGGGCATAGCTGTGCTGCTGATAAGGTGTCCTCCATAGGTTAGGGCAGGAATTTGGAACTTGGCTCGTGCACCGGCGATAGCTCGCTTTGTCTTTGCGAAGGACACCGTGGGATCTTTAACGTGCATTAAATAATACCGGCAGATGGGATGCTTAGTTTAACGTCCATCCAAGGGATGGCACACATATTGATAAATGACACTGCCTGTGAAACACTGGGATGACAGCTTATAGCTGGGCTGAGATTCTAACCCAGGCTAGACAGGCTGGATGTGTGTGTACCTCTTCACCATACTGCCAGCCCAGAGTAAGTAATGAAGTTCAGAAAAGGGAAATATTTCTTTTGTCAGTCTTGCCCCCCTACCCCTCACACAAAGTCCTCAACTCCTCCACCACCCCCAACTCCAAGTCCTCAACTCGTCACCCCCAACCCCAAAATGTGCTCGCATGATCACTGGAGGTAAGTATATGAAGGACAACAAAGGTGACACATTCAACAATATACTGTACAATTTGGAGCAGTATGGCTGATTGTTTGTTTCTTTAGTTTACATGTTTGAGTGTGCATATACATCACATCACATCGGTGGATGGAATAATAGGTATTCCTGTTGATTTCCTGGTCTTCACAATGTACTGTAGATCGAGTACAACCTGAACATTACAGCACATGCTGTCGAGACAAGTGACTTGGAACCTTTGGTTCCACCAGTGCCAATTGAGTTTTGTCTTAATAGCTTTTTCTGTTGTTGCTTTCACAACATTTGAAAGGAGGTTGTGGCATTCATGGATCACGCTTTGGTTAGAAAACGCATTCCTGGCATCAAGTCTGATTGTCTTTTGTACAATTTTAGAAGGTATCCTCACATAGTGGTGAATTTTGGAGCTCTGAATAAAAGAGGTTTGTTTATACTTGTAGTTTCCCATAGAGTAGCTTGTACATTCTGATCATATCACCCCCTTCAGTAGCCTCGTGTTGGCATAATGGTTAGGGTGGCTGGCTTAAGATGTTAGGATCTTGATTTCAAGCCCCTGCTACCGTTGAATTAACACCAGGCAGGTTGACTCAGCGCAGGTTGGCGAAATGAGTACCAGCGTGCTCGTAACAAGGGCGGCATTGCATCAGCGGCATAGCTGCACCCCAGAAAATGATGCAGCCAAGCAGCCACAGGTTGCAGACGAATAAATAAATAACCCCTTCAGTTCCTGGAGGACAGCGAGTGAGGATTTATGACTTTCAACCATCATTCATATGGGAGTCCTCACAGTTGGGATGTGTGTTCATCCTTTACGAGCAATGATGACCACATTTAACATCATTCAGGAATGTTAGTTTGGGTTTGGTGAGTATGTAGGTGACTGATCAGTCCAATTTGGGCCCAGAATGTTGAGTTTCAGACATGACAAACTAATGATGACAGCTGGTTTGTGGCAGAGGTAGCAATTCTTTTCTTTCTTCACATTTTCTCTTTGCCTCAGATTTGCACTTGGAAACTGCACCTTTATGGAATACACCTTGCCATGGTTTAAAATCTTCGACAAGACCCTCTCAAGAGTTGAGATGGACATTGAAGCACTTTATCGATGCCTTCATGGTGTCATTGCGGCATTTTTCTGACCACCATGTGACTGCTTACCATTCTTGAGTTCACCATAAAACAGACTCTTTGGCAAGAAAGGTTGTGAGAAAGAGGGAGCAGAGAAAGGAAAAAGGGAGAAAGAAGGGAGAAGAGAGAGAGAGAGAGAGAGAGAGAGAGAGAGAGAGAGAGAGAGAGAGAGAGAGAGAGAGAGAGAGAGAGAGAGAGAGAGAGAGAGAGAGAGAGAGAGAGAGAGAGAGAGAGAGAGAGAGAGAGAGAGAGAGAGAGAGATAAATTAATATTCATTATCCATTAAAATGTTAAATATTTTGATGGTGGTAGAGAGAGAGAGAGAGAGAGAGAGAGAGAGAGAGAGAGAGAGAGAGAGAGAGAGAGAGAGAGAGAGAGAGAGAGAGAGAGAGAGAGAGAGAGAGAGAGAGAGAGAGAGAGAGAGAGAGAGAGAGAGAGAGAGAGATAGCGCGCGCAAGCTGAAGGAGTCCTTCAACAACCAGCAGAGTGAGCAAGAGCCACGGTGCAAACGGACTCTGGAGTGAGTGAGCGAACCAGCCACAGCGTGAATGATCAAAGCAGCCACAGAGCTCTTTCCCTGGACGTTCTGGCAACTACACACTGGTTTACATGATATTTCTCTTGCTTTCCCAACTTCTAATCGTTTACTTAGAGTGCACAAAGAGGTATCAATGATTTCCTTTCGACTCGCTCAGAGCAAGGGTACTGACACGCATTACGAAGCATTTACTGCATTTTTTCCCCACATGGCAGATTACATCATCACCCTCTCTTCTTTCATTTCCCCCTCCCATTTTCACATTGGGACCACATAAGCCCACAGACTTACGTCGGGTGGGCCAGGGGTCACCAACAAGCCCATCTTCTGCATTTCTCTATCTATCAACCTTGCTTGTCTAACTTCCCGGAATTAATGAGGCACATACGTCTGTATATTTATGTTAAGGATTGTCTAAGAGGCCTGCATGTGTAGGGGTAAGATTCTTTGTGTGACACTGCATATATGCTTTATTCGTTTCGAACTTGCCCAAGAGTCTCTTTCTCAATTGCTGACACACTAGTATGTAAATAGTGGATGAGAGTTTTCCCCACTGATTCGCTATGTTCAGGCAAGCTAATGTCTCATTTAGTGTTCTGATCAGCAGTACTTAATTGATAAATAGGAGTGAGGTGGCGAGAGCACAGTTTCCTATCTAGGGAGATTCGCTTGCCGGGAAGGTAACGTGGGAATTGAATGTAAAGAACATCTTAATGTTAATAATCTCAGACGGCATCTGTGGTTGATTAACAACCCGCTGTGCCACAGAGTTATCTGTGGCTCGTCGGCTTCAGGGTCACAGTTCAGGATGTGGGTCTGAGAAGCCAATCGTGACCCGGCCACCAAACCCGTAACAATATCAAGAGCAGTAGAAGGCACAGTATCTAAAATTTTCCCAGTATTTCTTAATGGTCTCCACTGCATTCAGTCAATTGTCCAGTTCTATTGAAAAGGCATTTCTGGTGTTTTCATGCTTGAGTCTCAACATTTTTTTTCATACATAGAAGAGGCTTGTGGAGGCAAACACACGCGCGCACGTGCACACACACACACACACACACACACACACACACACACACACACACACACACACACACACACACACACACACACACACACACACACACACACACACACACACACACACACACACACACCCATGTTTGGCCGATATTAGCAATTTTTTGGGAATCGGCAGGTTGGAGTCAGTGTGATTATCAACGACGGTACTGACTGTATAAACCCAGAAACCTTGAGTAGCTTTCACCAAAAAACAATGCTGCATTTTATTAGATGTTTCAGGGATATGTTCCAAACATTATTGTATATAAACAGCTGCATGTGGACGGGTGGAAAAAAATATGGTTCGGTAATTTAGAAAACACGTTGATTGCTCACGGTAATGGAGCATGAACCACTCACTCTGAATGATGTGGTGCGGCACTTTGATCAACAATGGGTGCTCGGCAAGTGGCTTAAGCACTACAATTAAATGGTTGACAAAGAATTGTTGACCAGGCTGTTGCTGCATACCATGAAGGATACCTTTAACTTTAAAGCCCATCTTCACCATGCGCACGCAGCAGTTCATGAAATAATATGATTTTATTCACAAAAGAGTTGCTGCTTAAAGCAGAACAACCCTGGAGACATCGCAAAGTTCAATCACCTGTGAAATAAAACTTGCAGAAAATGCACCATTTTGCCTGCTCGTCTGTGCACGTGTCATGTGGTACATCAGTTCGATGTCCGCACAAACGTTAAAACTTTTTTTTTAAACGTCCGTTTTTTTATTCCAGATTTGCTTTGATTCCCTGTATAGCTCCTTGCAAAATCGCTGAAAATATATCCACAGATCTGGCAGACACTATGGATAGGCAGTCCCTCTGGAGGACAGGGCGTGAGGTCTTGCAGTGAATGCGTTAAATCATGCAGCTCAATGAAGCTGGTTAATTTTGTTACGTTCCTAAATTTTTTGTTTACTCAATATAATTCTCCAAACAGCAGAAAAAGGCAAGTTTAATGCTTTGGAAATTTCACATTTTCTTGTGTATGTGTGATTGAGGGAACATTGCCCTGCTTGCTTAAAGTACAGTCAAAGTAGAGCAATGAGACTTTCAAATTCCAACTGACCAAAATATGAGAATAATCAAATGATGATCCTGATGCAGATATCAAACTATCAGCCCCAAGGCATGGCATCATTCATTGGCCAAGATTGAATGAAATAACATTTGCAGTTCAGGAATCTTCAAATAAATGTTTTGCTGGAGCATGCATAAGAAATAGTTTGACAGTACACATTCCTGAAAAACGAGAAACAAGGGAAAGCAAGAGAATGGATTCAGGTTGTGAGCTTCTTTCTAAAAGTGTATACTGCTACAAAAATGAAATTTTCAGTGTGAAAGAGGAAAAGATAATAAGTCCAGCCAAGGGAAAAGGAGCTGGCGAAGTTTGTGGGAGTTTGAATGCCTTTAGAACTGAGCACACAAGCCATGAAGCACGATGTATGCTCTTGAAAACGATAGAGGTGGACGGATCACCTTGGCTGTAAAGTCAGCAGTATTGTGGTGATTGGGGAAGGGGGGGCTAGACACATATTCCCCCCAAACACGACCACACACAACAAGCAAAACTATGCTAGATTCTCAGAATCTTATTGCACAAAGTCTCTTTTAAAAAAACATGCAAATACCAATATGGCCCAATCTTATAATATTTCAGGAATATCAAAAAATCATCTGAGTAATGCTAAGAGGGGGGGGGGGGCTCTTTCTCATTAAATGAGCGTCTGATATCTCAGTGTCTGATATGATATGTATTCCCAGAAAAGTAAATGAAATGCTTCAATCAGTATGTCCCAGTCCTCCTTTCGTTAAGTTCAAGCTCAAAAGTGAAACATTTTGATTACAGGAGAGTTCATGGAACGTACCTTACCTAACACAGTCTTGAGAAAAGGACGTGGGAAGGCTCTTTTAAACTCTTGCTTTGTGCTTCCGAGCTCAATCTATGTTTCCAATGAGCCGCCATTTTGCCTGAATCTCACTATTCCACAATGCTGAGAGTTCGAACGGCACATTTGATTGGTCGAGATGGCATAAAATTTTGTCCAACTACTGCTAAACCGAAGGTTTTTGTAAGTGCCAAAAAGGCGATTTGTGCTCTACAGAGTTCAAGTATATAATTGCATTGAAGCAAAATAAAGGTTTTGGAAGAATAACTTTTTTCTGAAGTTTACTACCGCTGATGCAGTGTCTTATACACCACCTTTAACATGTTACATTCGTTATTCATGCCTGTAGTTTGTGTGCTTTATGATGTCCCTAAGAACAGAAAGGTCCCCTTTGGAATGATTTTTAAGTCAATCACATCTCGATCTCGAAGAGATGACCTTATAAAATGGTTCGTGATGTCTGGATTCTATCCATCCTTCTGTCCGTCCTTCTGGTCATCTGTTAACGTTTTGCTCTTTTTGCTACTCCTCCCTCATCACCCAACTGATTGTTTTGAAACTTGACACGTGAATGCAAGACAGTAGCCTGAACAATTGCTCAGCCTTCGATTTTTCGATTTCAGATCATGGGGATCCCAGGGTGGGGGGGGGGGGGAGCAGTGGGGTTACCCCCTGAAACTTCGGATCCCTACTCAGCCCTTTTTTTACCAATTGATTGCTCTGAAGCCTGATACAGCCCTTTTACTCCATGGTCCACAGGATCGCTCCATCGTAGATTTTTCAATTTTGGTTCAGGGGGGCTCCCATGGGATTCCCCCAAATTGACTCCAGTCTGACGTCCATGACATTTCCCAGATTTTGGATTCAGCAGAGGTATGAACTACAACCTCAAGAGATGACCGTCAGCCCATTTATGGCAATTTATAAGTTTTGTTTGACTGTCAGACAGAAAGGAGGAATAAAAAAAAGTAACTTACTGATCTGTGCATGCGCGTACGGGGCTAAATTCCGTACAGTTTACCAAATTCAGAGCCAAAGTACTGCGAAACTGCAGGTTCGTGTTCCGATTCATGATTTACAGTGTTCAAAATATAACATTCAATTGAAATATAGTTGTTCCTCGATTACAGACTGACGTCTGCAGACAGACAGACAGACAGACAGACAGACAGACAGACAGACAAACTGAACCAATTGCTTAACCCCACTTTCTGCTTTGAGCAATTGGAATAGCAAGTATTGGAGGTTAAAAATCATGTGGTTGGATGCTTGATAGGAATGGGCAGCTATTTCCAAGGTCGGCAAGGAAGACCAGGTATCGAGAGGAGAGACATGATTCACCAGGTGGAAGAGAGCATGAAAGTAATGAGACAACTTCAGAAGGAGGGAAATAAGTACCACATATTATGCAGCCTGAAAGGGCTGTGAAGCATAAGTTAGCAAAGAAAGCATGGGTCTCCCATGCTTTCTTTGCTAACCAGGACAGGTCATTACTTATGGGTTTGTCCTGTGCATGTAAACACGCCCTTGTGCCCAACACGAAGCAAGTTTGTCTGGGTGAGATGGAGCTGTTATAGTCATGGGTGCCATTTAAGCATGCCGAGTGTCATTTATGCACAACAGCTGAAGTACACACAGAGAGACCGTTGACTTCTTCGGGATTCCTTATTAGTCGAACACGGAGGTCCGTATTTAAGTGTATTTCAACTCCGACCACCATTAAAAAAAAATGTTCCTTCTTTCTCAGCCCTGTTGTTAACCATCCAAATCACATTTCAACATTCCTCCTGGAATGACCTACCACATTATGTTAATGCTTGATCAACACAAACGTGTTGCTGATCAGTGGAAATGTTGGCTTTCTACCAAAGAAGTTATTACACAAATACTTATTACTCATTATGCCACACACGAGCTCCCTTTTTTTTCCATGAATGCAAGTCTAAAAATTTATCTGAAAATTAATCTGAACTTAGTGCCCTGTCCACCAGTTGATAGTGTGGCCACAACTACAACCACACTTGTTCGGTTCACAAAAAAAACCCATTATTTTTTAAACGAGGATATGGATAAGACTTGTTATTGTTCTCTCAAAAAAATCTAATTCTCATTGTATTGTCGTCGTATACTTTTTATTGGCCATAACGTCATGAGTTGTTATAGTCTCCAGCCAAATGCACACATGTCACCTTGTGTTTTTAGTTGCTTGGGTGTAACCCTATAGCTTTATGGAGTCAAAACAGAGTAAGGACCAGTTTGGGGGGCTGGAGTATAAATTATATTATTGGTTCCTTCATAGTACGATGATCGAAAAAGTGCATAAACAGCCGAAGATGAGGCCTTTTCAAGTAGTGTGACCTTTACCAATAGGAAGCCTTTCAGCAACTTGCTGACACTGGTTTCCACTCAAAGGCCAAAAAAGATCTTACCCTATTGAGCCAAGACAATGTCAAAGAGACATTAAAATAGTTATCTTCAAAATAGGAACTCTCACCACCAGGCTTATAACCTTGTCATTACCATTTTCCCATCGCAGACAGGTCAGTGGTGGCTCTGTCTTCCACCGCCTTCTTTCTGGTCTTGCACCCTCTGCTATTTCCATAATCCCCCTCACCCCACCCCCCTCTCCAAAGGTTTCTGCATGGTGTGCTTGATGCACCATTAACCCCCTTCTGGTGAAACTACCTAAATCCAGGACCACTGCTCACCTCCATTCATTCATTCCTCTTTTCCCCCCACCATGGAATAAAAGCTTCCACATTCTCTTCAATCTCTTTCATCCCTCCAAGTCTTCAACACAAGCTGTTCAACACAATCTCAGGTCATCCAACATGAAAACCATGATCTTTTCTACCTCCGTTAAACCCCAAGTCCACCTCCTTACAAGTTTCCAGCTTATCCCTCCTGAGACTGAGAGTTTACTTCTGTATCCATCTTCCCCTACCCCCTCTTTCCTCTCCACATCCCTTATTTGTCCAACTTTCCATTTATTTTATCCTTCAACTCTGCTGTTGGTGTTTCCCCTCTCTTCCTACTGTTCATTTTCTTTGATTGCATCCTGATCCATTCAGTGTTCTTGCTCTTCCACGAGCCTTGACCTTGTAAATATAAAAATACAAAGGCCAATATCTCAGGCTGCCGTTTCATTTCCACTTGTAGGTTTCCCTACTGAACTAATATTCAGCTATATCGATAAGAATATGTCTCCTCTCATTCAATGTCTGCCCTCCTTCACCATGGATACAAGTCACGCACTCACAATTTTTGAAAACTTAAAGCTTACATTTGACAGTAACCTATTTATCCACTGTGGACATGAAAATCCCCATATGCTGCCATGAGGGTTTTCGGGCACTGGAACACTTTTTAAATTGCTGTACTATCAAGTAACCCAGCACAAAATCTCTACTCGACCTTAACGAGGTAATCCTCAATCTCAACTGCTCTTTGTTTGCCAGTAAATTATACAAGCAGATCAATGGTGTAGCTGTTTACCAAAATGTGTCTCAGTGGTCTGAATCTTTTAGACGGTTCTTTCAACAGCAAATGTACTCTCAGTTCAATGGTCACAAACCAGGATTCTTTGGCCGCTACAAAGAGGACGACATTGGAAACACAAGCTGACAGTTGAACACTTTATGCCACACATCTCCCAGAAGAGAGTGCACCATGCTTTAACGCATTGTTAGGCACAAGGAAAAAAAAATCCAGATTTTCTGCAATCACTAGGCTTGTTTTCAAACATTGTTTCAAATGTGTTTTAGTGTTAACTTTTACAGAATGAATTTGAAATGGAGGGAGTGGGGAATCGTTCATAAAAAAACTGAGCCCTCCATTTGTGGTGAAGATATCAGTTGACAAGGTATGACTCGCTCGTGCTCATTAACCCGCTCACGCGAAGCAAAAAGTAGGGTTAAGCAATTCGTTCATTTTGTCTGTCTGTCTGGTTGTCTGCAGACATCAGTCTATGATCGAGGAAATCCGTAATTTCAAATGAATGTTATATTTTGAGCACTGTAGACTACAACTTCCAACACGAACCTGCTGTTCAGCAAGACTTTGTCTCTGAACTATGAACTCTAGTCTAGGGGTAAGGTGTTCTATGAACTCCAGTCTTCAGAGCATCCTCAGTTATGGATTTGATTAAGGGCCAGGCGTTAGTTATGGGACAAACGGCTCTTATTTGCACCGAAATGATTGCTTGCAAAATCGAAGATTTTTCAAGTATATTGGTTAGTCGATTTTGTTATTCTGTCTGTCTGTCTATTTGTCACCGACAGGTCAAAATTTTAAACTGACCTTCACGAAACTTCACCACATGGTAGAGTTTGTCATAAGGAAGAAGCCTATTATTTTTGAGGTCAAAAGGTCAAAAGGTCAACATATTTGGTGAGATTTATAGAATCCTCAATTTTCATCAGATTGACTTGAAATTTGAAGAGGATTTATATTTCAGGTCACTGAATTCAACCACCAAATATTTTTGAGGTCAAATTTGTTTTATGCGATTTTGCAAGTATCGTGCTCTGCATGATGTCTTCTTGTTTTTTGATTGAGAAGATCAGCAGGTTAAGATATAGAGGAATGCCATGAATGTAACCACATTACCTTTGCAGATCCTATCGATTTGAGCAGATCTGTTGTGCCTCAATTTTGTTTATGGCAAAGACGTCCATCCACTGCAACACCAACACAATGAACTGCTGGTCCAGAATCGAACTGAGTGGTCACGTAGACATTGCGGCCGCAGATTTTCCTCTTCATGTGTTAATGTTGTGGTTTGTAAGCTTCTTGTGACGGTACAATTTAAACTTCAGCAGTGTTAGTTTATCCCTCGTATGGCATGAAGAAAGCGGAGAAGTGCGAGAGCTTCAGTGTTGAAATTACTTTGATTGTCCAGACTGGTGAGAATATATTGTTAATCGTTCTAGATTAACATTGAGTGTATTGCAATAACCCTCTATAATTCAAAGCCTTCATAGTGTTGGCTTAATGGTTAAAGTGGCTGGCTTAAGATCTTAGGATCTTGAGTTCAAGCCCCTGTTGTTATGTTGAATTAGCACCAGGTGGATTGACTCAGCTTGTCATCCTTCTGAGGTTAGCAAATGAGTACCAGCTTACTGGTGACAGGGGCACTGCCTCAGTGGCCCACCTGTGTCCCCAGATCATGATGCAGTCAGGCAAACACAGCCTGTGCACGAATAAATAAATAACCCTCGATAAACGAAAATACTTTGCTAATCGTGAAAGTTGCCAATTTTTTTTCCAGATACTGCACACTGCTGTTTCTGTTTTTCTTTGACAAATCAAGGCTCATGCAAGAACAACTTCAATGATATATTTTTTATCAAAACTGAAAAAAGGAAGAGGTAGAAAGATGACAGATAGAAGGAGGAGGGTTGATGAGTGTGGTGGAAGTGAAATAAGTTTTGGAGGAAGTTGGAATCAAGAAAGGAAGGGAACATTAATGGAGCAGAAAGAGGGGGACAGGGTTAAATGCCACCACATTTTCTTATATAGTAAATAGACAGCATTTTATTACCTTCACCATCGAAGGTGGGGGTTATGTTTTCAACCCTGTCTGTCTGTTTGTCTGTGAACAGGATATCTAAAAAAGCTGTGGACGGATTTGGACGGAATTTTATGGATAGGTTGTGTGTGTGTGACAAGGACGAATTGATTCAATTTACTTTCAATTGATGAGGTGTGTGTGTGTGTGTGTCATACTTTTTTATGTCGAATCATTAATCACACTCTATTGGAATGTACCTTTTGATCCTTTAAACTGCTGAGACCCCTTTGACCTTCGAAGACCCTTAAGACCCAAAAGACCCCGAAGACACAGATGATCCCAAAAACCATGAGGACCCAAAAGACACAAAAGATTCAGATTACCCAAAAGTCCCAGAGGACTCAAAAGATCTCGAAGACCAAAAAGACCCAGAGGACACAAAAGACCCAAAACATCCAGAAGACCCTGAAGACTGAGAACACCCAAAAGACCCAAAGACCCTGCAGACTCTTTAAGACTCCATTATAAATGGATGAGGTGTGTGTGTGTGGGGGGGGAGGATGGGGGGACATTTTGCTGTGGGGTTCTACGAGAGCATTCTGATATGGAATGTCTTCTTCTTCTTCCTCTTTCGGCTTGCTCCCGTTAGGGGTCGCCACAGCGGACCAACCGTCTCCATTTCGCTCAATCCTCCACATCTTCCATTGACACTCCAACCACCCGCATGTCCGCCCTCACCACATCCATGAACCTCTTCTTTGGCCTTCCTCTTCTCCTCCTGCCTGGCGGCTCCATCTTCAACATCCTTCTCCCGATATACTCCGTTTCCCTCCTGTGCACATGTCCAAACCATCTCAATCTCGCCTCTCTTACTTTGTCTCCAAACCGTCCTACCTGCGCTGTCCCTCTAATATACTCATTTCTAATCCTATCCATCCTCGTCACTCCCAACGAGAATCGCAGCATCTTTAACTCTGCCACCTGCAGCGCCGCTTCCTGTCTTTTTGTTAGCGCCACTGACTCCAAACCATACAACATAGCTGGTCTCACTACCGTCTTATATACTTTCCCCTTCACTCTTGCAGCTACCCTTCTGTCACAAATCACTCCTGCAACTCTTCTCCACCCACTCCATCCTGCCTGCACTCTCTTTTTCACTTCTCTCCCACACTCTCCGTTACTTTGGACAGTTGATCCCAATTATTTAAACCAATCCACCTTCCCCACCTCAACTCCTTGCAACTGCACCATACCACCACCCTCCCTCTCATTTACGCACATGTACTCCATCTTACTCCTACTGACTATCATTCCCCTTCTCTCCAGTGCGTACCTCCACCTCTCAAGGCTCGCTTCAGCCTGCTCCCTACTCTCCCTACAGATCATGATGTCATCCGCGAACATCATAGTCCATGGAGACTCCAGTCTGATCTCGTCCGTCAACCTGTCCATCACCATTGCAAACAGGAAAGGGCTCAGAGTCGATCCTTGGTGCAATCCCACTTTTACCTTAAACCGGTCCGTCATTCCTACCGCACACCTCACCGCTGTCACACTGTCCTCATACATATCCTGCACGATCCTCACATACTTCTCCACCACTCCCGACTTCCTCATAAAATGCCACAACTCCTCTCTTGGCACCCGATCATAAGCTTTCTCTAAATCCACAAACACACAATGTAACTCCTTCTGGCCTTCCCTATACTTCTCCATCAACATTCTCAAAGCAAACATCGCATCAGTGGTGCTCTTTCCTGGCATAAACCCATATTGCTGCTCACAGATCGTCACCTCTCCTCTCAACCGAGCTTCCACTACTCTTTCCCACAACTTCATGGTGTGGCTTAACAACTTTATCCCTCTGTAATTTCCACAGCTCTGCACATCACCCTTATTCTTGAAAATCGGAACCAGTACACTTAATCACCACTCCTCCGGCATCCTCTCACTTTCCAAGACTTTATTAAACAATCTGGTTAACAACCCCACTGCCATCTCTCCAAAGCACTTCCATGCCTCCACTGGTATACCATCTGGGCCAACCGCCTTTCCACTTTTCATCTTCTTCATAGCATTCCTCACTTCATCCTTACTGATCCACCCCACTTCCAGATTCACTATCTCCACCTCTTCCAACCTTCTCTCTCTCTCATTTTCTTCATTCATCAGCTTCTCAAAGTACTCCATCCACCTTCTCAACACACTCTCCTCGCTCGTCAGCACATTCCCATTTGCGTCCTTTATCACCCTAACCTGCAGCACATCCTTTCCAGCTCGGTCCCTCTGTCTTGCCAATCGGTATAAATCCTTTTCCCCTTCTTTTGTATCCAACTTCTCATACAGCTCGTCATATGCCTTTTCCTTGGCCTTTGCCACCTCTCTTTTTGCTTTTCGCTGCCACTCCTTGTACTCCTGCCTACTTTCTTCATCTCTCTGACTATCCCACTTCTTTTTCGCCAACCCCTTCTTCCTTATACTTTCCTGTACTTCCTCATTCCACCACCAAGTCTCCTTATCTTCCTTCCTCTGTCCAGATGTCACACCAAGTACCTTCCTAGCTATCTCCCTCACAACTTCTGCTGTCGTTGCCCAATCATCCCACCCATCTTTACCACCATCCAACGCCTGTCTCACCTCCTCCCTAAATTTCATGCAACAGTCTTCCTCCTTCAGCTTCCACCATCTGGTCCTTGGTTCAGCCCTCACTCTCTTCCTCAACCTCACCTCTAAAGTCATCCTACAGACCACCAATCGATGCTGTCGAGCTACACTCTCCCCTGCCACAACCTTACAGTCACTAATCTCTTTCAGGTTGCATCTCCTACTTAAGATGTAATCCACCTGTGTGCACTTTCCTCCACTCTTGTATGTCACCCTGTGTTCCTCCTTCTTCTTGAAATACATATTTACCACTGCCATTTCCATTCTTTTTGCAAACTCTACGACCATTTGCCCTTCCACATTTCTCTTGTTGAGACCGTACCTCCCCATCACCTCCTCATCCTCTTTATTCCCTTCCCCAACATGTCCATTGAAATCTGCTCCAATCACCACTCTTTCATCCTTGGATACACTCTCCACAACTTCATCTAACTCACTCCAGAAATCTTCTTTATACTCCATCTCACACCCCATATGTGGGGCATATGCACTGATGACATTCATCATCACCCCTTCAATTTCCAACTTCACACTCATCACTCGGTCAGACACCCTCCTCACCTCCAATACCCTCTTGACATGATCTTCCTTCAGGATTATCCCGACACCATTTATCCTCCCATCCACACCATGGTAGAACAGTTTGAAACCACCTCCAATGCTCCTAGCCTGACTCCCCATCCACTTGGTCTCTTGTACACACAGTATGTCCACCTTTCTTCTCTCCATCATATCAGCCAACTCTCGCCCTTTGCCAGTCATCGTCCCAACATTCAGAGTTCCAACTCTCACCTCCACACTTCTACCCTTCCCCCTCTCCCACTGCCTCTGGACTCGCCTTCCCCGTCTCCTTCTCCTCCTTCGCCCAGCAGTAGCACAATTTCCACTGGTACCCTGCTGACCACGGGTACCGGTGGCGGTCGTTGGTAACCCGGGCCTCGACCGATCTGGTATGGAAATTCGTTTTGTTGTCCGCATAATGATTTGGCATAGGTTTTTACGTCGGATGCCCTTCCTGACGCAACCCTGGTCGCCTCTTACGACACACAGGGATATGGTACACCTATTCTAACCGGGGCATACACCGGGCCCAGTACAACTGGTACTCATTTCGGCGACCTCGGAAGGATGGCAGGCTGAGTCAACCCCCTGGTGTTTTCGACTTGGATATATATATATATATATATATATATATATATATATATATATATATATATATATATATATATATATATATATATATATATATATATATATATATATAAATTCAGTGTCCCAACGGGGCTTGAACTCAGGACTTCTTGGGTCCCAAGCCACTGCCCTAACCACTGCGCCAACACCAGGCTATCGCATTCTGATATGGAATGTGATACACCAAAATCATCATCATGCCTCTTGAGTTGATTCAGCTAATTAACGACAAAAAAAATCCATTAGAGCTCTACTGATTTAAACTCGTGCATATTAAGGTACATAAAGCAGCATAATAAGTGTTGTGCCACGCATGGCATTCTATTTGCAAAATAAATAACAAAAACAATGAAAAAAATTGTTACAAAACATAAATTAATTAAAACAAATAATATTTACAACAACAACTGGAAGGGCACACTGTAGAGCGCATTCCCCCGCCACATAATGCCTGATCCACGAGAACATATCGGGCCCAATACATTTTTTAAATATCAAGCTGTACACTACCATATGGTGTTTGACCCTATCACTCAAAGCTGAAGAATCACTTAAAAAAGTTAAATAATCCTCATATCCAGATCCAGATTCGGATCTTCACCAAAATCGAATCATTTCGTCCTTGCTACACGCACAACATTTCCTAGTTTTAGCCGAATCCGTCCACAACATTTTGAGATATTGTGCTATATATAGTTTTTGGCCTGATCTCTCAATGGTGAACAATCGCTAAAAAAAAATCTTAGTAGTCGGATCCGGAACTTCACCAAACTGTAATCAGTTCGTCCGGTAATAAGAATGGTGGCATCAGATGGCAATAATAATAATAAGGAACATTTAATCCCCACACTGTCCCCAAGCACATCTGGGCTTGGTGAAAGGCAAGCTGATGCTCAAGCAGTACAGCAGGCATGGATGCAACAAGGCTGTGAAGACCAATGAAAATTTGGTCCATCGGACCAACAGGCCCACTAGTTTTGGTGAAGTTCCGGATCCCGATATTTTTATTAAGTGACTCGTGGTCCCCTTGGTCTCTTGGACCAAATTTTCATTGGTCTTCACAGACTTGTTGCATACCCGCCTGCTGTACTGCTTGAGCATTAGCTTGCCTTTCACCAAGCCCAGATGTGATTGGACCAGGGTGGGGATTATACGTTCGTTATTATTCTTGTCCACTGATCCTACTATTATTATTGTTGTTAATATTATTGGTATTTTTTTGGTAAGATATGTTTTAATATTATGTTACAATATTATGGTGAATATAAGATATTGTTGCGAATTCGCGCCCGCCGGCGTGCGGACGGCCACGTCACTCGAATCGCGACCCTGTCGCCCACCGGATGGACAATTCAGTCGTGATCCTCGGGGAACTATCGCCCGGAGCCAGTCACCGGTGGGCCTTTCGACCTCACCACAATCGTGCCAATCGGCCATCCGCGTAGGATAGGGCTGCTCGCCAAACTTGTAAACCGGGCGATCGTACCTCGACGCAGGTCGACTCCGGACACGAATCGCTCAAGTGGTCTGTTCCATGCTACAGTGATAACCGAGCGGTGTTATCGTCGGCATCGACGGTTCCGATTAATTACCGGGCGTATTAAGCCCACTACGAACCCTTTACGTGAAGCAGGATGGAGGGTCAATAAAGAAAAGACGAAGCGAAATGGGAAAACGGTTCACACAAAGCACATTTATTACGCGAGACACGGAAAGCACACATATACAGCCAAACAGTCAAAATGCACATATAGCAATCAAAACAAAAGCAACAACGACGCAGAGTTACTACCGACTACGCACACACGGCAACACTTATACAGTTCGACTTTACAGACGGCGCCAACACACATTTACTCAAAAGCAAAGGAAAGAAGCCACCCTCATAGACAAGGAGCAGACGGGCCTGTAGGCCAATATGCGTGCGTGGCCTGAAGGAGCGGCCAGGCCCGCGAGACCGGGGGGTCCTACCCGCGTCTTCGTGACACGTTGGCGGATGAGCCGCAGATGTGGCCACGTGGCTGTGCCCAGACTCCGTGCTCCTTGGCGGGTTTCGTTGGCACGACGTTTGGAGTGGGGTAGGAATGGGGCCCCCTTTTTGTACTATCTCAGCTTGGGGGAAAGGGGGAATTGTTGATGCCCTGGGGGAGGGAGATGGCTGGCTGGCTTGGGTCCCACGACGAGCGATCCCACACCGCGGCCTCGTCGCCGACTGCCGTCCTTCTCGCCTCAGACCCGAGCTCCTTTGCCTCTTCCTGCAACTCTTCTCAGCCGACTCCGGACCCAACTCTTTGCCACACCGATGACTTCGCCACCCGACTCGATTCTCTGCCACACCGATCACTTCGCCACCCGACTCGCTCTGCCCCGATTCGCCTTGCGCTTGCCGTTTTATAGGCCGGCAGGAGAAAACAATATGCAAATATCCGGATCAGGATGACCTCGGGGGCGGAGCCACGCTCGCCAATTGGACGGAAGAAAAGTGGGCGTGAACCTCCCCTGATCCTAGAATTTGCATATATCGATTTCACACAGACGCGCCTGGAGGCGGGGCCAAGCTGCTCCGTGCTTGCTAATTGGATGGAGGGGAAGTGGGCGTGTAGCGTTCTTGATCCGAATTCTCCCTCGGAAAGGCCGCTATTTGCGCTCGCGGCTCGGTGCGTATCGCTGAACGAGCCCAAGACAGCCTGACGCTCAGTGTTCACAGGTGGTGCGGGAATGGCCGTAGAAGGAGAGAGGTGAGGGTGGTGGAGGGTTTTCGGTGGTGGTTTGATGGTTATGGTGCCGTTTGGGAATGGCGGTGATGCGATGTTTGCGGGAGCGAGTTGTGAAGGTAAAGGTCATGGCTGTTGGTGTTGTTGTTGTTGTTGTCTGAGGGTTGGAGCATGGTTGTAGTTGGTGACGATGGCTGGCGTGGTGGTAGTTGTGTAATGGCGGTTGAGACGTGGTTGGTTCAAAATTAAGATAGAACAGAAAAACGGCTATCTCAAAGCGTCGCAGCCCGAATGAATCACATAAAATCCCGCTGGACAACGGATTTGGGGCTAACTACACATGTACTTAGAGATATCTCACCTACGGGCCCTGAATGGTGAAATAAGAATTTCCACAGCCGTAACAATATGTTTTGTTACAATGCTCTCATTGTTTTTGTTATTTATTAACTCCACCATTGAAGGTGGAGGGGGGTGACGTGTTCACCCATGTTTGTTTGTTTGTTAATTGCCGGAATCCTTCGGATTTCGGCAATTATGTTGGTCGGTTGTGTGTGTGTGTGTCATTCTGCGTTTCTGTCTGTCTGTTTGTTTGTGTGTTTGTTTACCCTGTGGCAGCCACAGCATTTCAGCGATCATGACCAAACTGGGTACAGACGTCGTCCATGGTACAACTTAGACACTTGTCGTTTTTGGTGAATCTAGGTCAAAGGTCAAGGTCACCGAAAAATCGAAATTCTTATTTTCGCAATAACGTCCGCTAAAATGGTCGTATCAACTTCAAACCAAATCCAAAATGTGCATCTTCAAATTCTGCATCCAACCATATGTCTCATTGGAGTGTCACACAAACACCCTACTTAGCGGTCGCGGGTCGAATGTCGGGGGGGGGGGGGGTGGTCGGGTCAAAACTTTCAAATTGCGATAAAAAACGCCATTTCAAGTCCGATTGACTTTCAAGTTATGATCATGACCAAACTAAGTGCTATAACTCATTAAACAGGAGCACTATCGACTTATAAGAACCAAATTGATTTCCAGGTTTTTGTTTTTCAGAGATCATGGAGATATGTCAAAGTTATTCCAGCAATTCCTTTGCTCAAAGAGCAATTTTTTGTTTGTTTGTTTGTCTGTTTGCAGTTTCCCTTTGTTTGTCAAAGGGTGGAGGAGCTCCTTGTGAGCCAACGGCCATCCATATCTCGTGCCCAACTGTGTCTGCGGACGTCCTCCTGCAGTTGGGTCACTTCTTATTAGGAGGTTGGTGGCAGGATTTGCACTCCGGCAACCGTAAAACCCTTCATTCCGCAAAATGCAAAAACGCAAAAAAATCTGAAAACCCACTCCGTGGGAGTACCTCCTGTGCAGCTCCCCTTCGCAGGGCAGCTCACCGGATGACGGGATTGGGGCAAAGCCTTCGGGACCCCCAATCTTTGATAGGAGGGAAACCACGGGGTAACATCCCTGGGTCAGATTGCGGGAGAGTGTGTCGGAGTGGTGCTGAGGTGTCGTCCACCAGACGGCGGTCTCCTTGGGTTAACCTGAGGCGGTCCCTTCGGGTGGGTGCCTGGAATGTCCTATCCCTAAGAGAGGAAGATCACCTGTCTCTGTTGTCATCTGAGCTCAAGCGTTTGGACATCGGGATTGCAGCTCTCTCTGAGGTTCGGAGACCGGATTGCGGCGAGATAATGGTGGGTGGTTACACCTACTATTGGTCTGGTCGCTCTGATGGTTACCATACCCAAGGAGTTGCTGTAGCTGTGTCCAATAAGCTGACCCCAATGATAATTGAGGTAACACCGGTCAACGAGCGTATTATGAGATTAAGGATTCGTCACTCCTTAGGTGTCATTTCCCTGGTCTCTGTTTATGCTCCGACTGAGGCGAGTGATCTCACCGTGAAGGATGCATTCTACGCCACACTCGAGTCTGTGGTTGATCAGTGCCCCAGACGAGATACACTTCTAGTCTTGGGGGATTTCAATGCATCGACTGGAACTGATAGGGATGGTTATGAGGTGTGTGTTGGTCCCCATGGGTCAGGAACTATGAACCAGAATGGCACTAAGTTCCTTGACTTTGCAAGAAGTCATGGACTTAGGGTGGCTGGTTCATGGTTTCAGCGCCCACAAGCTCATCGCTGGACTTGGTATTCCAACGCTGGCGGTGTGGCAAAGGAGACTGACCATGTCCTCATTGACGGTCGTTGGAGGATGATCCAGAACTGCAGGGTCTACCGGAGTGCTCAGTTCCTCAATACTGACTACAGGCTTGTTGTAGCAACTCTAAAGCTGCACCTTAAATCCTGGAGAATGGTACCATCCCAGCCGAGGCTGGATGTTGCCAAGCTCAGGGATGAGAGAGTAGCTGAGGAGTTTGCGAACAGGCTGAGTGGACACTTGGGGGGTCTGGGAACTTTGGGGGGTCCTGAAGAGTTGTGGAGCGCCTTCAAGACCACCGTCCTTGATGTTGCCGGTGGATGTCTTGGAGCTCACCGCAGGGCAAAGAAGAATTTTGTCTCTCAAGGGACACTGGATACCATTGACCAGAGTCGCAGGGCCAGGCTGAATGGCAGAGCTGAGCTGTTCAGGGAGCTGAGGCGTAAAACTGTACGTGCACTGAGGGTGGACAAGGAGGCCTATGTGCGAGGAATCTGTGAGGGGGTAGAGCATCACCTGTGGACAGGTGATTCTCGTCCCGCTTACAGGGGAATTCGCGCACTACGTTCATCCAAGCCCATCCCTCGGAGCACTACAGTTCGAGCAGAGAGTGGTAGGCTCTTGACAGAGGAGTCTGAAGTGAAGGCCCGCTGGGCAGGTTACTTTGAGCGGTTGTTCCAGGCTGATCCCCCAACTGTCGAGTTGGACGTCAAGGGTGTTACAATCCCTGTTGCTGACCCTCGAATCAACTGTGGTCCACCTACGCTTGTTGAAACACGGGCTGCGGTGAACCAGTTGAAACGGGGCAAAGCTCCAGGGATCTGTGGCATCCATGCGGAACTTCTCAAGGCTGGTGGAAATGCTGCACTCGTGTCGTTGCATGCAGTTTTGTGCTCTGCCTGGAACACAGGCATCATCCCAACTGACTGGAAGAGGGGCCTTGTTGTCCCTCTCTGGAAAGGGAAGGCTGATCTCCAAGACTGCAACAACTACAGAGGGGTGACGCTGCTCTCAGTGCCGGGCAAGGTCTTTGCTCGGATAATTCTCGATAGGGTTCGCCACCATCTGCTTGAGCACCAGTGTCCAGAGCAGTCAGGCTTTACACCAAAGAGGTCAACGATTGACCGTATCCTTGCACTTCGTGTCCTCAACGAACGCAGACGAGAGTTTCGGCAGGGGCTGCTTGCAGCCTATGTTGATCTCTGTAAAGCATTCGATTCAGTGAATCGGGATGTCCTCTGGAGGATTCTTGGTCTTCGTGGGGTGCCACCAAAACTGATCGATCTGATGTCTGAACTCTACTCTGGTACTGAGAGTGCTGTGAAGTGTGGTGGTACCATCTCTGACTTATTTCCAGTTGTTACTGGAGTTCGTCAGGGATGTGTACTTGCCCCCACACTTTTCAGCACTTGTATGGACTGGATTCTAGGGAGGATGTCGGAGAGATCAAGTTGCGGTGCGTCATTTGGGAATGTCAAGATCTCGGACCTTGACTTTGCAGATGATGCAGTCATCTTTGCGGAGACTTTAGACATCCTCTTGGGGGCCCTCGAGGTGCTGAATGAGGAGTCGGAGCCGTTGGGATTACGGGTTTCTTGGGTCAAAACTAAGATCCAGGCTTTCGGTGACATATTGGATGCTGCTGTCCTGTTTGTGTCTGTTTGTGGTGAGGATGTTGAGGTCGTGGAGAGATTCACTTACCTTGGCAGTGATATTCATGTCTCTGCTGGCTGTGAGTCAGAGGTCAATAGACGTCTGGGTCGGGCCTGGGGAGTCATGGATTCACTGGATCATGGGGTGTGGCGCTGCGGGTACCTGTGCGGGAGGATGAAAGTCCGAGTCTTCAGGTCCTTGGTACTTCTAGTCTTGCTCTATGGGTGCGAGACTTGGACTCTGACCAAGGATCTGAGACGGAGACTTAATTCCTTTGGTACCAGGTCTCTTCGGAGAATCCTTGGCTATCGCTGGTCGGATTTTGTGTCCAACGAGCGGTTGCTGAGAGAGACTCGGATGAGATTTGTTACCTGCATAGTCCGTGAGCGTCAGTTGCGGCTGTATGGACATGTGGCTCGTTTTCCTGACTCTGATCCTGCTCACCAGATTCTCTCAGCGAGGGAGTCTCATGAGTGGAGGAGGCCAGTGGGTCGACCGCGTGCCTCATGGTTGCAACAGGTTGACTATCATCTCAAGGAGATGGGGATGGGCCTGGCATCTGCCTGGGGGATGGCCAGACGGAGGCCCCTGGAGTACCGGCGGAAAGTGGACGCAGCGACGCGCTGTTCTGGCACATGCTCCCATACCTGACCTGACCTGTTTGCAGGATATCTCAAAAAATGTGGACAGATTCGGATGAAACTTGGTGGACAGGTTAGGTGTGTTATCATAACGAATTGTTCCAATTTTGATGAAGTTCCGAATCTGGATCTGACTACTAGGATTTTAAAGTGATTCTTCACCATTGAGAGATGGGGCTAAAGATGATATATTTATTGGGCGTGATATTTTCTGTTGGATTTGGTATTGCGCGGCGGAAGTAAGCACTCCACCGAGTGCCTTTCTCGTTTTGTAATTAGAATCCTGTACACCTTAACATGGCGTGTGTTTAAAACATGGAAGTTATTCCCGATTATTTGAAGTTAATTCGCCTACCGGGCGTAGTGGTGTGCGCCTGTAATCCGGCTACTCGGAGGCTTGGATTGGAGGATCGCTTGTGGACGGGAGCTCTGCACCGGGCCGCGCTATGATAGGGTGTAGAGCAGCCTGAAATTATGGTGAAACCCAATCCTTATCCCTGGGTCATAAGAGGCGAGCAGGGTTGCGTCAGGAAGGGCATCTGCCGTAAAACCTGTGCCAAATCAGTATGCGGATCATAACGGATGATCCGCTGTGGCGACCCCTAACAGGAGCAGCTGAAAGACGAACAACAACATTTGAAGTTAATTCGCCTATAACGCGATATCTCACGAAGGTATGGTAGATCGGATTTGGACGAAACTTGAAGGACAGGTTGGGTGTGTGACGAGGAAGAATTGATAAAATTTT
This sequence comes from Eptatretus burgeri, assembly GCF_056783735.1. Lineage (NCBI taxonomy): Eukaryota > Metazoa > Chordata > Myxini > Myxiniformes > Myxinidae > Eptatretus > Eptatretus burgeri. Next base: position 92,764,119 of record NC_140966.1, on the reverse strand, counting down.
GTTGAAGATCCGAATCCTTATCGAGATCCGAGAATTATAATTTTTTTTTATGTGATTATTCACCATGGGGAAGAGATGGGGCCAAAAACGATATTTCACAAAGTTGTGGATGGATTCGGACCAAACTTGGTGGATGAGCTGGTTCAGTGACAAGAACAAGCTGATTCGATTTTGGTTCAGTTCTGGTTCCAGATCTGGCCTATCAGTGTGATACATAACGTAACCTGTTCAGCCTGGTGGAGGTATGTTCTCTACCGAGTGCCATTCGAGCTTATATTTGTATTTCAGTTCTCTAATGGGGATTGGATTCCCTTCCCGACTATAAACTGCCATCCTGTTGATTTGCCGGCCAGTTGTTACATCATTGGGTATGTCTTGTCTGCGAGCTTGTGTTTTCAGATTATAAAAAATATTCAACCCAATCTTTAGAAATGATCCGACCAGGAGCCAGGTACTGTATAATTGAATCCGACTGCGAACTTCAATACTAAAAAAACGTCCTGTCAGATGAATACCTGCATAACTGAGCAAAATATACAAAGACATAGCAGCCGTAGGGATCGCAGGTGTATCACAGGTGTATCCTCAGATCAGAAAATGCAAACCCCTCCTCAACAATATGATGTTAGAGTGAAACCAAATGTTGTGACATCTGCTTCTACAAGCCTGCAGCTGGAGCACAAGTGGAAGTGTCGAGCAAATGGAGCTTAATGTGAGGCATACATTGGGCAGAAAATGAGATATGAATGGAACACATTGTTATATAATTAATTAATTAATGCCGTATGAACGTCAAAACAGGCCTGGTGATCTTACTTCGACTCTTCTGCATACTGTATGCAGATTTAGCAACAATCATTGCAAATACGTCACAGGATGATGTTGAGCCATTCGACTATTGCAACTTCCTCACATTGTCATATGTTGTGCTGGGAAACTACAACAAAGAACAAATACCAAACTTGGATGGCCCTTTTGTCATGCCGCTTGGTGCACATAAACTCCACAACTTGTTATTAAAGTCCCGATTATCCATTACTTGGCAAATTGTCATGATCCTCTTGCTGTAGTACACATCTACCTCGTGCATTACGTTTGCGTACCTGATTCAAAAAGGTAGCAAGATAGTCATCTGTTCTCATGGCTTATGCAACAGGACCAGAAACGAAGTGGGTGGGGCCTTGGTGGAATGAGGAAATGACAAGGTGGGGCTATGGTGGAGAGGCATAACGGGGAAGGAAAAAAATAAGAGTGAGATTAGTATGAACTATGATACATGACTACTAGACACAGAGTGCTGATAAGATTATGTTTACGTCTGTGACCCTGTCCGTCGCTTTACTGGCACTTTTATTACCAGGTGAGATTATGTATAGGAATATGCCAACACGTGACCAATGCAATTGCATGCATTCTCAATTACTGTACACAGGCAACAACTATGACACAATAATTACAGTAATTGAAAGCAAATGTGTAAATTATTTGTGAAAAAGTAATAATATTTTTTGCTGCTTTTACTTACTTTGTTCCATGCACTGTTTTTAGATTTACCTATTGAAGTTGAGTTTGATTTGTAGGTCTTTTTCGTACAAGTTAGGATGGATTTTTGTTGCTTCTGTCCTCCAATGCGATACTCCGATATGTCTTTTTAAATGTGGCATACGCTCAAACGATGAACGTATTATTGCTGCTTCAAATGTATGATGCCCAATATTATCAAAGAATATTTTATATCGTGAATTGAGTGGTTCAAACATCTTACAAAATGCATTGAGATGTGAGTTTATTGGCAACGCATTACTTGCCAAATTGATTTGCATGCATTTCATATTTTTCGGATGGTCTATTTGTCTCCCCGGTGTCCTAATCGCAACCGGCACCTTTATTCTTCCATCCGATTGTGTTTTTATGATAAAATAGTTCTCCACAATTTCTTTCTTATTTCAGACTTTTAAGTTAAGCTGGGTGTTGCGTCTGCGAGCAAGAGACGGTGAGCTTTAAAGATACCACGGTATCTTTCGTGAAGTGTAGGCTCCAGTTATCCTCAGCACTCTGAACACATTTCAAAATTCTTGCCCAAATCAGTTTCTGTCACATGTTAGGCCGAACCAGCCGGTTCATAAAAGGCTGGTGAAACTTCCCCCTCCAAAATCCAACAAGAAGGTGTGATTAATTGGGGGCTGTTCAAGTAGTCTTGGAAATAACTAAGTTCCATAGTCGTCTCCTACTCCCCATGAGCACTGTATCAAATGCAGAGCTCTACTTCAGTAATGATGCAAAGCAGCAGACCAAATACAGATTCATAAGAGAGATTGAGATTAGCATACACATCGTAAATTCTGGTTCAATAGATCACTTTTTTTGCAAGAGAGTATACCATATCTTGCTGTAGCAGCCTCTTGTCTACGAGCAGCAGACTTGTCCAAACTGTGTGGTTTGTAATGGTGTTGGGTTCTAAGAATGTTATGTTATGCTGTGTAAGAATGGTGTTGAGGTATAAGAAGGAGTTCAGGTGCACATGTTCTTTGAAGAATAGATACTTTCATTTGAGATCGCCAAAGCTCTCGTGCCTCATCTAAACTTTTACGATGGCCAAGTTTCAGATTGTGCTGGAAAAGTCATGACGGAGACCAAATTGGAGATATAAAGTCTATCTGCTTGACTTCTATCTCTAAATCTCCTTTCCTATTGCTATTTTCATTTCAATCTATCCCACTGACCACAATAATGCTTCACACTGAGCCTGCCTTTCAATAATAATAATAAAAAAATGTGCACAAGCTGTACCTTAGGATTGGTAAATCCATGTTAAGGTTAACGATGGTGTCACTGATGATGTGTGATTAATCCAAATGATTCATCATGCCTCGCATTGCTTCCTGGTAACTCACATAGTATTGTGGCATTATTAAGTGTATAATAGGTTGTCTGTAAAAAAACAGTCTTGATTCCTGATCGCTAAAACATGTGCCCATCATTGATGCTTACAATACTGATCTTTGATGTTGCAATCTTTCTTTTAACAGAGGATGTTGCTTTGGAGAAAATTTTCACTTTCATGAAATTCATTATGATAATTTATGAACTTGGTTCATGAACTGCACAAACAAAGGCTTTATGTTGAATTCAAAGTTAACAGGATGAATGGGAAAAATATAGCGCCAACTTGTCCCATTCTTTATTTATGCTGTCAAAGTAGTTGCGCCGCACACGATCTTATTGAAGGAATAATTGTTGTTTAGTGTAAATCAACATTTTGGTTGGCCTGTTTGGAGTTTCCATCTGAGCACTTCCATTATGATACCATCACCCCAGGAAAATAATATCTTATATTACTCTGTTGATTTGCCCATTGTCTACTTGTGTCATTGTTCTGAATGTAATAAATGCACAAGTTCCTCGATGAGCATAAGAGACACGAAGAGAAAATTTTTCCCAACAGTTATTGCTGTACGTTATTTAAACGTACAGTTATTGAAACCAACAAGTGCCATCTGCCACATGGAGATATTGTCTTCTATCCCAACAATGACAACCAGGAGGCATCACCATTATTTTTAACAGTCAGAAATTCTAATGAACTTAACTAATTCGTCATATATATATATATATAATTTCCTGCCATCTGCCCTCTCTTACTTACTGCCAACTGAGCTGTCCTCCAAACTGTCCATCTATATTCTGTACTTATAAATGTCAGTGTCATTTATAGAGCAAAATGGAGACAGTTGGTCCGCTGTGGCGACCCCTAACGGGAGCAAGCCGAAAGATGAAGAAGAAGAAGAAATGTCAGTGTCAGTCAATGTGTGTGTGTGTCTTCTCATGGCCATAACACCAAAACTATGAAACTTAGTAGTCTGAAACTTTGCCTGCATATTAAGGGCGCTCTAAGGAAGTGCATGAGTTAAAATTGGGTGTTGGAGTTTTTTTTTTTTTTTTTTTGTATACCTTGGTCGAGGCTCGTATGAGAGCTAACACACAACTCACAGCAAGGAGGCATGAGACAAGAGGGGCGGGAGTGGAAGGGACAAAACAGTGGGGAAAAGACACATTGGGTGAACTGTGGAAGGGAGAGGGATGGGGATGGGACGGGGAACATGGCGAAGAGAAGATGGACATTACAGGGACTTTCAGGAAGGAAAGCAGGGGAATTGAAGGAAGTGGGCTTGGGTGGATTATCGGGGGTAGAAAAGATCGAGGATTTGGATGGGGGAAGATAAGAGGTGGTGGTGAACAGCTGTTTTGAAAGCCTGGAGGGAAGAATGGGAAAGAATAGAGTGAGGAAGTTTATTCCAAAGGCGGGAAAAAAGAGGAATGAAAGAGTGAAGATGAGCAGCGATTCGTGATTTTGGTAGTTTTAGCAGAAGGGGGTTGTTGGCGGACCTTGAGCGCCCTGTGGAAATGTGGTGGGGACAAATCACAGAGAGAGCAGGGGGGCAAGGCTGGAGAGGAGTCGGTAGAAGAGAGAAAGATCACCGACCAACCTGCGGTGATTGAGTGAGAGGCCCAAAGACTCAGCTTCATTGCAGGAGATGCCGATGATCCTAAATGCCCTGGTTTCGACAGCGTGAAGCCGAGAAAGGTGGGAGGCAGGAGCACCAGCCCAGAGGGGAGAGCAGTACTCCATCAGGCTACGGACAAAAGCTTTGTAAGTGGTCAGGAGCTCAGGAGGGCCGAGGAAGGACTTTGCACGACGGAGGATTCCCAGTCGGCGACTGGCTTTTGAGGCGAGGTTGGAAATGTGACTTTCCCAGGAAAGGTCATGGCAGATAGTGAGACCCAGAAGCTTGAAAGAAAAGACTTCTTCCAGAGGATTGTTGAGAAAGTGGATGGGGGGGTTTTCTAAACGGTCCTTTCGAAGAGACATAGTGAGAGTGTGAGATTTGTCTGGATTGAAAGACATGTTCCACGTGTTGGACCAGTTTGTGATTTTATCCACATCTGCAGTGAGCGAAGAAGCTGCTGCTTGCCAGTCTGATGGATGACAGATGGTACGGCAGAGGGTCGAGTCGTCGGCAAAGAGAAATAGAGGATTTTCCAGAGAGTCCGAGAGATCATTGATGAAAACCAGAAAAAGAACAGGGCCCAGAACGCTACCTTGAGGAACTCCAGCCTGCACAGGAAGAGGGGATGAAAGAACTCCATTTAGGGCCACACGTTGACTGCGACAGGAGAGGAAGTCTGCGAGCCATGAGTGGAGATGGCCTTGAATACCATGGGAAGAGAGTTTGGTGAGTAGTGCAGGGTGCCAGACTGTGTCAAAAGCACGTGATATGTCCAGGGATACGGCTCGGATTTCCTGTCTGGCATTGAGGACCTCCATCCATTGATGGGAGAGCAGAAGCAGCATATCCAGGGTAGAGTGACCTGGTCTGAAACCAAATTGATGATTGGAAATCAAGCCATTGGAGAAGAGGAAAGATTTCATGTCTGAAGCGATGATGGATTCCATAACCTTGCAGATGATTGGGAGAAGGCTGATTGGTCTGTAGTTACAGGGATCTGTTTTTGCACCTTTTTTATGCAGGGCAGTGATGTTAGCAGATTTCCAAGCAGATGGCAGATGACCTTGGGCAAATGAGAGGGTGAATAGAACAGAGAGAGGGTGAGCAAGAGCAGAAGAGCAGGTTTTGAGGACACGTGGGCTGATGCCGTCTGGACCGGTTGCAGAATCTGACTCGAGGTTTGAAAGCAAGCTCTCCACTTTGTCAGGAGAAAAGGATACATAGTCCAGTGACAGTTGGGTGCGACTGGGTAAAGTGGGTAGAGATAGTGATGGGTTTAGGACACAAGATTTAGCTGCAAACACCGAGTTTAGACATTCAGCTTTATCACGTGTGGAATCAGCAGTGCGGCCATTTGAGGTAAGGGAGGGGATGGAGGGGGAACATACACCAGAAACAGATTTCATTAAACGCCACAGGATTTTGAGGAGGGAGAGAGGTTTGAGAGTTCAGACTTGAGATGAGAAAGATGTTGTTTTCTGGCTCTCCTGAGGGTAGATACACACTTGTTCCGAGCTTTGTGGAAAGAACTGAGATTGCCCTCAGTTGGGTTTGCTTTCCATGAGGCAAAGGCAAGTTGTTTCAGGACAACTGCCTCGCCACAAGCTTCAGTAAACCAAGGGCGGGAGGAAGGGTAGGACAACTGAACACAAGAGTGGATAAATCTGTGCATGAGGGAGAGCAAGTTTCTTTGAAAGAATTCCCAGGATGAGTTGATGTTTGAGAAAGTAGTGATAGGAGACCAGTCTGTAAGTTTGATGGATGCTTGGAGATCCTGCCAGTCGGCTTGAGTGAAATGCCAGACTCGACGGCGATGAGCTGGTTCTCTGATAACAGCCAGAGAGATGTCCACTTTCACAAGGACGTGGTCAGAAGAACCAATTCGAGCGAAGGAAGAGCAGCTGATATTGTCAGGGAAATTTGTCAAAATCAGATCCAGAAGAGATGGAGTACCATTGGTTGAGATCCGGGTCGGGAAGTTGACCTATTGAGTCAGTCCCAATGAGTCGCAGAAAGCTTTTGCTGAGGTGCCATGGCAGGTGAGAGAGGTACCCACACCTAGCCAACTGGCGTGATGACAACTGAAGTCACCACATAAGAGGAAGAGAGAGTTTGGATGAGAAGATAGAAGATGGTCCATGTTTTCGGATAGTGAGGTGTAGATGGAGTCATCACTGTTCGGTGGACGGTACAGTACACGTATAAACATGAGGTGGGAGTGGAGGGGAAGCCGAAGCCAGAGGTATTCCTGGGGGTGTGGGGGAGTGAGAGCAGTGCATGGAGAGTGAGGAATAGAGTCTTTGATGAAGAGAGCAACACCTCCACCAGGACGAGGTTCAGGTCTGTCATACCGTAAGAGGGATTAACCAGGGAGAGATACTTGGGAGTCAGACACGTCTTGGGAGAGGAAAGTTTCTGTTAGGCAGATAATTTCTGGTTTGTCAGGGGCAACCTGTATGGAAAGATCTGAAAGGTTTGAGCGAAGGCCCCGGATATTTGAGGTCCACACTTTTAATGAAGAGGTAGGGGAGGAGGATTTGGGTGCAGGAGGTGGAGGGGGAGGGGGAGGGGGAGGGTAGGACAAGGGACGAGGGGGGGGAGGTAAGGAGGGTTGCTGAAAGAGTGTGGGGTATTGCAGAATAGCGAGGGGAGGGGGCCGAATGAGGAGGAGAAAAGGCTCTGTGGTGCTGGGGGAGAGGGGGGACAAGAGACAAGGAAGAAGGCAGTTGAGGATTTGAGGAGGTGTAGTGAAGAGATGGAGGCGAGAGGGCAGTGGCGGGAGGCAGGTTGGTGGATGAGAGGGGGGCAACTTAGAGAAGGAAGAGTGAGGGGGATGGAAGGTGGGAGAAAGGTGAGGGGGTGATTTGTGAGAGAGGTGAGAGGGAGGCTTGGAGGGAGAAGAGTGGGATGGTTGCTTTGAGAGTGAGAGTGAGGGGTGAGGGGGGTGAGTTGGCACTGAAGTTGGAAAAAAAGAATGGTTGATGGAAAGCGAACATCCATGGCAAACTGTGGTTTTTAAAAGTTTTAGGTCAGAGATGCGATTTAACACAATTCTTGATGGATGCAATGAAGGCGAATTCAGAGAATGGAGAGAAGAAGTGCTGTAATAGTTGGATTTTTTAGGCAAGGAATGAAGGAGAGATCGAAATGAGAAGTCTGTTAAAATAGCAGAAGAGTAGTGCATTGTGAAACAGTAAAGAGTACCACATGTGTGAGAGAGGAAGATGAAGCATTATAAGATCGTTTTTGTTGTTAATATTAATGTATGAGAGAGTTCAACAGATTGGGTCATGGAAGTGTAGAAAAAAAATCGAGGAAAAGACGAGGAGGAAGTTAAGTGTAAGAAGAAGAAGAAGCAGAATCGGGAGAAGGTGAGCGTGTTGTTGTTGTTGTTGTTGGGTATATATATTTTTTATTTTTATTTTTATTTTTTTTGAGATAAGAAGGAGATTAGTTGGGAGAATGGGGGATGTTTGGAAAGTGGGGAGTATGAAAATTGAAGGTAATGGGGAGGATAGAAATTGAAGGTAATGGGGAGAAAAAACAAACAAAAAAAAAACAAAAAACAAACGATCGAACACCGAGTGGAACCGGTAGGCCTCAAGCCGAAGCCTAGGCCTCAAACACCAGGTGAGAACGTCGACAAAAATACTCACAAAATAGCACGATTTTTGAAACAAAACCGAACGAGGAACACACAGTAACATGTAGGTGAGAAAATTAAACAGTTAAAACGGGACAAATAACAACCGGAAACTTAACTTTGAGAACGTCAGCAGGGAGCCCCGAAGGAGACCTCTCGCCGCTCCAAAACCGGAACCAGAAGTCCAATTTAAACATGCCCTTTGAAGATAATTAATGACCTTACTTAATTATATCCTTAATCAAGGCATCATCTTTGGTCAGCCCTCTGTCAGCTTGCTGGGGTCTTAATTTGGTTTTTGGTTTGGCCTATTCAAACATAAGCCTTGATTTGGAATCGTGATCTACTCTAGCGGACTAATTAAAGTATATAATTGAAATATTATATGGGATTTGAGAATTGGATCTCGTGGGCTAAATAAAGGTCGAAATCTGGAGTGAAAACTGAAAATTTTAACAAACTTGCAATTTTTATCACTAATTGTATTTATTTAAGCAAAGCATTAAGCTGAATTGTTTTTTTTCTACTATTCGGATGATTATATTTTGTGAAGAAAAGAATAAGGAATGTGCAGAAAGTGAAACTTCATTGAGTGCAACGCCGTGCTCTATAACCTTTTTTTTGAAAGCCAGGGTGATACAGTCCACAGGGTCCTCTTTTTTTCCGGCAATTACGTATGCAGTTTGCTTTTTTTCTGTTTTGTGCCATCTGCTTTTATTACAAAATATTAATATGAATATATTCATATGCTGCAATATATTAAGTTGGCAGTTTCTGCAAGTGAAGAGGTACTTTTTTGTTGCTGCAAGTGAAGAGGGGTTTTTTATTGCTTTACACCGTTTTGTGTGATCTGCTTTCATGACAAAATATTAATATAAATACAGTTTACTAATGGTTGCTTCAATATATTAATAGTCCGCAGTTGCTGAAAATGAAGAGCTATGGAGGCAGCACACACAGACATGGTACAAATGGGTACAAATGACTCTCTGTGGGGTCTGTGTATGCCTGCATGCTTGGTTACATGTGTGTGGTGTACGGGTTTCGTGGGAATGTGGTCTGAACTTGCACCCTGGCCCATGGGGTGTGGCGCTGCAGGGTGGGGTGGGAGTCTTGAGCGAGGGGAGTGGGGTGGGAGGAGGGAAAGGGAAGGGGTGGGGTGGGAATCCAGAGGGACATGGTGGGTAGGAGAGAGGGGAAGGGGTGAGGTGGATGTTTGTAGGGAGGGGGTGGGGTTGGAGGAGGCAGAAGAAAAATTTACGTGGTGACATGGCCGTCTTGCAAATCGCACATTGGACGTGCGACCGTACAGTGTGGGTGTGGGGAATTCCATGCATGTGTGCGAGTGAAGGGATGAGTATGTTAACCTTGCACATGCATGTGCAAGGTTAACATAGACTGTGAGGAGATTGGAGGAATGCATATGGGTGGGGTGGGGGGCATGCATGCAGGCAGGCCTTTACCATGTAGATAGCGTCCGCCTGGTTTTATATAGAACATGGCAGATAAAAAGAAAACGTCACTGTTTGGGTGCATTCTATCACCCTAATAATGCTCTGATGCACTGCCTTCCCTTCCCCTCATGCTGCCTTTCCTTCCCTTCAGACCACCTTCCCTTCCCCTCAGACTGCCTCCCCTTCCCCTAATGCTGCCTTCCCATTCCTACATGCTGCCTTCCCTTCCCCTCATGCTGCCTTCCCTTCACCTCCCCTCATGGTACCCCCCCTCCCAAACCCCCTCCACCACTATACAACTCTCTGGAGGTCAAGGAGAAGGGGTGACAAAGAATGTGCAAATTGGACAAATGAATGCTTAAATTTTTTTTAGCAGTTGGAACTGCTGCTTCGATCAATTCTGCAATTCATCTCAGGTTAAGAGATTCTGGAGCTAATCATGTGTTGAAATTAAATAAGGACATGAACACTGGTGCAGCTTTTTCGACAACTGGAAGAAAATGCCCTTCCTTCCCTTCCCTTCCCTTCCCCTTCCCTCATGCTTACCTCCTCCCAAAGCCCCTCCACCCCCATTGACGTCCCTTGGTGGTGCCCGGGCATTCTTCAGTAAATACGTCACCACGTAAATTTTTCTTCTGCCTCCTCCAACCCCACCCCCTCCCTACAAACATCCACCTCACCCCTTCCCCTCTCTCCTACCCACCATGTCCCTCTGGATTCCCACCCCACCCCTTCCCTTTCCCTCCTCCCACCCCACTCCCCTCGCTCAAGACTCCCACCCCACCCCTTCCCTTCCTCTTCCTTCTCCCATCCCTCCTTCTAGAGTCCCACCACACCCTTTCCCTTCCCTCATCACTCCCCACTCCCTGCCCTCCTCCCACCCCTTCTTCTGCCTCCTCCTACCCCACCCCCTCATTCTGGACTCCTATCCTTTCCCCGTGACAGGTAGTGGCTCATTATGAATTGTCAAAAATGACTGTTTAAAACCCCCTTGTGAGGTGCATCATGGTAAAACAATGTGATCCCAATAAAGATTCATTGCGATTCTTAACCTTGGGAGCTCAGAGGAGTAGCATCACAAGCAAACAGTCTCATTCGCTTTTGTATCTATACAGTACGAGCAGCGTACCAAACACTGATAGGTTTGTAGACGTCTCACCTCAAATGAACCTCATGAGTGTGTATTTGTAGAACCCGGCATTCATTGTAAATATTCAGTGTGCACATATCGCAGTGGATGAGGCACGTTTTGGGCCTACCACCTGATGGAAGATCACCAAAGTTATTTCCATTTCAACCAAGCACCTACAGGCACCTATCCCTCCACACATCGCTTCTTCAGTCCCCAACCTGCCCCTCTCCACATACTCCCCATATATTTGCTTTCAGCAATTTCCATTTGGTATTTCTCACAGCATTTCATTTTGGTTTCCCATCCAATGATCCAGAGATCAGTAGTTTCAGTTTCACTTTTCAACATCAGTTTCGTTTCGTCATTGCAACTTGTGATGTGACACAAATGGTACATGGAAAAGGTCGTCAAAAACAATTTTCAGGGCAATTTTTTTTCAATGTTCTAAGGATCTAAAGTGGCTTAAGGGTCTTAAAAGTATCTAAAGGTCTGATGGGTCGAAAGGATCTCAGCAGCATAAAGGGTCTCAGGTGTCTCAAGTTCTTTTTGGGTCTTCAGTGGTATAAAGGGTTTTATAAGGGTCTAAAGGGTTGAAATGGGTATAAGGGTCTTAAAAGGGCTTAAGGGATCTAAATGGGTCTGAAGGTCTAAAGGGCTCTTATGGCAAAAGAGCAAAAGGGGTGTAAAGTGTCCAAAGGGTCTTGAAGTGTTAAAATGGTCTTATATTGTCCAAAGGGTCTTAAAAAGTCTATAGGTCTGAAAAGTGTTGAGAGCGTCAAAGAAGGTGTATATGTCACAAAAGGGTCTAAATGGGTGTGCAGGGGTCTAAAGGGTGTAAAAGGTTTAAGGGGTCTCGGCAGCATAATGGGGTTTACAGGGTGTAAATGAGTGATAATGGGCCAAATGACCTCCTCATGACTGCTTAAAACCCCGATTGAGGTGCATTGTGGTTAAAAATCTGATCCTATAACGTTTCATTGTGATTAACATTTGGAGCGCAAAGCAGTAAGGTCACAAACAAACAAACAGCAAAACAAGGACAATTGTCCTAAAGTCACCACGGCTTCATTAAATGACGTATTCAAAAACATGCTTTGTTGTTAGACAATCGGAAGTCGGAAAGCACTCTCAAATCTATATATCATCTCCCGAAACAACTATATAGGAATATGGATCAAAATCACTTGTTTAAGACTATAGGATGTATCGAAAATTTGGAGTGTATTGTTACGAGCCAGAGTTTGAGGTTCATCATGAGGAGAAGCACTCAACTTCCTCACAAACACCCGGTCCCGAGGCCACCAGCCATGGATAATCCGCAGCGTGACGGGTTGCTCATCAACTGTGAATGCTGATTAGTAGTGCCAATTCTGGCATGGTTATCAACACTTTGCATGTTACATTACCTTTTAACGACTGCACCAAGTGGAGTGTCGAGCCCTCAGCGCACACTCAGATTACTGTCGAGCGACACAGTGAGTGTAGGCTGGCTAACAATAGTAACTTACTTACATGACAAGTGACCCGCATTTTGCAAGTTTGACCCGTTTTCTTTCTTTAAACCTGCGGACCCATTTTCGTGTCATTAAAACGCGTATTGGATGGAAAGTATGAACAATTTCAAAAATTCAATGTTTAGCTTTCATTCCACTCACATGGATTCACACAGAGTAAAATATCTGGAGCGATCCTTTCCGATATGAAAGGTACCGCTCTAGTCTGACTTGATTGGCTGGGTGACGTCATTAGCTTCACACAACCGACCAATTCCTTCAATCCTCATCTGTACGCATCGTCAATTCCTCTTGTCTACCATTTGTCATCACCCCGAATCAATCGGTCGGCCTATATGATTTCCAATTCGTTCTTCGACTTCTTGCCATGATATTTATCGGTACTTTCGAGTATTTTGAATGGTAGGATTCAATTCGGATTGTTTTAATTCGTATCCAGGGTGTCCACAAATTACCGTTCCAAATTCAAACTGCTATAAAACAAGTTGAGGTACATTCAAAGTACACCGCCCCCATGCCAAATAAATAAAGAACAAATCCTCCAGTGCACATCGCCATGCAGCACATGGAGACGGAATTTGGAGGGAGCAGTGCACTTCTGATTTAATTATGTACACATGATACTTCGTTTATGTGTACAAATGTACTTCTGAGGCAAATATGTACAAATGATACTTACTCGTCATGCAGCATATCGAGACAATTTAGAGTGAGCGGTCTGCAATAACTGATTGATTAATTGATTAATTGCATAATTAAAATAAATAATTCCTCAATCAATTGCTTAATAGCATACCTAAACCACCACTGTTTCATCCGAATCTGTAACTTTTTGAAAATTAAGCAATTCATCGAAAAATAAAAAAGTAATCGATGAATAGATTAATCAATAAATCAAAAATACTCTTTATAGCCAAATCACATGTTCGCTGTCATTTCCAAGTATCAATTTCGGTTCGGGAAATTCAAAAGGTGCCTGAGGTGCTGCCCACATGAGAAACAAAATAAATAAGGAAAAAAAAAATAAATCGATAATAATTAAGTAATTAATCAATGAACTGATTTATCAAAAAACTAAAAAATGACATACTGTATTTGTCAAAGCACATCTTCACTTTTGTCCTCAAATTTCAGCTTCCTAGCTCAAAGGATGGCTGAGATATCGCCCGCACAAACAAAAAAGCAAGAAAAACCTGCCGGGAGGTGACGATGGTTCGCGGGCATTATTGAACAATGCCACGATAGGTACAATTGAGTTAGTGGAAGCTTTTGAGGAAGCCCTACCGTAAAAAAACATATCTCTTCCATCAAAATTGACCAAAGCAAATCGGATTTTTGTTATATGTTGTACTTATGGACATTACGCACAGCTTCAAGGAAATGGAATTGCGAGAAAAAAATCGAGATAAATAAAAAGTTCAAGTGGGCCTGGCTCCGCCCACAAGGGGCATGGGATGCCCCTCATACAAAAAGACACAACTAGACCATGATATCTAGCTTGTGTCCAAGTTTCATCAATATCGCATCAAACGTCACGGAGCTATGCTCTGGAGAGAGTCCCAAACAGACAGACAGACAGACAGACGGACACACAGACACACAGACACAACGAAAATAGTGGTCACTGCTGGTGCCCACGAACCAACAAACAGAGTAAAAACTGAGTACTCCCTTCCTTCGGTGCCAGGCGATGACGTCATGCATCCCCTTAATATGGAATTGGGAAGGAGTGGTGTACAAAAACCTGTGAAATGGGATACAATGATGCGGTTTGTTGCTTGTGAATGAACGAACATTTTTCAAAGTTTTATTGTTAAGATTTATCAAGATCATCACAAAGTGTTCATCACCATTTATCATCACTTGGTCTTCATAAACCGGGCAACACTGCTCTTTATTGGGGGGACTCTATTTGCAGTAAATGGGACGTCACGCATCACAGGAAACAATTGGAAATGGAAAATGTAAATGAAACTTTAAGAAATGTTCTTTGTTTGAGAAATGTAATGTATGTATGTATGTATGTATGTATATATGTATGTATGCTGTTTTGCTTGGAACATCCTTATCATGACTGATTAGTCAACATATTAGATCACGTTTTTACCATGTTTAATTAACCCTTTGCGTGCTGCATTGTTTATGGCTGTATGGTTCCGTTGCTTAATTTAATTTTTTTCATACGGCTGTGAATTTCAAGTGGTATTTGCAAAAAAAAACACAACTTGGGTATCAAGTTAGACGAATAACCAAAATAAAAACAAAAAAAAATTGGTTAAAGTTTTTTTAATCTCGTCACAAATCTACAACTGCAGTATGCAAAAGGTTAAGAAAATAAACCCGCTTTCAACTCATACGAACCCATTTTTTGTCGCCTTCAACTTGCCATGTATGAATTCAATTGGGGTACAAAATTCCCGGTTAACACGAGGTGCATACTATACTAAATCAATGGAGGAAAAGGCACGATGAACCGGTTACATTTACAATAAGAGAAATCATCGTGGTTCCAAGGTAAGGCATCTTTGAGTAGGCCAAACAAAATGGCGGCTTAAGAATCGAGCAATGTGACAGAGGGCTGAGCAAGATAGCATGCCACCATTTTGGTAAGGCTTATTTTGGGGGGTTTTTTGTGATGAGCACCCCTTTAATTATCTTCTAAAGGGGTGTTTTAATTAATCCAAACACCCAGTTTGCATCCATGCACTCCCTTGGAGTTTTCTTGGTGTGCATGCAAAGATTTCAAGCTGTTATGTTTCATGGTTTTGGAGTTATGGAGGAGACACACTGACACACACACACACACACACACACACACACACACACACACACACACACACACACACACACACACACACACACACACACACTTATAGATGCACAAAGATTTACCAATGCTGACCTCATGTGATTTTGTCCATTTCTTAAACATCAGAGGAAAATTTGCAAACACTTGTCAAGTCAGCCAAGTTAACTTTTGAGTGAGAGCCAGCTGGGCCTTGATTAACCTTCATGCACTTCCAAGCATTCAGATGTTTTTGTTTTTTTTGCTTCTTCATCATAAAAGGAAGCACACTTGTTCAGGGAAAGTTGTGTCTTCTTATGTTCTTCTGGTGGCGTGATCTCACAGTGAGGCATCTTAGAGTAAAGACTGACAGGTTTTTGATGACATAAACATGTGGGTTCTTTTTGAGCTTTAACTCTTGGCTGTGTTAATTCAACACTAACCTGTCTGCCCTTCCCCACGATAAAAGAACACCTTGTGCTCCATATGATAAGAAAGATGATGTCTTGCCTTTTACATGCATCCTCGCCATCCCCTCCTCTCGCAAGCTATTCCCTTTCCCCTTCCCTTTTCCATTTCCCACCCCATCCTCCATACTGCTCTTATCCTTCCTTCTACTCAGTCCACCACTACCATCTGGCACACATGTTTGAGAGCACTACTGGAGTTTCAAGAGTGCTGGGAGAGGAATTTAGTACATCCAAGATGGGTTGGATAACCTTTTATCTGCTCAATTAACTGCACTAGCAGAGTACCCGCCATATGGGCGATCTTTTTCCAAGCATGTAAACATGTTCTTCTGATGCATACTTTTACTTTGGCGGTGTATAGGCAACTGACAGCTCTGTATACACAAAAAACCCCTGGGTTTACATGCATGAAGCAAAAACATACCCACTGTTTATAATCAAAAACACCTCACTGCACTGGAAAACGTGGGGACAGCAATAAAGCACAGTAAATGGTGAAGACTTGTAATACCCTCCCTCATCTGGAGGTGGCGCTACACGATACACATTTACAAAGAGAATTTACGTTCCTCCCCCTCCCCTCTTCAAGACCACCAGCAAAGATAAAAACAACCCTAAACATTAATTGGTGTCATGCTGATCCTTCATAGCAAGTCTGGATGTAATTGGCCCAGAACTGTAGGAGTAGCACGACAAACCCACAAACCCACAAACACTGAGGACATCCTGGATGGGATATTCTGGAACTGCCTCAAAACTTCCTTTCAGTGTTAAGAAGGCAGTAGCCCAGATACCAGAGAGTCCTTTTACCATCTGCAAATGACTTGTATACTTTTCTGCCAAATAACTGTAACATCTTTCTCATTAACATACAGAAGGAAACGTTTTCACAATTAAAGGTATTGTTACGAATTTGGAATTCAATCGCACACAACATACAGGTCAGCTATGTCGATAAGTGCATGTTCCCTAGATAGCTCACCTTCCATTGTTTAAATGTTTTGAAATCGATTAGATGCGCTGCGGATCGATTTAATAGTTAGGGAACGAAACAATGGAGACATCCCTCCCCCTCTTCTGTGAAGAGGAAGAAGAACCCTGCGGTGATGTCAACAACTCCCTCCCACCCGTGGTTGAGCGGAGGGGTGGATCACTAGGGCATGAGTCACGCTGGGTGTGGGGGAGGGGGTGCAAAGGATAAAGAGGACATCTTTTCTTTGTTCAAAAAAAAAGTTCTAAAAGAGTCCCGAAAGAGTTCGTGGGAGTCCCGTGGTAGGGCTGAGTTCGTGGGAGTCCCATGGCAGAGTTCTTGAAGAGTCCCGTTCTGAGTCCCGTGTGCAGAGTTCGTGTGCTGAGTCCCGTGGGAGGAGTAAGCTTTTTGCTTCGGAGAGAGCAGTCGTTCAGCAGCCGTCGGGTCCTGCTTGGCTTGCTTGGCTTGAGGTCTTCGGAAGCTTTTTGCTTCGGCTGGCTCAGTGAGCTTCGGCTGCTGCTTTGTTTTGGAAGGAACTTGAGCCAGTTGTTCAGCTCGAGCTGCGAGTGGAGGCGTCTTCTTCTTCTTCCTCTTCTTCTTGGTTCGTGGAGCTTTTCGTTCTCCATTTTGGGTCCCGGCTTGGTGCGACGCGTCAGCCTCTTCTTGGAGTTGGATCCTCGGGGAAGCGACGATCGACAGGAACGATCGGCGCTTCATCTCACCGGCACGTGTTGAGAAGCGCGGGAGGATTCGCGGGAGCTCGGGAAGGATCGCGGCGATTGGATCCAGCTCACTCTCGCTGGAGCCCGGGTCCGGACAAGTTGAAGACCACACGAGGTGGAAAGGTTCGAGTCAATCTCTGAGTTCCAGCTCACCTGTCCTCCAAGCTGGAGTTCGTGATTAAAGGCCTCAGCCACCGTTTCGTGTGTGTGTGTATGTGTGTGTGTGTGTGTGTGTGTGTGTGTGTGTGTGTGTGTGTGTGTGTGTGTGTGTGTACGTGCACGTGTGTTCGTGGGTCCGTCTAATAAGTAGGAACTGCTGTTAAGTGTAAATGACTGTACATAATAAGTAGACTGTTGTAGTTCTTTTGTCATGCTTTTGTTGCTTGTATAATTGCATACGCGTTTTGCCTTATTTAATTGCATACGTGTTTCATTATAATAAATGTCCTTGTGTGAATGTAAATCTGCTCGTTGCGTCCATTCCCTCATTGACTGAACATTTCTTGTGTTGGCAGTTCGAAAGCCGTTTGTTTGTCGTTTTAGGGAGACATTTGGACCGACGGTTTTCGGCGATTACAGCGCTCAGAATCGCGCACGGACAAGCTCGCCTCGGCGGTTTGTTCCGTACGAGATCCGTCGAGGGTGGAATACCCCGGTAGTTGGATCACGTGGGTATTTTGGTACATTGAAGATTGGCAATCGACCCTACCCCACGTGATCTGCCGATTGGCATATTTCGGTTCTTGTACAAGGACCCGTCACTCTGAGTTATCCGGGCGACGATCTATATTCCGGGCGATCGGTCGGGCCGGCTCCGTTCAGAGCGGTCGGTTGGCGGCCGACCCCCCAGCCTGTAATAGTATATTGAGAAATGAGAAAGACAAGTTTTCATTATTACCTCCCCCACTGAAGGTGGATGGAGGTTTTTTCATCCTTGTTTGTCTGTCTGTCTGTCTATTTGTTACTTCGCAATTTTGGGGGTTTTTGACAAGTATATTGATCGCTTCTGTTAAAGCCTGGTGTTGGCTCCGTGGTTAGGGTGGTGGCTTGGGATCCCAGGGTCCTGAGTTCAAGCCCTGTTGGCCGCTGAATTAATTACACCAGGGGTTGACTACTCATCCTGTCATCCTTCCGAGGTCGGCAAAATGAGTACCATTTCCAGTGTGTGTACTGGTAGAGGGGCACTGCATCAGCGACACAGTCGTACTTCAAGAAATGATAGCTACTCCGGCAGCTAAGCTGCCATACAACACCATCGCTTCTGTTTGTTTGGCTGTCTGGTCACCTTTAATTGCCAACAGGTCACAATTTTAAAACTATCTTCATGAAACTCCACCAAATGGTGGAGTTGGTGGTACGATAGAATCCTATTTATTTTTGAGGTCAAAAAGTCAAAATGGTGAAAGGTCAACAACTTTTTCACATTTCTAAAATTGTCAATTTTCATTCGATTTACTTTATATTTAAACAGTATTTGCATACCAGCTCACTGATTTCAACTGGTACCCCATATATTAAGCTGAATTCAACCACCTATTATGTTTTTTGGTCAACACAGGCCAAAAGGTCAACATTGGCCAAATTTCTAAAATTCTCAAGATTAATCTGATCAACTTGAAATTTGAAGAGCATTTGCATTATCAGTTCACTGAATTCAACCTCCTATTATTTTTGAGGTCAACATAGGCCAAAACATCAAAATAGGCCAGCATTTGTAAAATTGTCAATTTTCATCCGATTGACTTGCAATTTGAGCAACATTTTCATATAGGCTCACAGAATGCAACCACCAATTATTTTTGAGGTGAACATTGGCTAAAAGGTCAACATAGGTCATCAGTCAACAACTTGGATGGAATTTCTAAAGTCCTCAATTTTAATCCGATTGACTTGTGATTTGAACAGGATTTGCAAATCAGGTCAATGAATTCAACCAGCATTTATTTTTAAGGACAAAATGTCAACACAGGCCTAATTTCTAAATTTGAGAAAAGGGCCAAAAACAATATTTATGTATCATGATATCTCAAAAAGTTGTGCTCGAGTTATGACAAAACTAGGTGGATGAGTTGGTTAGGTGACAAGAACAAGCCGATTAGATTTTGGTTCACTTCCTGGCCATCACTAAGATACAAAACATAAACTATTCAGCCTGACAGAGGTATGAGCTCTACCAAGAGTCGTTCTACTTTGTCCTGTTTTCCAAGTGTCGCTCTGTGAGTGATTTTTCATGTCTGCCTGTTTGTCCGTGAGCAGGATATCCCAAAATGTTGTGGAAGGATTCGATCAAGATTTGGTGGATAGGTAGGGTGTGTGACAAGGATAAATTGATTAAATTTTGGTAAAGATCTGGATCCAGATCGCAAAATTATCATTTTTAAAGTGATTTTTCACCTGTGAGAGACATGGCTAAAACGCTATATATCGTGATATCTCGTAAGGTTGTTGACGGATTCGGACAAAACTTGGTGGGCAAGTTGGGTATGTAGCAAGGAAGAATTGATTCGATTTTGGTGAAGATCCAAATGTGGATCCAGATCCGAGAAAAGTGATTCTTTTAATTGATTCTCAAAAAGTTATGGATGGATTTGGATGAAACTTGGTGGATGAGTTGGTTAGGTGACAGAAACAAGCCAATTAAATTTTACTTCAAGTGAGAATCCAGATCCGGCCTATCAGTGG
This sequence comes from Eptatretus burgeri, assembly GCF_056783735.1. Taxonomy (NCBI): domain Eukaryota; kingdom Metazoa; phylum Chordata; class Myxini; order Myxiniformes; family Myxinidae; genus Eptatretus; species Eptatretus burgeri. Next base: position 92,744,239 of record NC_140966.1, on the reverse strand, counting down.
GATACAAAACGTAAACTAATCAGTCTGGCAGTAGAGGTATGCACTCTGTCGAGTACTCTTCTCGTGTTACAATGTGAAGGAAAGGGTTAAATACAAATACAGCCATTTGCACAATGAAAGCTAGTCTTTGATATGATGATAAAGACAAGGTTCCAGAATGTAGCACACTTGGCACCTCAAGAACATTCGTGTTGCTCCGATTTTATTGGGGCCAATCTCCATGTAGCAGGCTCCTTAAAAACAGTTTAAGCTCAAATCTGCATTCCTTTGAAGGCAAGACTAAGCTCACAGCATTCCTTGAATTCGAAGTGTTAACAAACGATAAAAGGGAATAAATGTATCACCAACATGTATCATTCATTTCGCTTAAACTCAGTCATACCCATTTGTAGCATGGGAGGGAAACAAGCCGGTCAGTGTGGTCCAGAGATAAAGCTAGAGGTTGCAAAAAAATGATAACAGACTGCTCCTTTCATGACCCTATTTACTGTTATTTTATCAATGCAAGTTTAATCCTGGGATACTGTTCCACCAATAGTAAGTACTTTTAATTTTTTTGTGAAAAACTGGAAAGATTCACCAGTTGGCAGATACACTTCACTTTCTCAAGCAGACTGATCGCCCTGGAAATAATTTGATAGTATGATAAAGATTCTCTTTCTACCTCAGTCAATTGTGCTATTAAGTTGAGTTCAATGGCAATGGTTTCAGAATTTAAACACCATCGAGATGAAGAAACATTTTGTATTCAGTAAACATGCACAAGCGAGCGGTATGTCTTTTCAGTTTCCAGCTATTCTTTATGAATTTGTTCAACTGTTGATACATGTTTCTCCACGTAAGATTGTGGGTATGAAATGTTGTAAATATTAACGCAACTCTTAAAGGATCCATGGCAAATAAATTTACAATGACAAGCAGTACTGATCGATGAGCATAGTGTCAGAGTTTCCGAAATACAGAAAAGCCCTGCATGGATGGCCAGGCTCCAGGGTTAGTACTTTTGTTGGGGGCACAGTGGGTGAAGCCCCCAGCCACTCCTGAATTTGTATGATTTTTAAAGCCGAAGGAGGGTGATCAAAAATTGCATTGACAGACAAAATGACAACAAAACTCGAAAGCATAATCTTAATGTCCATGTAACACAAGCTTTCAGCGTACAATGTTAATACTTTTAATAACTAGAATTTGCATTCCTCTGCCAGTCTGAACATGTTCCATATTATAGCCCACTGATAGGCCGGATGTGCATCCGTACCTTAACCAAAATCTCATCGGCTTGTTTTTGTCACCAACCTGACTCATCCACCAACTTTCAGCCAAATCCATCAATAACTTTTTGAGATATCATGCTATGTATCGTTTTTGGCCCTATCTCTCAATCGTGAAGAACCAGTTAAAAATTCGAGTCTCTGTATCCAGATCTCTGATCTTCACCAAAATCTCATAAATTCATCTTTGTCATGCACCCAACCTGTCCACCAAGTTTCGTTTGAATCCGTCTGTAATTTTTTTGAGATATCGTGCTATATATTGTTTTTCACTTATCACTCGATGGTGGAGAACCACTTGAAAATTTGCCAACTAAAGACCTTGAAAATGCTCAATTAGGAACATTGTACACACTAGGTATTACAGAAGAGCAACTGTTGTTAATCCTATAACATGACTTACATGACTCCGTGCACTGTCTGTATGAAATAATAATACTTGATCTTGAGAATAACTGTTTGGGATGGAACTGTTAAATGCTGAAACTTCAAGGCATCAAGTTTGTAAAACACGAATCACAAAATGTTTTCAAATTGAACAACTTAGGTTTTGTTATTATATCCACTTGTTAAATACAATGATGACAGTTTAGGCATTCTGAAAATTATGAAAACTCTTGCTTTGCTTTGCTCATTCGATTACATTGTTTTGGCAGAAGCCTTCGCTGATATGATCTCATAGAGGTTGCACGTTTGGGTTTCCATCAATGCGTTTCTGTGTGATAAGAATCAGTTTCTAACCTGAGAGATTTGTGAACTTGCACTTGATCTTAAGTTGATACTTTATTGCACTAATCAAACTCCACAGAACATTGGTGTGTGTGCTTAACATGAATACAGGCTCAGGGATCTGATTAATTTGGTATTCTTCAAATTCTTCCTCCATATTGTTCAGCTCTTTTTGGTGACAACCTCATGATCGTTGAAACCATTGAAGAAAGTATGAGATACCTTCACTTCATGCCTGACTTTACTGTGTAATATCAAGATGAAATTTGTGTGTGAGGAACTATATTTTCCATGAAAACTTCAACAGTATGTTGTCAAGTGCTGATTTGTAGAAGTTCCTTGGAGCAGCATATAATTTGTCCTTCTGGTTAAAATATGCTGCAAAGTACTCTTCCATCTCTTCACCTGCCAGGCACATACATGTTTCTTGTCAGACTGACGTGCAGATAACTGTTTTCACTTTGGTAGTTAGCCTCTGGTATGAAGGTGGCGTTACTCATTTGGGGCCCAGTGGAGCCCCTATCAACCTATCAATTTGTCATTACACTCGTATACACATTTTGACGTCCGTTTGTCTGACATCAATGTATTTGATCGTTACTTATGCAATCTCAACCAATTAAATTTGCAAAGAGGATGACGGGTCATAAGGCAAAGGTTGTAGAGACTTCATTTGTCCTCCTCACCAGGAATTCCAAAGGGGTGTGACACAAATGTGTTCCGTGTATTGCCGCTCCCGGTGGTGGTGGGAGAGGGTATTATGAATGACGTTTCAGAACCCTCAATTGTATCATATCTCACGAGTAAGAGGACTCCGTTATGTTTTCATACTTGTTTAACCCATGTTGCTTTAGGCTCAATTGCAAAAAAATCCAGAGGAACTCCCATTTTAGTCCACGAGCCAGTAGGGTTGGTCGGTACCATCTAGTGAGAATAATTCTGAGAGTGATTTTTGCCAAGGTATACAACCCTAGAGTTATAAAGTATGTGATAGCATGGCATCGGTGGTAGCTCTTTGTGTGTTGTTACCCTGTTTATATGCCTACCCTTAAATATGCTTTTGTGCAAAATGGCCAGTACAAGGTAAGACATCCGACTTCAACTTAACAACATTTTTTTAGATCCTCAGGGAGGATCTGTAAGTCTTACTCACGTTGTTGTTCTTGTGGACTTTTTAGCCGCGTTGCGTAGCGAACGCTGGCTCAAAGAGAGCTCCACATTGTTCTTCTTCTTCTTGTTCATCTTCTTCTTCTTCTTCTGGTGAAGCCAAAACCTTTCTGGGGGTGAGAATAGGGAGTGAAGCAGGCAGGGAGGCTACATGGAGGGTACCTGATGCCCTGAGGCATCTGATGCCCGAAACGCACTTGACGCCCTAAAGACACCTGATGCCCTGGAGACACCTGATGCCCTGGAGACACCTGATGCCCTGGAGGCACTTGATACCCTGGAGACACTTGATACCCGAGAGACACTCGATGCCCTGGAGGCACAGGATGCCCTGAGGGCACCTGATTCCCTGGGGCCACCTGATGCCCTGGGGGTACCTGATGCCCTGGAGGCACTCGATGCCCTGGAAGCTAGACTGATGGAGATTGACTGATGGAATGATGTGGCTCTTGGACACATTTGTCCTTGTTTGTTTCACAGCCTACAGTTTTCATCGAAATTTCCTGAAACGGCGTATATATGTAAAAATACCCTGCGCAGACAGTAACGATCTCCGATTTTGAAAATTCCTCGGAGAAAAAAACTTATGACGTCAAAATATCTCCACTAATGGAAATCGCCTAAAAAATTATCTCAAACTAGGCAAGCTTTTTGATTTCTGTTTGCGGGAATCGAACAGGGCATTAGCAGAGATGAATTACCGCACATATGATACATCATTATGACGTCATGTCAATTTTTATGACATCATTCCTATTTTTTGTTTCACAACCCAGAGTTTTCATCGAATCTTCGTGAAACTTGCCATGTATATGCAGAAACCCACGCGCAGGCAGTAACCATCTCCGATTTTGGAAATTCTTCCTAGAAAAAATAATTGACGTCATAATATCGTCGCTAATGGAAATCGCCTATACCATTATCTCCGAAACTAGGCAAGCTGTTTGAATTTTGTTTGTGGGAATCAAGCCGGGCATTAGCACAGATAATTTATCGCAAACCTGATACATCACAATGACGTCATATTCGTTTTTATGACGTCATCATTAAGAGGACGAGGATCTTGGCTCATTCGATCTTGTTTTATCAGTGAAACATCAACAATGAAATTTGTCTCACCTTTTGCTGGGATAATTTGCTTCTCAACCAAAAGTGCGAAACATACCTTGGATGAAAGGTATGTTGTTGGTGACATTTATATATCAGTCTATTTCCTGTGTGATAAATCATTCTGCCTTTAGAAAGGTATTTGTCGATCATTTACTGTGGAAAGTAAATACAAGTTCTGGAACAATATAATTACATGGGTGTTTTGCAAATTTATGAAGAAATCCAAAAATCTAAATTTCTTTTTTGTATGTTGTATATTAAGATCAGTATAGCAGACAATGTTACTCCACCTCCCCAAATGAAAAAAAAATACCTAATTTGAACGGATTTATGTTGTTTGGTCAATGTCATGATATTTTCCCTGTTGTTATTGAAGGATACTTTCCAAGAATCAAACAAAGGTAAATGATAGCATGTTCATGAACAAGATTAATGTTTTGTCCCTGTAATTTCTCAAAAAATACAGAATTTCAGGGATTTCGATACTCAATAATGCACATATGAAGGTATCAAACACCCGTATTACACAATATAAACCAATAAGATGGTAGGAAGATGGTTCATCATGTGCAATCTGATGAATAAGTCAAAGGTGAAAATGAAACACAATCTGCTGTTGTAGGGTATAAAATTACAGAACAGAAACACAAATGTGGTATTCCACACTAACGAGGCCATTACCTCAGTCCAATGTGTTGCTGATAAACATATTGTCTTATGAACCAAAGATGGGTCCTTTATAGTTTCGAAGACATCTCTGATCATATACACTGATTGTAAGTGATATAAAATGTTCAAGATGAACTTAAATATCATAATCATTATCCAGTTCTTCAATGTGCTCATCTAAACTTTCTCCATCGTCTGACTCAAAGATGGAAATGTTCTGCAATGTATCAGCACTGGATTATCAGTGCCTGTAATTGCAAACACTAAACTCTTGGCTAGTTTTAACAACTGTTTTGAAAAGCAAATGCCATGAGCTCATGCCTAACAATTTTCAAGAAGATATAGCCTATAATAAGAGAGAACCATTAGTTTTAAATAGAATGTCTTCTTTTATCTTGCGCCGGTTTCAGAAAAGTTTATTTTGGGATGGGGTTACTAAACGGCGAATAACACACAAAGGGCTACCACCAATGCAATGCTATAACAAAGTTTCTGACTGGAGAGATCTATTCCCTGCCAAAAATTATGATGAGCATTATTCCCATCGGATGGTACCGGTGGCCAAAAGTTACTGGCTCTGGCTCATGGCCTAATTTTATTGCCTATTCTGCATTGGAAAGGTGTATATACGGGAGCTTGAGCGTCGTTCCACCTTATCGTGCCATTTTTCCAAGGATATCTCAGAATAATGATAATATAGCATGTTAATAATAATATTCAACATTACAGTGTTGCAAAATAATAATATTAATTATAACATGAACAATAATAATAATCATACAATAATTGGCAGTAATAAAAAGAATAACGTGATCCCCCGCCAGCTGCTCCCTTAGATAAATTTCAAATTATTTTATGTCATTCGAATAATGGTAACCTCCTTATCTCAACACCAGCCATAAACATAAACTCATGCAAAAAGCTGGTCCATGGGGTATGTTCCATTACCAATAAGCTTGCTATCGCTCGCCGAGCCAGCTGTTCCTTATCATCTGTTTTGTTCGAGTGTTTGCTTGAGTGCTTCACCCACTTGGCGAGACCTAGCTGGCTGCTTGGTCATGGAACACACCCCAGCACATGTGCTCGGCCTTGGACCCTTTTCTGGTTTTGACATTTGTGTAATGAAAAAGTTAATTTTGGGTGATTTTCTACCCTACCCCCACACTATTGTTGAGCTTTTCTCTCTTTTTAGCGCTGCTGGCATAGTTCCGTCGATATAAAATAATATCGATATATATATATATATATATATATATATATATATATATATATATATATATTTTAACATTAGGAATTAAACAAATTTTATTGTGATTATTGTTGTATTTGTATACATTAAAAGTAGTTATTATTCCACTCGCTTTCTTAACGAACCTGACCTCACCCCTAATTTTGTAATTGTCCTGTCTCGTTAAACATCAGGGAAAACCTTTTTAATTGATTCATTACATTACGTCACAGTGGTTTCTTTCGTTGCGATGGAGCATTCCCTTTGTGCTGTGTTTATCACAAGTCACAAGTTGTAATCTCGTGGCCCTGTGCAATTACACGGGATGCTTGCCCCTAACTTCGCCTCTGGGCGAGTATCACATGCATTGTTGGCCTTATATGGGCACCCAGTACATTGTACCCTGCCTCGTGATGTCACCACCCTGTTTGCCCTACACCAATTCGTGGTTTGGCCCTAAATTATTGGGAAGTCCCTCCATTTAACCTCTCAACTCCTCCCGAACGTTCGAGGCTCGGGCTTTGGCACCAAAATGAGCAAGTCCCTACCATTGCTTGGCCAGACTCCTCTACAAAGCACAAATAAGACAAATTACAAAGGATAGAACATTAAAAGGGAGAAGCAGTTTTAGACACAAACATTCGGGAGGGAGGATACAGCTTTCTATACAAATATCAAAGCATAATCCTTCATCACAATTAAATTTCCTCACTCTTATGTAAATACATGTACTAATGGAATAACTATTTCTAAACTATACAATATTAACCCCAAGAAGCAATTCCTGCAACATTATGTTGTATGGCCCATGTACCCTGGTGTTTCCATTTTGTCCACCATATGTATATCTATTTTATAAATTATTTTTACTTCTCTCTTTGTAACTTGAAAAAGACTTATCATTAGCATTATGGATAGACTTTCTTCCCCAGAGTCTGATAGGTTGGTAGTTTGAGTCTTATCTTCGCTCAGTCATCCCAAAAACTTTTCAAATGGCATCTGCTGCTTCCTCACTTGATAATTTGGCAGATAGAACACAGAAATAGAACACAGTGTAACCCAGTGGGTTACCAAAGTTGTACTGTATTTTGTAAACAAGTCAAGTGACATTATATTCTTTGAAAATATATATTTTATTTCCCTTTGTGACCTCACATCATTGAAAGCATTTTTGCATCCCCATCCTCAGTTGTCCTAATGGTTGGCAGGATTGCCGAGAGGTATGCACACTCTCCTCTAAGCTATCTACCCTGGGTTTGAATCCTGACCCAGCTATAAACTGTCATTCCGGTGTTTCACAGACAGGGTGATCCATCAGTGTGTGTGCTGTCCCTTGGATGGATGTTAAACGGAGATCCCGTCTGTTGGCATTAGTTGGTGGATGTTGAATATCCCACAGTGTTCTTTGTGAGGAATAGGCAAGCTATCACTGACACCATGGCCTAATTCCAAATTCCTTTCCGAACTACTTCTTTCAGTGCCAGGCCTGGCTTGTTGCTTTGTGAAGGACTTTGGCCAAAAAAACTTCCAACCCCAGCCAACCCCACAAGAATGTGGAAATAATTGTGGCCATTAATGAAAGAAGAAGAAGATCCTCGTTTCTCCAAAAATTTATCTTTCATTGTCTCATGCTTCACTTTTGCTTTTTTGTTTCAGGCATGAATGGTCAGGCCAGTTTTGAGTACAATGCGGACGATTATGAGGAACTCAGCACTGATGATCCAGATGACATCTGTCAGACGTGTCATCCAGATGCTGTGTGTTCATCAGAGAAAACGTGCACATGCAAGGAAGGATTTGTGGGTACTGGACACATAAAATGTGATGGTAAGTCTGAGAGTTAGCAATTAGCATGCATGATTGATTCTCCAGCTTTTGCTAAAATACGACTAGATTAATCTGTATTTATTTTTCAAGAATACTTAACTATGTTCCAAACATAAGGACAGGAGTTAAATATATATTCCATCAATCATGATAATATATATATATATATATATATATATATATATATATATATATATATATATATATATTTATATATATATATATATATATATATATATATATATATATATATATATATATATATATATATATATATATATATCTTCCCTGTGTCGTAAGAGGCGACCAGGGTTGCGTCAGGAAGGGCATCCGGCGTAAAACATGTGCCAAATCACTATGCGGATCATACGGATGATCCGCTGTGGCGACCCCTAACGGGAGCAGCCTAAAGAAGAAGAAGAAGATATATATATATATATATATATATATATATATTTAATTTTCCACAATTGAGAAATAGGGCCAACAACTATATCTTGCATGATATTTTAAAAAGTGTTGGATGGTTCATTTTTCAAAAAAAACAAACGGAATTTGGTGGAGAGCTTCTGAGTGTGATAAGGAAGATTTGATGAAATTTTGGTGAAAATCATCATCCGGATGAGAATTAAATTTTTTTTTTCATTTTCCAAGTGATTCTTCAAAAGTGAGAGACAGGGCTAAAAATTATATCGTGTATAGCAAGATATTTCAAAAAGTTATGGACGGGTTATTACAAAACTTGGTGAAAGAGTTGGGTTGGTGACAAGAACAAGCCGGTTCGATTTTATTTCAGGTATCGATCAAGATCCGGCCGATCAGTCGGCAACAAAACGTAAAGTGTTCACCCTGGCGAAGGTGTGCGCTCTCCCTGAGTGCCGTTCTCGTACTTAATGCTGATTTCTTCGTTCTTCTAACGTGTTAGAAGAAGCATACACAATCGGATAGGATTGATTTAACCTTAAAACATATTGAGTAGAAGAAACACATAGGTTGTGACAGAATGCAGAAATTTGAAAGAAGTGGAAGAAGGAAAGTGAAACTGAGAAATGGAGTGATTTAGAAAAGATAACAATTGTGAGTGATAAAAGGGAAAGAGCTTGAAAAGATTGATAGATTGTTTGATTATGTGCTCTGCCTGAAAGCAGGTCTTCAGTTGCTTGGCAAGGATGATACTAGGTGGGTTGCCATTGCTTTTGCTGTAGTTAGTTTGGGTAGGAATTTATCGTTTGTTCAGGGTGCCAGCGATAACTCGTTTACTCTTGGCGAAGGACATTTCAACGTCCACCAACTAATGACAGCAGACAGGACACCCGGCTTAACGTACATTCGATGGACGGCGAAAACATTGTTGAATCACTCCTGTGAAACACCGGTGCTAATGCCCGGCTTGATTTCCGCAAACAAAATTCAAACAGCTGGTCTAGTTTCGGAGATAATGGTATCGGCGATTTCCATTAGCGGCGATATTATGACGTCAACTTTTTTTCTAGGAAGAATTTCCAAAATCGGAAATGGCTACTACCTGCGCGTGGGCTTTCTGCATATACATGGCAAGTTTCACGAAGATCCGATGAAAACTCTGGGTTGTGAAACAAAAAATGTCAAAAAATAGGAATGACGTCATAAGAATTGATATGACGTCATAGTGATGTATGATATGTGCGGTAATTCATCTCTGCCAATGCCCCGTTCGATTCCCGCAAACAGAATTCAAAAAGCTTGCCTAGTTTGCGATAATTTTTTAGGCGATTTCCATTAGCGGAGATATTTTGATGTCATAACTTTTTTTCGAGGAGGAATTTTCAAAATCGGAGATGGTTTCTGTCTGCGTAGGATATTTTTACATATATATGCCAAGTTTCAGGAAGTTTCGATGAAAACTGTAGGCTGTGAAACAAAAAAAGTCCACAACAAGAAGATTAAGAACAACAACGTGAGTAAGACTTAAAGATCCTCCAGGAGGATCTAAAAAAAAATTCACAAGAAGTTGGTGGTTAGTTCGTGGGTGTACAAAGATCCTTTGATATCACAACTTCTTGTTATTTTCTGGTTGATTCGATTTGATTATGAAAGTTGGTTAGAATGAAACAAGGCTTTGTAGTTGCAATAGTACGTGTAGATGCCTTTTTTTTTCCGACAAAAAACTAATGTAATCCATTTGTTTGTATAATGGAGGCTTCTGTGATGTCGTGGTGATAAAACAACACGGTAGCAAAAATTATAAATGCTTGCGAGAACTACAAGTAAGTTAGAAAATCGTGGAAACTTGTACGTTTTTTTTTCTTTTGAAAAGCTTACCTTTATACAGTACTAGCTGGGGGTACCTGGCATTGTCCAGGTGAAAAAGAACATCAACAAATTTGAAATGAGGGCAAATATAATTGAAAAACAATTACATCCAAATCATAATCCAGCAAAAATGTCAAAAAGTAATAAGGATGTCTGGATTTTCCTCAAAAAAGTATGCAAACAAGGTTAAGGGATGGTCACAAGAAATGATCATGTGACACCATCCCTATATCTTTCTTTGAATAATGGTTGTTCTCAACAACCACTGGTCCGATCTAATTGAAACTTGCCAGGTATATTGCTGGGGCCCTGTGGATGTGCCTTTTCAAGGTTTGATACTAATCAGACAAGTGGTTCCCAAGTTATGGCCATTTATTTACCAAACCAATGACAGGACACATTGCTGCGTAGGCGTGGCCGTTGGGGAAGAGATCCTCAGCCGCATTCCCCATTATGGGTTACAACGTACGGACTTCCGGAAAGTGATGACTTACTCTATTATAATAATTTCTCAATTTCTTATGCGCATTTATAGATAAATACAATGCCCCAATCCAGTCGGCGTTTACGAGAGCGAAGGAACGGCCTGTGTAGTTGTTTGAAAGTTTTTTTTTTTGCACGTATGGCCACGCACATATGGCCACGCACGTACGGGCACGCGAGAGCGAAGGAACTCAGCAAGTCAGCAAGTGTGGTTGTTGTTTCTGGCATGTGGTTTGAAAGTTTTTTTTTTTTTTGCATGTTCGGCCATGCACGTATGGCCACGCACGTACAGCCACACACGTACGGCCACGCACATACGGGAACACACATACGGGCATGCACTAGTCCTCCAAAAGGCCATAAAGATGGCACACTTCATGGGACTGGAGCACAGACTTGGCCAGTAAAGGAACGGAGGTCAGCAAGTGATGTTGGTCCTCTGACTGTATGCAGAAGTAGGCAGAGAAAAAGCATTCATGGAAGTTTGAATGGACTGTATATACCATGCCAAATGCATCACCAGATTTGACTCTAGGATGGCTATCAACAGGTGAACCTTGCACACACATCTCTTCCAGATCTTTTTGGTGGCTTTCCAGGTGTAATATTTTGGCACAACAGGGTTCTTGCAAAATCATCTTGTTGGCAAAGCTTAAAGAAAGCAGTGAGTGTGGTTGTTGGTGGTTCTTGTACTTGCTGGTGGATGTTTTCATCTGTAAAGGAAACCCTCTGTCCATTCTCGAGATGGACTGCAAGCTGTACCACTGTGGGATAGTGCTCATGAATTGGAAAACTCAAGATTCTCCAAACTACCTCACTGCTGGAAATGTACCTTGCAGTTTGATACTGTTAAACTTTTTTTCTGGCCTCATTGTGCAAGGCAAAGACTACCATGTCATGACCATTGTTGATGTGCGAGCAGACATACTTGATGGACTTGATGGAGCTGCAGAATTCAACATTAATGTGTGCCTCGAAGATATTGCATTGTGGAGGAGAATATAGAACAACCCACTGGTTATCAATTACTATTTCCTCACCATTGCAACATTGCTTCTTTTTGGTGGTGAAGCCACCATCTGGTCTCCTTCTTCAGTAGAGTGGATATCCATCTTGATCTGTCTGTCTCTTGTCGAAGCTTTCTTGGGAATTTTTTTGACAATTTTCCATCTTTTATGCAGGCAGATTGTAGGTCAAGTGTTCCACAGGACCTATGGATCATTTGTTTTGTCACAGTGCTATCAGGATAGGATAGTCCTGTGGATCAGATGGATTGCAAGTGAACGTAATCAAGAGGTCAGGCCTGCCATAATTTCGAACATATGCCATTGCGTCTTGAGTTTTTTTCAAACATTTTTCGAGGAAAGGCAGACAGACTTTTAAAATTACTTGACTCCTCTGTGTGCATGGCCACTCAGGACAAGATTCTGTAAAAATTGACAAATTCAGAGCGAAATCACTGATAAACTACAGGTTCGTGTCCTGATTCATGTTCAAAATATAACACTCAAATTAAATTAAGTTGTTCCTCGATCATAGACCGACGTCTGTAGACAGACAGACAAAGTGAAGCAATTGCTTTTCCCCACATTGCGCTTCGTGTGTGGGGTAATGCGCCTTGTTTGCACATAAACTGGTATTTTCAATAAATACCAAAATGAGTTCAGTTGAAGTGATCTCTTTGTGACGTGTATTTCATTCTTTTTGTCTTCACTGACTAAGGCTTATGGAGGAGATTCTACATGCAACATATGCAGGACAATGACACAAGTTATCAGAGTGATTTTTACAAAAATGGATTTCCTTCGCCGTAAGCAAGGTTTTGATCAGCGCTGCCTTTTCATTATTAGCATTCTAGAGGTCAGAACGGTGAAGGCAATTAAGAATCAACTGCAATGTGTGGACTGGCATTACATATAGAGGAGAGCAGGTGGGGCAAGCACATTGCCCTCTTCCTGAATGTATTAATCAGCCATCTGGGTATTCAATGACAGCCAAACAGTGACACGGTAATTCCACTGAGATGACCTTCTACTTTCCAGGAGATAGCAAACCAAGCCGTTTAAACTGTTGCTTCCAGCTGGATTTTAACACACAACATATGGGATGTTTGCCAAGCGTCCTCGACCATTTTTAGACCAGTAAAAATGAACACATTTCATAAGATTTGAAACATTATGATCTTTGTTCTCCTGAGATTGGAAAAACAACCATGATACTTCATTTGAAGACAAAATAGGCAAGGGGATTGACAATAAAACTTAGAAGAATGGCATTGCTTATATCAAGCTGCTGTCAGCCATAATGGACATACAAATGCAACCTTCAAGCATACAAACAATTCATCACTACATCCGACATTGGGCTTGATTTCCCTGCATCCCTTTCTCAATGAGATGCATAACTTGATTTTCATTAACTATTTTTATGAACAGATATTGATTGGAGATAACTCATTACCTCTGAGCTCTACTGCTTGTTTGTTGTTTTTTGTACACAGAGTACAGGCACATGGAAGAGTGAGAACACAGAACGGATCAGAACGCAACATGACAAAAGGAATAGCAGAAAGAGAGGGGGGAAATGTGAACAGTAGGGGCGAGGGAGAAAATAGACGGAGGCGAGCAAACAAGGAATGCACGCAACCATGAGGGGTAGAGAAAAATGCAAGGGGTGGACAAGATAGATACAGAAGCAAAATTTAGTGGGTGGGGGTTGGGTGGTTTAATGGGTGGAGAAAACATCATGGTTTTGTGTGGGGGATGATCTGAGATGGTGGTGAATAGTTGTCTTGAAGAACTGGAGGGAAGAATGATATTAAAGAGAATGTGGAAGTTAGTTCCACAGGTGGGGAAAAAAGAGGAACAGATGAGGAACAAATTAGTGGAGGTGAGCAGTGATTCTGGAAAGCTCTCAGGTGGTTAAATTATGAAATCGGAATTAATTATATGGACTCTATGTTTACAAAAGATCCAATATCTCAAACAAAAAGCAGGCAATTGTTGACTCAGAAAGCCTCATCAGTTTCACATGTTACATGGAAACACACCACATATCGTTGGTATATATATCATGGAGGAGCTGCGGTTCATCCAGCAATCACACACTCGGTGATTAAGGCATGTAAACTGCTGTCAAGGAACATTGTAAAATAGTTGGACCAATTGTTGCCTACAGCTTAGTCAATATTTAACATTTTTCTGGGGCCTGGGCAGTACCTCAACTCCTATGTCGAAAGACACTTTTGTATATTAAAAGTCTTCGCACAAATGCCAGCATATGGGTCTCAGACTTAACGTACAACTCAAGGAAGGTACACAATTTGATGTAACGCCGTGCCTGCAAAGTATCAATCTGTATTGTCGTAAGATGGAGATCAAACGGAGGTGAAACAGTTCAAATATCATTGTGCTACATCTGTATCATCATGCCACATACATTCAGGATATTGAAAATTTAACCAGGACAGAGGAAGATAAACAGGAGGCACATATGGTCTTCCCTTTTCCAACCAGTTTATCCTTGCTCTACCACATCCAACTTCAACATCGTCACCCTCACCGAACGATTCGGAGAGGGTATTGCATTGGTGTCCATTTGTTTGTTACTTGGCAAAAAAAAGAACTTTTTTTGACAAGTATGTTGATCGCCTCAGTTTGTTTGTTTGTCTTTGTTTGTTTGTCTTTGTTAGTGTGTGTGTGTGTGTGTATGTGTGTGTTTGTGTGTTTGTCTGTCTGCTCGCCTCCAGCCCAAGCCACTCAACCGATCGACCTGAATTTTTCAGAGATTATTGCCACCGACCCTGCGACAGTCCCGCATTGAAATTTCCTAAAATTCGGTCGACTGAAGAGGTCGACAAAGGCCAATAGGCCAATTTGAGCTAAAAAAAAAAATGAAATCCTCAAATTTCTTCCGATTGACTTGAAATTTGAACAGGATTTGCAGATCAGGTCAGTCAATTCAAGCACATACTACTTTGGAGGTTATCTTAGGTCAAAAGTCGACATAGGCCAAAAGGTCAACCCAAAATTAGCCTATTTGTTTTATTTTTTTTCTAAAATTGTCAATTTTCATCTGATTGACTTGAACTTTGAAGACTATTTGCATATCAGGTCGATTAATTCAACCACCTATTATTTTTGAGATAAACATTGGCCAAAAGCCCAATTTGGGCAAAATTGGACCGAATTTTCTAAAATTGTCAATTTTCATCCGATTGACTTGAAATTTGAAGAGCATTTTCATGTCAGGTCGCTGAAATTGAATCACAATTAATTTTAAGGTCAAAAGGTAAACACAGACCTAATTTCTAAAATTGATAGATCGGGCCAAAAACTAAATATATCACGATATCTCAAAAAGTTGTGGACGAGTTATGCCAAAATAAGGTGGATGAGTTGGATTGGTGAAAAGAACAAGCGGATTGGATGTTGGTTCGGATCCAGCCATTCAGTGGGTTACAAAACGTGAACTGTTCCACCTGGCAGAGGTATGCGCTCTGCCGAGTGCCATTCTACTTTGTGCTGTTTTGCCAAGTTGTCACTCTGTGAGTGATTTTTCATTTGTTTGTTTGTTTGTGTGCTTGACTGTTTGTTTGTCTACACAGAACGTTAGTATTTTTCTCCGCAACTGCTTGTCGGATTGAGAAGAAATTTTCACCATTGGTGCAAATACTCATGCAGAAGTTTTCCGTGATAATTATGATGTTATGCATCACGTGGTGTGGCAGCCATATTGGAAAAATGGAGAAACTTTGGACCTCTGTATCTCTGAAACCGCACAAGGGGAAACTTGAAACTAAGAGCTTGGTCACCACAGTTCCGGAAGGACATAGATGCCATAGAGAAGGTTCAGCGTCGTGCTACTCGCTTGGTTCCGGGCCAAGCTAGACTCAGCTATGAGGAGCGGTTGAAGGAGACAGGGCTTTATTTACTGGAGCGGAGGCGGTTGCGAGGGGATATGATAGAGATGTTCAAGATAATGAAAGGTACAGATAAAATAAGTGCAGATGAATGATTCAACAGAGCAGACAGTGACAGAACCAGGGGCCATATCCTGAGAGTAAAGAAGAGGAGAGTTAAGATGGTAGTAAGGCAGGGGACTTTCACTCAGAGAGTAGTTAATGCATGGAATGGTCTCCATGGAAAGTTAGTGGCAGCAGAAAAAAAGTAGACAAGTTTAAATTAGAATTAGATAGGTACCGGGAAGTTAAGAAGATAGAGGCGCTATGGGGATGTTGATAAGACTTTTAGGTAGTTTGAGTATTGATGGGTGATTGTGTAGGGAGTGCTGTTAATGGAGGTCTTGTTAAGGGGGTTGTGTGGTTGATGTGTGTTTTTAACCAAGGCCATGCCTCCACTCCGAGGGGCAGAAAAGAAAGAAAAAAAAAAAAACTTTTTTTTTTTCTTACATGAATTAAAAACATTTTTTTTTTTTGCATTTTCTTTCTTGGATCTTGGGTTGGTGTGGTGTTCGTGCAGGCATGATGGGCTGAATGGCCCCCACCTGTGTTGGATTTCCTTGTTGTTTCCTTGTTGTTGGTGCACAGCAAGTCCTCATGGGAAATGAGTGTGATTTTTTATGACATCATAGGTGTCCTCGTTATGACATCATAATTGGTTATGTAGAACACCACATCTGATCAGTATGAAATTTTCTGAGGGTCATCTCGGGAGAAATGGTCCACAGAAAAAAAAATTAATAATGTCATTGGTCACGTGATTCAGCAACCATAATGTTTTTAAAAGAAAAACCTTCAAAAAATATTCTTCTCTGAAGTGGCTTTACAGACCAAGGCAAAACTTTACACATATGATGTCATTGGTCACATGGTTTGGCAGCCATATTGGATTTACCCTGAAACCTATAAAAATATTCTCCAGAACAGCTGGACAAATCGAGGGGAAACTTCACGCAAGTGTTCCCCAAGCCATGGGTGTACAAGTGGCACACAGCAAGCACTCCTCATGGGGAATGAGTGTGGTATTTTATGATGTCATAGGTGCTTGCCTTCATTATGACATCATAATTGCAGATGTAGAATGCTGCATGTAATCAGTATAAAAAATTTTGAGGGTCATCTAGGTATAAAATGGTCCACAAAATTTTTGGATGACGTCATCGTTCACGTGATTCGGCAGCCATATTGTTTTTTTGTTTTACTTTAAACCTTCAAAAATCTTCTTCTCTGAAATGGCTGAAAAGATTCAGGTGAAACTTTACACATATGACCACCTATCAATGAGGAACAAAAGTCACATATATGACATCATAGGTCACATGGTTTGGCAGCCATATTGGATTTACCTGAATACCTGATTTACCTTATAAAAATACACCACTCAAAAGAAGTCCTGGTGAGGGATTGTAATATCTTATTGCTCTTTTTCTTGTTTCTTACCCATTTGCTCTCTCATTAGATGTGGACGAGTGCCGAGTGGATCCAGGAGTGTGCGGTGTTGGAGCAAACTGCTCAAATAACCCCGGATCCTTCAGCTGCATCTGCCAAAATGGATATCGGCCGACCACTGGTCGACCTGATTCATTTCATCCTTTATTGAATGGGACCCACTGTGATGGTGAGCATGCTGCACCAAACAAACCACTGTGTTTGTTGTCTCAGGGGTTTGGAATTATTTAATCATCACGTTATATTAAATGTATCACTAAGCTTGTCATTTATCTGTAATTATCTGATTGCATAGATTTGGTTGCTTGAAGAAAAGGAATCAAATAGCAATCAAACTTAAATTATCAAAACCATTAACAATGTCAACTGGAAGGGCACTCGGTAGAGCACATACCTCCACTATGTAATGCTGATGCACAAGAAAATATCGGGCCCAATACATTTTTGAAATATCATGCTATACTTCGTTTTCATGCTTCAGTCACATTAGGCTCAGCGGCCGTAGGGTCTAAAAAAATCTACGGCCACTAGCAATTATAGGGTCACACAATGTAGCAGTCACATATGTTTTTATTTTTCGGGTAGCCGCACGGGGTATTTAGAAATTGTGGAGACGCAAAACGTGGGGGTGCCATACGGTCTTTGATTTGATGTCGCACGCTGACCTTAGGGCGTCCCTGCGGTGGCCATAGAATTTTCAAGGCAGACGCAAGGTAGCCTCAAGGTGCCCGCAAGGCGACCGCAGGGGGGCCCTAAGGCGAACGTGGAAATAGTGTGGCCGCTGTAATTTTTTGGGAGTTGGCAAAATTCATTTTTTATTGATAAGAGCCTACGGAAAACACACGAATAACGCCAGCCCACCATACGCCCTATGTACGGTCGACGTGGAACACATCTACGTCATGGCTATGGCTTGTTGAATTGCTGCGGCCAACCTAGAAATGAAAAAAGTTATAACTCTGCACTTTAATTCCACGGAGACCCCTACGGCCTGTAAAAGATAGCCATATGGCATAGGGCCACCCTGAGGCCACCTTAGAAACTCTGCGGCCGCCGCATGTTTCTGTCAATTCAAAGGGGGGGGGGGTACAGCTGCTGTATCCTAGCCGTAGAGCGAATGTGACTCATGGTTTAGCACTGTCTCTCAACGGTGAAGAATCACTTAGAAAAATTTAAAAATCTCGTATGCAGATCCGGATTTGGATCTTCACCAAAATCGAAATCAATTCGTCGTGGTCACACTCCCAACTTCTCCACCAAATTTCATCCAGATCCGTCCACAACTTTCTGAGATATCCTGCACACAAACAGCCAAACAGACAAGCAGACAAACAGACAGACAGACAAACAGACAAACAGACAGACAGACAGACAGACAAACAGACAAACAGACAAACAATCAGAGAGGGGTGAAAGCATACATATCTTCACCTTCAGTGACGGAGGTAACTAGAGAGTTCATCAAACATGTTACCCCTTGCAGTGTTGAGGTCGACACTTCAATTGAAATTTAAAAAAATGATTTAAAGATCGCTAAAACATTTTCCAGAAGTTTAGTGAAATTTAAGCAGTCATATCCACCACCTAATTTAACGTGTCCAAATCCTGACAATGGAAGGGTTTTTAAAGCGCCAAGAAGGCGATTTGTGTTCTGCAGGGTTGAAGTATGTAATTCAATTTAAATAAAATAAAGATTGTAACAGTCATATCGAAAAATCAATCCTTAAGTTTACCGACGTTATTCTGCCATCAACACACTGTGGATAATCCCACCCAATCTAACATGTAACATGAGTTCTTCATGCTTGTTTTTACATGAACGAGGCTTGTGGAAGAGCTAGAGCAAAATGGAAGGGAGAAAAAATGCCAAGAGGGGGAAATACCAACATCAGAAAAGAAGTGAGAGTGAGATCAAGGGGAGAGGGAGAAGGACACAAGGGGGGTGAATAAGCTGCACACAAGCTGAACTAGAGTGGGACTCAATAGAGCGCATATCTCCACCAAGCTGAACAGTTTACGTTTTCAATACCACTGTTGTTGTTTTGTATGCAGCCTGTGGCTCATGGTTGCACCATTTCTGCATGCGCGGCTGCTGCCCCATTACCAGTGTGCTGTTACTCATTTTGCCGACCTCTAAAGGATGACACGCTGAATCAACCCACCGAGTGTACATTCAATAGCCGACAGGGGCTCAAACTCAAAACCCTCAGATCTTAAGCCAACCACCTTAACCGTTAAACCACCACCAGGCCCAGTATCCCACTGATAGGCAGGATCTGCATAATTGGCTTGTTTTTGTTACCTACTCAACTCACCCACCAAATTTTGTCATAATCCATCCACAACTTTTTGGGAGATCATGCTAGATACAATTTGACCAGCTTGTGATTTTGTCAAGGACTGAAGAGTGAAGAATTTGAAGCCTAACTGTGTGAAGGATGAGGGATGTCATGGCAGAAGGTGGAGTCATCAGCAAATAGATAAAGGGATTTTTCGTAGAGTCAAAGAAGTCGTTGATGAAGATTAGGAAAAGGACTGGGACCAGAACACTGCCTTTGGGTACTCCAGCCTTGAAAGGAAAAGAAGATAAAAGGATTCTGTTGAGAGCCACAAGTTCGCTATGAGAGGAGAGAAAGTCAGTAATCCATGTGTGGAGTTGGCCTTGGATGCCATAGGCAGAGAGTTTTGAGAGCAAGGTGGGATGCTAGACTATCAACAGATTGGGATATGTCTGGAGAGACTGCCCTGATCTCATGACTGGCATTGAGGGCTCCATCCATTTTTGTTGAATAAGGGCAACATGTCCAAGGGAATGTAACCTGGTCTGAATTTGAGATGAGGTTGTTGAACAAAAGGGAGGATTTCATATCAACTGTGATGAGGGATTCCATGACCTTGCTGATGATTGGAAGTAAGCTGATAGATCTGTGGTTAAGAGGATCGTTTTGTTACCTTTTTAATGTAATACCATGATGTTGACTGCTTTCTAAGCAGATGGAAGATGAACAAGGTCCTAGGGCAAATGACAGAGTGAAAAGGAGAGAGAGAGAGAGAGAGAGAGAGAGAGAGAGAGAGAGAGAGAGAGAGAGAGAGAGAGAGAGAGAGAGAGAGAGAGAGAGAGAGAGAGAGAGAGAGAGAGAGAGAGAGAGAGAGAGAGAGAGAGAGAGAGAGAGAGAGAGAGAGAGAGAGAGAGAGAGAGAGAGAGAGAGAGAGAGAGAGAGAGAGAGAGAGAGAGAGAGAGAGAGAGAGAGAGAGAGAGAGAGAGAGAGAGAGAGAGAGAGAGAGAGAGAGAGAGAGAGAGAGAGAGAGAGAGAGAGAGAGAGAGAGAGAGAGATATATATATATATATATATATATATATATATATATATATATATATATATATATATATATATATATATATATATATATATATATATATATATATATATATATATATATCCCCCTCCCCACATCATGACTGACCAGATACATTCAAAGCGGCTATTAGAATGAATTTTTCTCTGAAAACAACAATATTTGGCTGATTTCCTCACCTTTTGCTGCAACTAAAATGTAAACCATCTTAACAACGACAAAACATGAAATCAGATGGAGAATTATAGTTAAGATAAGGCTGTGAGAAAGTCAGAATGAACTCTATATTACAGGCCTTAATTACACTTAAAATGCATTTTTGTCTAAAAACGCTAATTTTCGTCCAATTTTTACCCTCGACGATGGAGAGAGTATTGTATTTGGGTCCATTTGTTTGCTTGTTTGTCTGTTCACACAGAACTTTCGTGTTTTTCTCCGCAACCGCTTATCGGATTGAGACTAAATTTTCACCAAAGGTGAGTGACTACTCATGCAAAATCTTTTAATGACAATTATGATGTCATAGGTCACATGGTGTGACAGCCATGTTGGAAAAACCGAAAAAACTTTGGACCTCTGTCACTGAAACACATAGCAACTACTCCTCATGGGGAATGAGTGTGATTTCTTATGATATCATAGGGGCCTTCGTTGGAGAACATGATATCCGATCAGTATGAAAATTTTTGAGGGTCATCTCGGGATAAAATGGTCCACAAAAAAACAAAATGATGACGTCATCAGTCACGTGATTCAGCAGCCATATTGTTTAAAACAAAAACATAAAAAACGTTCAAAGATCTTCTCTGAAATGTCTGAACAGATCGAAGTGAAACCTTAAAAGTATGACCACATATCGATGAGGAACAAAAGGTTCACACATATGACATCATAGGTCACATGGTTTGGCAGCCATATTGGATTTACCATAAAACCTATAAAATCTTCTCCAGAATGGCTGGACAGATCGAAGAGAAACTTCATAGAAATGTTCACCAAGGTATTTGTGTACAAGTTTGTGAAGGAACAATTGATAGGTCACATGGTTTGGCAGGCATATTGGATTTAGGAGAAACATTAAATAATGACTTCTCTGGAACTGCTTAATCAACCGAAGTGAAACTTCAAAATTGTGATCTAGTATTGATGGAAACTACATGTTCTAAATTTCAACTTGATGAAATACATGGTCTGGTAGAAAGAATTATTTAATTTTTTGATCTGGGTTCGTTGTTCTTCCTTGTTTTTCTTTAATTTTTTGAACATGGCTCACTTGACTGTGCCTGGATGGGTGTAGGGTAACTGAGTAGCAGCTGAAATGTGAATCCTATCCATGTTCCTCCTGATGACTTCATCTTTGCTTTTTACTTGTCATTCCTCCTTCTAATTAGTCCATTGCAGTACTGTACCTATTTGGTCTTCCCTTTGATTTGAATTGAATTTATTTTAATTCCATTGTAAATTCAATTGAATAATAATTGAAAATGTCGTGCATCAGGGTCAGGTGTCTGATTAAAGCAGGGTTGCATCAAAGCGGGACGTCTTGGTACCCGGTCATCACTCGCAGCTGTTATAAAATGGCAGTTATAGTTATGTCTGTTATTAATTCTGTAACAGACCAGTACACAAACATCACACAAAATATACCACACAAAACTACACAAACACCACACAAAGCAAGTCGTGGCAAGGGTGTGCATTCTCTGATTGCTCTTTTTCTTGTTTTTCTGTTTATTTGCAATAGATTCTTAAACCATCTTAGTTACCATGAAAAATGAAATCAGATATTGACAAAAGGTTAAGATAGAGCTGTGAGGGCATAAGAAATTACAAGCCTTACAAAAGAGGCTACAAGGAGCAAACAAAATGCTGGTGATGAGATTTTGAAGACCTTCAGTGAACTGGGAAGCCCCTCCCTGAGCAGACAGACCGATCGACTGGCAGAGATTATATAGATAGATATATAAACAGATAGATTAGACATTTATCATCATTTTATTTTCATAAACTCTGTTTTACGAGCAGATATTGATGAATGTCGGGAGGATCCAAGAATCTGTGGTGTTGGAGGAAACTGCATAAACAACCCCGGCTCCTTCATCTGCACATGCCAATCTGGATATCGATTAACCACTGGTCTTTCTGAATCATTTAACCCATTGCTGAATGGGATCTTCTGCATTGGTGAGCAAGCTCCCAGAATCCAACACCTTTGTTGAATCACATGTTTGGAGTTATTACATTGTCATGTTGTATCAAGTGGAGCACTCAATGTGTGAACTATCTATAACTATCTGATTGCATAAACCTGATTTCATCAATGAAAATGAATAACAGAGCAATACATCCTCCTGATATATACAAAACAAATTACCGAGGGCAAAAAGAATCTTTGCCAGGAGTGGAATACTCTGTGATGCAATGTTGTGTTTTCAGCTTATCTGGAATTGAAATTCCAGATAAGGTATTGTCATCACACACTGTCTATCTCCTATTTTGGCTTCACCGGCCAAACTGCTGGGCTGATCTGGCTGAAATTTGGCAGCAACGTTCCACTTTTTACAGGTAACGGGGATTAAGAAGCTCGTTTGGGTCACATGATTTAAGTAGGTCAAAATGGGCGAGTTAGTAAATTTTTTCAAAAATCTTCTTCTCCAGACCCATCGGTCAGAATGCCACCAAATTTGGTTTACAACATTAGGCCAAAAAAAAAATGTTGCATTGGCGTAACGGGTCACTGAAAAAAGGGTAGGTCGGTCGGGATCTTTTTTATTTTTTATTTTTATTTTTTCCTAATAAATCCCTCCCAAAATCTCCCCCGGCTCGAGTACCACCCTTTTTGTCGGCGGGTTCTGTCCGAAACACTTCCGGGTTTTTGCGATCGCGATCGCAATCAACAAGATACTTGAAAACGATAGCAAAACAACAAAAATAGCAATAAAATAGGGTCGGCAAAATTTTTCGATAGCAAAAAAACAAAAAAAAAACGTAGGGTCGGCGGAATTTTTAGGGTCGGGCGGGTTACGCCAATGCAACATTTTTTTTTTTTTTGGCCTTAGGCCAGAGCTCAGATAAGCTCCAGGTCCAGTGGTCGTATTTTTATTGTGTTACTGTCTCTATTCTTTGGTAAATAATAATATTATAATGTTACTTGCAACTAAAACCATCGTTATACCAAGCATATAGCTTTGCTATTATTAGGTTTAGACCGAAAAATTAGGTTTAGGAAATAAAGTGTAATTTTCCCAAAATAAACAATGGAAAACAAGCTCCCGCATAATGAAGGTTCACATACTGAAGGGGTATAAAGGAACGTAACCCCTTTGTTAAGTGCGTGATACCTGTACTGCTGAACGACATGTTTGTTTTCTGATTCATGTTCTGATTCGTGTTCAAAATCTAACATTCAATTAAAATAAGTTACTCCTCGATCATTAACTGTCGTTTGGGGACAGACCGATGTACATGAACCAATTGCTTCATTCCACTTTTTGCTTTGCCTGCGTAGGTAATGATCTTCTGTAGGACGAATTAAATTCTCAATTTCATTCTTTTTTTCTGAACAACACATCCACACCATCAACATGCTGAGAAAAATGGCAACAAAACAACATATTTGTGTATCCAACAGCATCATTCAGAGATGGTCGTCTTCATGCACTACTCGAAGCCGAATGTTGGTCATTCATGTCCGATTGTGTGAAAAGTAATGTTCTGTATCACCTCCCTCTTAAAAAACACAATGAAGCATAAAGGTATTCTAAGAGCATGAAAGTGATTTTCTTTCTTTTTATTGCATTCCATTGTCATTCATTCCTCTATTTTATGACTAGATGTGGACGAATGTCAGATGAATCCAAAAATATGTGGCGGTGGAGGCCAATGCATCAACAGCCCAGGTTCATTCTCGTGCTCCTGTCTCACTGGTTATCAGTCAAACATCACGGGTCCTGGTACATTTCCTACCATGGAGGACACAATCCCATGTATTGGTAAGTCCTCCAACAATTTCAACTTCATCCATAATTCAGATACTTTTAAATGTTCGATTTTTTCCACATTTAACAAATAGAATAGTTCACATATTCCTACACAGGTGATTGAATACCATTTTCTGATAATTTTATTTTCAACACATAAAACCATGAATCATTTCCTTTATGAATTTAGCAGTGAAGCAGTTATTCACTATTATATGGTGAAACTTTATTTATGATTGTTGTGTTTCACTTTAAATATGGAAATGCAGACAAAGAAAGGGGATGCTTGCCTCATCAAGCTCGTGTAATTTCCACGTTCATGACAATCCTGGGACGTACCTCTCTGCCTGTGTCCACCTTTTTATTAACTTCACAAAATCACACCAAATAAACAGGCAAAGCAATCACCAAGTGTCAACTTACAGTCATCTGAACTACATTGCACTGACGAATCTTAAGTTACTCACTATTCAAGCCTGTATCCATGTAGCCCCCTCCACTCATTGTTTCTAAAAATTTATCCAAATTCAGTTTAAACCGATCAACTGTCAGTGTTGCTCCCACCTGCCACCATTTGATTTTTATTCGCGAGATTTACCATTCTTCATTTAAATTTCACTCCTATAACACAAGTCGGAGAGCCTATTACGTGTAAATTGAGGAGGAAGGGAAGAGCCACTGCTTTAATGGCTCTCAGTTTCACATGTTATGTGGAAACGCACCACGTAGTGTTCGTGTGTTTATCATAGAGGAGCTTTGGTTCACACAACAATCACACACTGAGATAGCAAGGCATGTAACCTGGTGTCAAGGAACATTGTAAAATAGTTGGAACAATTTCTGCCTTCAGCTTAGTCAAACATTTATCATTTTTAGATCCTCATGGTGGATCTCTAAGTCTTACTCATGTTGTTGTTCTTGTGGACTTTTTTGTTTCACAGCCTACAGTTTTCATCGAAACTTCCTGAAACTTGGCGTATATATGTAAAAATATCCTGCGCAGACAGTAACGATCTTCGATTTTGGAAATTCTTCCTAGAAAAAAAAGTTAACGTCATAATAGCGCCGCTAATGGAAATCGCCTATACCATTATCTCCGAAACTGGGCAAGCTGTTTGAATTTTGTTTGCGGGAATCAAGCCGGGCATTAGCACAGATAATTTATCGCAAACCTGATACATCACAATGGCGTCATATTCGTTTTTATGACGTCATCATTAAGAGGACGAGGATCTTAGCTCATTCGAGCTTGTTCTGGGGTGTGGGCAGTAGCTCAACTCCTATGTCAAAAAACACCTTTGAATATTAAAAGTCTTCGCACAAGTGTCAGCAAATGGGCCCCAGACTTAACGTACAACTCAAAGAAGGTGCACATTTTGATGTAATGCCATGCCTGCAAAGTACCATTTTGTATTATTGTAAGATGGGTATCAAAACAGACGAAACAGTTCAAGTATCATTTCACTACCTCTGCACCATCCTGCCACATACGTTCAGGTTATGGAAAATTTAACCAGGACAGAGGAAGATAAACAGGACACATATATGGTCCTACCTTTGTGAACCAGTTTATCTTGCTCTACCACACCCAACTTTAACATAGTTTCTGATGTAACTGCTCTATAATCAGATGTGGACGAGTGCCTAGTGGATTCAGGAGTGTGCGGTGTTGGAGGAAACTGCTCAAATAATCCTGGCTCTTTCAGCTGCATCTGTCAAAATGGATATTGGCCGACCACTGGCCGACCTGATTCATTTAATCCCATATTGAATGCAACCCACTGTGATGGTGAGGATGTGACTCCAAACTGCCGTGTTTGTTGTCTCAGGGGTTTGGCGTTATTTAATCATCATTTTTTTTAATGAAATGTATCACTAAGCTTGTCACATATCTGTAATTATCTGATTGCATATATTTGGTTGCTTTGAGAAAATGAAAAAAGAGCAATTAATCAAACTGAAATTAATAAAGCAATTAACAATATCAGCTCAGGAGTTCCCAGAATATGTTACCCCACACAATGTTCAGGTATATACTTCAATTGAAATAAAATAATGATTTTAAAGATTTCTAAAATTTTTTTCCAATGGTTTAGCGCGATTGAAGCAGTCATATACACCACCTTAGTTAATGTGTCAAAGTACTGATGAATGGAAGGGTTTTGAACGTGCCAAAAAGGTGATTGGTGTTCTACAATTTTGAAGTATATAATTCATTTTAAATAAAAGAAAAATGTTGTCAAAGTTATACAAATAAATTCATTCCAGAAGTGTTCCACCGTTTTACCGCCATAGACGCAGTGTCTATTGCATTACCCTATGTGACACATTGCATTATTAGCCCCCGTTGGACTGAGTCTGAAATGGGGGCTTATGGATTTGGTCTCGATTTTCGTGTCTGTATGTGCGTACATGCATCCGCAACCATAATCTCAGACATATACAGACAAATTTTATTCATCCTTGACAGAAAAGCAACACATCATGGTATACATATGCCCGTCATTTTTTTTCGACATCAGGTTCAAGATGGTTGAATGGTGGCCATTTTTGATGCAAAAAACCCCGGTGTCGACACGTCCTTAACCATTTCTCGGACATGTATTTAGCGATCTTGTTCAAACTTGGCATACAGATGACGAGTGAAGGCTTACAAAAGTAATTCTTTTTTTTTTGAGATCAGATCCAAGATGGCTGACGGGCAGCCATTTTAGTTCTAAAGAACCGGTGTCGAACACGTCCTCAAACATTTCTCTGACATTCATTTTCCGATCTTGTTGAAACTTAGCAAACAGATAAGGAATGATGGCTTACATATGCATGTTGACTTTTTAAAGTTCAGATCCAAGATGGCTGATTGGCAGCCATTTTGTTACTTAAACGTGTCCCCAACCATTTCTCCGACATGCATGGTCCGATTTTGTTCAAACTTGGCACATGCACAGTACTCAATCGTATACACTTGCAGATGACTTTATTTTCCAATCTGATCAGAGATGGTCAACTGGTAGACTGGCGGCCATTTCAGTTGAAAAAAAAATCCCCGATATCGAACACGTCCTCAACCATTTCTCGGACATGCATTTACTGATGTTGTTCAAACTTGGCACTGAGATAAAGAATAATAGCTCACATAAGCACGTCCTTTGTATTTTTAGAACCGATCCAAGATGGCCGACAGGTGGTCATTTTATTAGTTAAATGTGTGCCCAACCATTTCTCAGACATGCATTGGCCAATTTTGTTTAAACTTGGCATAAGCGCAGTACATTGTGGCAGAAACATGCCCCTCGCTTTATTTTGTGATCTAATCAAATCCAGCTGACTGATAGAATGGCGGCCATTTTTGTTGGACATAAATATAGGCTAGCCCTTTCATTCCAAACAGCAAAATTACGAAAACAAGAGGGGCAATGGCATTTTATGTCTTTTTTACTTATTTATTCGTGCCTGTTGTTTGTGTCCTTTGCAATGTTCTTAAAAACTATGTTTCCTGTTTGGAATGATTTTCAATTTTTTTTGACTGTCAGGCAGACAGACTAAAATATTATCACTCCTCCGTCTCTGCACCTGTGCTATCAGGACAAATTCAAAGACAAATTACAGGTATCCCCTGCTTAACAGAGGTTTGGATTGCAAAGATTCTTCACAATGAAAGGTTTCATTTGGGGCTACTCATCACTTAACAAAGGTCTACATTCACTACAACAAAGGAGCCTTGACAGTGTCTGTGTCTGGTGATTAGGCAATGTCACTTCCATGGCGATGATAAGTGTGATATGTTTTTCCATCGATTAACTTTTCAATGGGGATTAACTTTTCAGAAGACTTGCAAATAATTAACTTTTCTGAAATGAAAAGGTTAAAAAATAACCATCTCCACCACTACCGACTACTGTAACCACCTTCTTGAATGGAAACTTGGACTCAAGATTGTTTTGGTAAATGTTATAACTAAATTTACTTTATTTTTGTGTTCCTTTCTCTATTATTAGGTAAATAATCATATTATATTGTCACTTGAAACTAGAACCATCATCATACTAAGTATATGGCTTTGCTTTTGCACGGAATAATTAGGCTAAGGAAATTAAGTGCAATTTTCCCATAGGAAATCTGGAAAACGAGCTCCAGAGTAATGAAGGTTCACATAACGAAGGGGTATATAGGCACGTAACCCCTTCTTAAAATAGAGTATACCTGTACTGCTAAACTACAGGTTTATTTTCTGATTCATTTTCTGATATGCGTTCAAAATATAACATTCAATTTAAATAAGCTACTCCTCGATCATAAACCAACGTTTGTGGACAGACAGACAGAAGGACCTGAACCAATTGCTGAACTCCATATTTTGCTTTTCTTGCACAGGTAATGATCTTCTGTAGGAGAAATTAAATTCTCTATTGCATTATTTTTATCTGAGCAACACATGCACACCATCAACTTTCTGAGGAAAACGTCAAGAAAACAACATATTTGTGCATCCAAATGCATCATTCAAAAGTAAAAATATGAAATAATGACATGATAGTCTTAATGAACTACTGGAAGCCGAACGTTGGTCACTCATTTCCAATGGTGTGCAAAGTGATGTTCTGTATAACATCCATTTAAAAAAACAAGTCTGAACCATAAAAGCCTTCTCAGGGCAAGAGAGTGATTTTCTTCCTTTATATTGTATTCCATTGTCATTCATTCCTCTATTTTATGACAAGATGTGGACGAGTGTCAGGAGAATCCAAAAATATGTGGTGATGGAGGCCAATGCATCAACAGCCCTGGTTCATTCTCATGCTCCTGTCTCACTGGTTATCAGCCAAACATCAGGGGTACTGGTCCATTTTATACCATGAAGGACACAATCCCATGTATTGGTAAGTCCTCCAACAATTTCAACTTCACCCATAATTCAGATACTTTTAAATGTTCGATTTTTTTCAACATCTAACAAATAGAATATTTCACATATTCCTGCACACGCAATTGAATACGCTTTCCTGATAATGTTATTTTCAACACATAAAACCATGAATCATTTCCTTTCTGAAATTCCAGGTGAAGCAGGTATTGAATAAAATACGGTGAAACATTATTCATGTTTGTTGTGTTTCACTTTATACATAGAAATGCAGACAAAGGATGGGGATGCTTGCCTCATCAAGCTAGTGTAACTTCCACATTCATGACAATTCTGGGACGTACCTCTCTACCTGAGTCCGCTTTTTTTTGTTAATTACACAAAATCATACCAAACAAGAAAAAGAGCAATCAGATATTGCAGACCCTTGTCAGGACTTGTTTTGTGTGGTGTATTTTGTGTGGCATTTGTGTGTTACCTCATTAATAAGAGACATAATTGGAACTTTCACTTTATAACTGCTGGCAGTGATGACCAGATACTAAGACATCTCACTTTGATGCAGCCCCGCGTTGATCGGACACCTGACCCATGATGTATTTTTATTATTATTATTTAATTGAATTTAGAATGGAATTAAAATAAATTCAATTCAAATCAAATGGAAGACCAAATAGGTAAGGTCCTGCATTGGAGTAATCAGAAGGAAATGGAATAAGCAAAAAGCAAAGATGGAGTCACCAGGAGGAACCTGGATAAGATTTGCATTACAGCTGCTACTCCTCTACCCTCAAACCCATCCAGGTGCAGCCAAGTGAGCCGTATTATTAAAAAAATAGAAAAAGACAAAAAACCCAGATCAAAAAAATCAAATAATTCTGTTTACCAGACCATGTGTTCGATCAAGTTGAAATTTAAAACATGTATTCCCCATCACGACTAGAGCATAATTCTTAAGCTTCACGTCGGTTGATTAAGTGGTTCTAAAGAAAATATTATTTAATATTTTTCTTAAACCCAATATGGCTGCCAAACCGTGTGACCAATCAATTATTCCTGAACAAAGTTGTACACCCATGCCTGGGGGAACATTTTTTTGAGGTTTCCCCTCGATCTGTCCAGCCATTCTGGAGAAGAAGATTTTTCTAAATTAATTTTAGGGTAAATCCAATATGGCTGCCAAACCATGTGACCTATGATGTCATATGTGTAAACCTTTTGTTTCACATGGATAGGCGGTCATACTTGCAAAGTTTCATCTCAATCTGTTCAGACATTTTAGAGATTGTTTTTTAACAAGGAAATTATTCGCATGAGAAGGCCATTCGGCCCATCATGCCTGTGCCACACCAATACCAGATTTTAAATAAATCCATGAATACCCCTTCCCTTCATGTGTAGCCTTTTGGCTGCTACACTGGAACTCATTTCACCAACCTCGGAAGGATGACAGGCTGAATCAACCCACTGGTGTTAATTCATGGGCCAGCGGGGCTTGAACTCAGGACCCTAGGATCCCAATCCACAACTCTAACCGCTAAGCCAACACTGGGCTCACCTTGATTTTGGAAGGTTTAAAAGCAACAAACAATTTGTCTGCCGAATCATGAGCCTGATGACATCATGAAATTTTTTTGGTGGATCATTTTATCCTTTGATAACCCTCAAAAATTTTCTTACTGATCAGATGTAGTGTTCTTCATATATAATTATGATGTCATAAAAAATCTCTCATTCCCCATGAGGATTATTTTAGAAAATCTCCCATTCCCCATGAGGATTATTTACTATGTGCCAAGTTTCAATTTTTTCTTTTGTGTGGTTTCGGAGAGACATAGGTCCAATTTTTTTCGGTTTTTCCAACACGGCTGCCACACCATGTGACATGACGTTAAAATCATCATTAAAAACATTCCACATGAATCGTCGCTGCTATGGTGAAAATTTTGTCTTCATCCGATAAGCAGTTTCGGAGTAAAACACTAAAGTTCTGTGCAGACAAACAAAGAGACGAACAAACAAATGGACCCAAATGCAATACTCTCTCTCCTTCGGAGAGGGTAAAAAACAGGCAAAACAACCAGGAAGCTCCAACTTCCAGATATCACAACTCCATAACACCTGCTAATCTTGTTATTTACCATTCAAGCCGATATACATGTATCGCTCTCTGCTAATTGCTTCTAAAAACTTATCCAAATTCAGTCTAAACCTATCAACTGTCAGTGTTGCTACCACAGCCCATCATTCGATTTTTATTTGTGAGATTTACGATCATTTTATTTTCATCAACTATATTTTACGAGCAGATATTGATGAGTGTCGGGAGGATCCAAAAATGTGCGGTGTTGGAGGAAACTGCTTCAACAACCCTGGCTCCTTCAGCTGCACATGCCAAAGTGGATATCGATTAACCACTGATCTTTCTGAATCATTTCACCCATTCCTGAACGGGACCATCTGCATTGGTGAGCAAGCACCCAGAGTCTAACACCTTTGTTGAATCACATGTTTGGAGTTTTTACATTGTAATGTTGTCTAATGTGGAGCACTTACCTTGAGAACTATCTATAGCTATCTGATTGCATAATTTTGATTTAATCAATGAAAATGAATTTCAGAGCAATACATTTTCCTGAAATGTACAAAATAAATTATCTAGATCAAAAAGGATCCTTGCCTGGAAGACCTACTCTGTGATGCAATGCTGTAATTATAAATCAGGAGGGCAGACGTTTGTAATTCAAATGTTTTCCCAATGGGGATCAAACACATTGCAGAGATCCCATGACCTCTAAGCTCTGCTGCTTGTTAAGAAAGGAACTGGGAATCAATTAGATGGAAGATAGGTGGAGAAAATATACATTTTTATTTTGATGTTCTATACTCTCCACAGAGCAATTGTTGCTGCCAAAGTAATTTATTGGAAAGGGTCATTCTGGGTGGTTTGTCATTGCCTTCCCAAGGTTATTTGTCCATACTCAATCATTTTAAATGTTGAGCATCTCACAATGAAGCAGCACTCACCATTTTATTCTTTGGTATGGCTCAGCCCAGGTATGAACCAACCGACCTCCAAATTCAGAGTGAATGCTCTCATCATTATGCCACTGAGTCTTGATCAGATAATATCCAATATTTCACACAAGAAGCAGGCAATTGTTGACTGAGAGGCGTAAAATGCTAGATTTGACACAAATCTCTTGACATCTCGGTCGAGATACCTTTAAGCTTGAGGGGCAATGCGCCTTCTGGAAACAATTGGTTATGACCTGCTCTGCTAGGTCCTAGGTACAAGGAGCATGACATGATTATTGGAACGAGATTCAATTGTGAAGAAAGTGAAATGTAATTTTAATTTTCTGTTTCGCTGTGTATATTACTTGGAAAATATTTTTTTAGGTTTTTTTTTTCTTTTAAACAAAAAAAGTATTTCTTGGAACTTTGTAATTGTCTTGCTTTGTATACCTTTTGAAAGCCCATTGTTCATGTTGATTCTGTGTATATACTCTCTTGAAAGCTAAAATACTCTGTTGTGGGTTTTCAATGAACGTTGGGAATAATGGGCATGATGCCACCTTCTTCATCTGTATATATACACCACTATTGGTCCTTTTGTTCAGTACACTGAACATTTTTTGCCCCCATTGGACTTAATCCGAAACGGGGGCTTACGGATTTGGTCTCGATTTTAGTTTCCGTATGTGCGGGCGTGCATGCATGCGTGCTTCCGCAATTACGTCTCAGACATGCCAGGACCAATTTTCTTCTTACTTGACAGAAAGACACCACATGATGGCATAAATATGTGTGCCATTTTCTTTCAAAATCAGATCCAAGATGGCGGACTGGTGGCCATTTTCGTTGTAAAAAACACCCAATGTTGAACACGCCCTCAACCATTTCTCGGACATGCATTCACCGCTGTTGTTCAAAGTTTCCACCCAGATAACGAATTATGGTTTACATAAGCACGCCATTTTTTTTTCCGACACCAGATCCAAGATTTCCGCCTAGTGGCCATTCTGTGACTTAAATTTGTCCCCAGCCATTTCGTGGACATGCACGGTCCAATTTGTTCAAACGTGGCACAAGCACAGTACACGATGGCACACAAGCACAGTACCTAACTTTATTTTGCAATCTGATCAAAAATGGCTTACTGGTAGACTGGTGGCCAATTTAATTGTAATATATATGGGCTGGCCCTTTAACTCGGTAAAGCTAAATTACTAGAAAAACAGGGACTATGACATTTTATGTTCTTTTGAATTTCACTACGACAACACAAGTCGGAGAGCCTATTGAGTGAACATTGAGGATGGAGTGAAGAGCCACTGATTTGATGGATCTCAAGTTTCACATGTTATGTGGAAACTCGCCATGTAACATTATTGTCTTTATCATGGAGGAGCTGCAGTTCACACAGCAATCAGACACTGAGATAGCAATGTGTCTCGCCTGGTGTTAAGGAACATTGTAAAATAATTGGACCAATTGTTACCTGCAGCTTCGGCGAATATTTCGTATTTTTCTGGGGTGTGGTCAATACCTCAACTCCTATGTTGAAAGATATTTTTATATTAAAAGTCTATGCACAAATACCAGCAAATAGGTCCCAGACTTGATGCACAACTCAAAGTGCACGTTTTAATGTAACGTCGTGCTTGCAAACTTCCAATCTGTATTATCGTAAGATGGGGATCAAAACAGCCATAACAGTCCAAATATAATTGCACTACCTCTACACCATCATGCCACATACATTCAGGATATTGAAAATTTAACCAGGACAGAGGAAGATAAACAGGACGCACATATGGTCCTACCTTTTCAAACCACTTTATCTTGCTCTACCACACCCAACTTTAACATAGTTTTTTTTTATGCATCTGCTCTACAATCAGATGTGGATGAGTGCCTAGTGGATCCAGGAGTGTGCGGTGTTGGAGGAAACTGCTCAAATAACCCTGGCTCCTTCAGCTGCATCTGTCAAAATGGATATCAGCCAACCACTGGTCGACCTGATTCATTTCATCCCTTATTGAATGCGACGCACTGCGATGGTGAGCATGCTGCACCAAATAAACCACCGTGTTTGTTGGCTCAAGGATTTGGAGTAATTTCATCATCACGTTATGTTAAATATATCACTAAGCTTGTCACCTTTCTGTAATTATCTGATCCCATATATTTGATTGCTTTGAGAAAATGGATCAGAGAGCAATTCATCAAACTGAAATTAGCAAAACAATTAACAATGTCAGCTGGAGAGTTCACAGGACCGGTTTCATTCGTTTTTTTGTGAATGTTGTTTGTGCCCTTTATTGCATTCTTAAAAACAGTAAGTTTGCTGTTTGGAATGAGTTTCAATTTTGTTTAACTGCCAAGCAGGCAGACAGAGTAAAAAAAAAAAAAATCTTGCTCCTCTCTGCACATGTTAGTGGGCGTGTTAGTGTTAGTGTTACTAACGTCATAAATTGATTTGTTAGTGGGCAGACTGACAGATGAACATTAAACAGTTGCTGAACTCCACTTTTCACTTCACCCGCGTGGGGTAATAACTATCTTCTGCAGGAGAAATTAAATTCTCAATTGCATTATTTTTGTCTGAGAAACGCATCCACACCAACTTGCTGAGAAAAAATGTCAACAAAACAACATATTTGTGCATGCAAATGTATCATTCAAACGTTGTAGTCTTAATGAACTACTTGAAGCCGAACGTTGGTCACTCACGTCCGATAGTGTGCAAAGTGAGGTTCTGTATCACCTCCGTTTCATAAACTATGAACCGTAGAAGCCTTATTAAGGCATGAAAGTGATTTTCTTACTTTATTTTGCATTCCATTGTCATTCTTTCCCCGAATCGATGACTAGATGTGGACGAGTGTCAGGAGAATCCGAAAATATGTGGTGATAGAGGCCATTGCGTCAACAGCCCAGGTTCATTCTCGTGCTCCTGTCTCACTGGTTATCAGCCAAATATGAGGAGTCCTGGTCCATTTCATGCCATGAAGGACATAATCCACTGTATTGGTAAGTCTTCCAACAATTTAAACTTGACCCTTAATTCAGAAACTTTTAAATGTTTGATTTTTTTTTCAATATCTAACAAATTTAAGAACCAATCAGTATTAATTGATCTATGCCTGCAAAGTACCAATTTATATTATCGAGAGATGGGGATCAAACTCAGTTGAAACGGTTCAAATATCATTGCATTACCTCTGCACCATCCTGTCACATACATTCAGAACACTGAAATTTAACTAGGACAGAAGAAGATAAACAAAACAAGATGCACATATTGTCCTACTTTTTCCAACCAATTTATCTTGCTCTTCCACACCCAACTTCAACATAGTTACTTCCGCCACCGAAGGTAAAGGAGGTTATGTTTTCACCCCTGTCTGTATGTCAATCTATTTGTGTGCAGGATATCTCAAGAAGTTGTGGACGGATCCAGATGAAATTTGGTGGGCTAGCTGGCTGGATGTGTGACAATGACGAGCAGATTAGATTTTGGTGAAGATCCGGATCCGTCTACTGGAATTTTTAAAGTGCTTCTTCACCATTGAGAAATAGCGCCAAAAACGACATATAATATGATGTCTCAAAAAGTTGTGGACGGATTTGGACAGAACCTGGTGGACATGTTGGGTGTGTGACAAGAAAGAAGTGGTTTAATTTTGGTGAAGATTCGAATCCATATCCGCATCTGTTAATTTTCAAAGTGATTCTTCACCATTGAGAGATGGGGCCAAAAACGATATATCGCATGATATTTCAAAAATGTATTGGGTCTGATATGCTCTTGTAGATCAGGCATTGTGTGGTGTGGGTATGTGCTCTAATGAATGGCCTTCTAGTTTCTTATGTATCTGTTCTCCCATCAGATGTGGACGAGTGTCTAGTGGATCCAGGAGTGTGCAGTGTTGGAGGAAATTGCTCAAATAACCCTGGCTCCTTCAGCTGCACCTGTCAAAATGGATATCGGCCAACCACTGGTCGACCTGATTCATTTCATCCCTTATTGAATGCGACCCACTGCGATGGTGAGCATGTCGCACCAAACACACCATCGTGTTTGTTGTCTCAGGGGTTTGGAGTTATTTAATCATCACATTATCTATAACAATAAATGTCTGTGTGTGTGTGTGTGTGTGTGTGTGTGTGTGTGTGTGTGTGTGTGTGTGTGTGTGTGTGTGTGTGTGTGTGTGTGTGTGTGTGTGTGTGTGTGTGTGTGTGTGTGTGTGTGTGTGTGTGTGTGTGTGTGTGTGTGTGTGTGTGTGTGTGTGTGTAATCAATAACTCCAAAACGATAAAACCGAGCAGCCTGAAGCTTTACACACATACTAAGAAAACTCCAAGGAATTGCAAGAGTGAAAATTGGATGTTTGTGTTAATTAAAACACCTCTTGTGAAGATCATTAATGGCCTTATTTAGCTATATACATCATCAGGCGATCCTCGGCCACCTCGCTGTCTGGGGTCTGAAGGCACCATGTTTTTTGTCTGCTCGATCATGCCTTGACTTTGAACGGGCTGCAACGATTTCTTAATGATAAAATTTTTTGTCATTTTCCTCACTCAAATTATCGAATGCCTGTTCATCATAGCTACGAATCGCTGTATACTTCGCTTTTATAAGTACTATAGTTTTCACATTAGGAGCTTGGAATGATTTCATACATTATATGATATGATTTTTCACGATATACTCTCATAAATTAATTAAAGTATATCATCGATATATTATTTCGATTTTGAGAATCGGATATCGTCTAGGCGAAAGAAGTGTCGAAATCTGTTGTGAAATCTGATAATTTAAAGAAATAATGAGTCTGATAACTAAGCCGATATACCTAACTACTGTAAGCAACCAAGGCTATGTTCCCTCCTTCCCCTTAGATACTCAAGAAAATATGAAATTTCCAAAGCATTAAACTTATCTCCTGTTTGGAGAATTATATTGAATGAAAAAAAAAAAGATTTGGAATGTGCCAAAATTGACCAAATTCTTTGAGCATATATGATTTAATGCATTCACTGCTTGACCTCACGCCTCATCCCCCAGAGGGACTGCCTATCCATAGTGTCTGACAGAACTGTTTGTATATTTTCGGAGGTTTCGCGAGATTCTGTACAGGTAATCAAAACAAATCTGGGGAAAAATGGGCGTTAAAAAAAAAGTTATAATGTTTGCGTGGACCCTGAACCGATGCACCACATAAGGCGTGTACAGACAAGCAGGCAAGATGGCGGATTTTCTGCAATGTTTATTTCACGGGGATTGAATTTTGTGATGTCTCCAGGGTTGTTCTGCATTAAGTTGCAGCTCTTTTGTGGATAAAGTCATTATTTGAACGAATTCATTTTATTTCATTAACTACTGCATGCGCGGTGAAGACTGGCTTTAAAGTTAAAGGGATCCGAGATGATATGCAGCGACAGTCTGGCCAACCGTTCCTTATCGACCATTTAATTGGAGTGCTTGCATGAGTTCTTAAGGCACTTGTCAAATGCCTTACAGTCAATATCTGTACCGCGCTACATCCTTCTGAATGAACCGTTCACTCATTGCGAACGCTTTTAACGCCATGTCATTCAGAGTAAGTGGTTCGTGATCAGTCACCCTGACTGAGTGATGCATGCAGTGCCACCCCGAGCAAGTGGTTTGTGCTCTGTCACCCTGAGTGAATGTTTTATGCAGTTCCACGCCGAGCAAGTGGTTCATGCTCCATCACATTGAGTGAGTGGTTCATGCTCTGTTTCACTGAGCGAGTGGTTCCTGCTCTGTTTCACTGAGCGAGTGGTTCATGCTCCATCACCCTCAGTGAGTGGTTCACACTCCATCACCCTGAGCAAGTGGTTCATGCTCTCTCACCCTGAGCGAGTGGTTCGTGCTCCATCACCCTGAGCAAGTGGTTCATGCTCTCTCACCCTGAGCGAGTGGTTCGTGCTCCATCACCCTGAGTGAGTGGTTCATGCTCCATCACCCTGAGTGAGTGGTTCATACTCCATCACCCTGCTCTGTTTCACTGAGCGAGTGGTTCATGCTCCATCACCCTAAGTGAGTGGTTCATACTCCATCACCCTGAGCAAGTGGTTCATGCTCTCTCACCCTGAGCGAGTGGTTCGTGCTCCATCACCCTGAGCAAGTGGTTCATGCTCTCTCACCCTGAGTGAGTGGTTCTTGCTCCATCACCCTGAATGAGTGGTTCATGCTCTGTTTCAATGAGCGAGTGGTTCATGCTCCATCACTCGGAGTGAGTGGTTCATGCTCCATCACCGTGAGTGAGTGGTTCATACTCCATCACCCTGAGCAAGTGGTTCATGCTCTCTCACCCTGAGCGAGTGGTTCGTACTCCATCACCCTGAGCGAGTAGTTCATGCTCTGATTCACTGAGTGAGTGGTTCATGCTCCATCACTCTGAGCGAGTTGTTCATGCTTCATCACCATGAGTGAGTGGTTTGTGCTCCAACACTCTGTGCGAGTGGTTTGTACTACATCATTCTGAGAAAGTGGTTTGTGCTCCATCACCCTGAGTGAGTGTTTCGTCCTGCATCACCATGAGCAAGTGGTTTGTGCTCCATCACCCTGAGCGAGTGGTTTATGCTCCATCACCCTAAGCGAGGGGTTCGTGCTCCATCACATTCAGCGAGTGGTTCGTGCTCCGTCACCCTGAGCGAGTGGTTCATGCTCCATTGCTATGGGAGAGTGGTTTGTTGCTCCATCACTCTGAGTGAGTGGTTTGTGCTCTGCCACCCTGAGCAAGCGGTTAGTTCTCCATCACCTTGAGCGAGTGGTTCGTGCTCCATCGCCCTGAACGAGTGGTTCATGCTTCATCCCTATGAGCGAGTGGTTCATGCTCCATTGCTATGAGAGAGTGGTTTGTGCTCCGTCACTCTGAGTGAGTGATTTGTGCTCTGCCACCCTGAGCAAACGGTTAGTTCTCCATCACCCTGAGTGAGTGGTTTGTGCTCCATCACCCTGAGTGAGTGGTTTGTGCTCCATCACCCTGAGTGAGTTGTGAAATAGCGTCCAATTTCAGAGCCGTTTGCCATATTAACGTGTTTTCTATATTAGCGAGCCAAATTCTTTTCTACCCGTCACACGCAGCTGTTTATCAAGATTAATTTTCCACCCGTCACACAAAGGTCTTTTTAAAGATTAATGTTTGTGAACATATCCCTGAAACATCTATATAAATGCAACGTTGTTTTTCGGTGAAAGCTACTCATGGTTTTTGGATTGTTGCCGATATCAGCCAAGTGTTTGTATGTGTGTGTGTGTGTGTGTGTGTGTGTGTGTGTGTGTGTGTGTGTGTGTGTGTGTGTGTGTGTGTGTGTGTGTGTGTGTGTGTGTGTGTGTGTGTGTGTGGTGTATGTGTATGTTGTTCACAAAGCATAACTCTCTCTCTCTATCTTTGTCCCATCCTTGCTCCTCCCACTCCCAATACAGTGCAGCAACCTCCTCCCACACCTCTCTCACTCTCTGTCTGTCTCTGTCTCTGGACATATCTGGTCAGTGGTTGTGGCTAAACGGTGTTTGCCTCCAGTCATGTCGGGGCAGGGTTTTCTCCAGACATGTCCGGGTGGTATTTATGTCCGGACGGGAATTTGTCTTCAGATGAGTCCAAGCAGTGTTTGTCTCCGGCCAGCTTGG
Source organism: Eptatretus burgeri (assembly GCF_056783735.1). Lineage (NCBI taxonomy): Eukaryota > Metazoa > Chordata > Myxini > Myxiniformes > Myxinidae > Eptatretus > Eptatretus burgeri. The sequence continues at coordinate 92,704,185 of NC_140966.1, read as the reverse complement.
CTCCGGACACGTCCTGCCAGTGTTTGTCGCTGGACGTGTCTGGGCGGTGTTTGTCTCTGGACGCATCCAGGTGGTGTTTTTCTCTGGACAGGTCTGGGCCATGTTTGTCTCTGGACAGGTCCGGGCGGTGTTTGTCTCTGGACGCGTTCGGGCGGTGTTAGATCTGGACGCGTCCGGGCGGTGTTTGTCTCTGGACGTGTCCGGGCGGTGTTTGTCTCTGGACGCGTCCGGGTGGTGTTTGTCTCTGGACGCGTCCGTGCGGTGTTTGTCTCTGGACGCGTCCGTGCGGTGTTTGTCTCTGGACGCGTCCGGGTGGTGTTTGTCTCTGGACGGGTCTGGGCGGTGTTTGTCTCTGGACGCGTTCGGGCAGTGTTTTTTTCTGGATGCGTCCATGCAGTGTTTTTTTTCTGGATGCAACTGGGCTGTGTTTGTCTCTGGATGCGTCTGGGTAGTGTTTGTCTCCGTATGAGTCCAGGTGGTAACTAATGCTCCACTGCACCTTCTGCCTTCTTTTCCTCTCACCTCACACTGTTTTTCATTTCCCCAACCCTCCTTGATCCCCCACCCCTCCTCGCTCCCCCTCCTTCCTCTCTCCTGCTCTCTCTCCCCCACCCCTCTCTCACTCTCCCCCCCTCTTTTCTCTCTCCCCCTTCAGTATCCCCATCAGCGAAGCGACGGGTGGTATTTGCTGGTGTTAATTGTATCACTGAGCTTGTCATCTATCGGTAATTATCTGGTTGCATAGATTTGGTTGCTTTGAGAAAACGAATCAAAGAGCAGTTAATCAAACTGAGATTAGCAAAACCATGAAAAATGTCAACTGGAGAGTTCATAAAACAAATTACCCCATACAGTGTTCAGGATTACATTTCAATTGAAATAAAATAATGACTTCAAGATCGATAAAACATTTTCCATAAGTTTAGCACCATTGAAGTTGTCTGACACACCACCTTAGTTAACATGTCCAAATTCTGATAATAGAAGGGTTTGTAAGTGCCAAGAAGGCGATTGTGTTCTGCAGTGTTGACGTATTTAATTCAACTTGTATAAAATAAAGATTGCAAAAGTCGGATCACAAAATTAATTCCAGAAGTTTACCCCCGTTATCCCGCCGTTGCCAAAGTGTCTATAAAACCACCCAATCTAACACATGTCATTAGTTTTTAGTGAATGTTGTTTGTACCCTGGATAACATCCTTCAAAACACTAAGTTTCCTATAAGGAATCATTTTTAATTTTGTTTCACTGCCAGGCAGGCAGAGAAAAATATTATCTTGCTCCTCTCGGCGCATGTGAGATCAGGATGAATTTAGACACGAAGTTTTGTGAAACATCAGGTTCTTTTTCTGATTTGTGTACAAAATATCACATTAATTTTAAAGAAGTATTTTCTTGATCATAAACTGATGTTTGGAGACAAACAGACAGAGGGGACATGATCCAGTTATTTAACTTTGCTTTTTGCTTTGCCTGTGCAGGTAACATTCTTCTGCAGGAGAAAATAATTTCTCAATTGCATTATTTGTAGCTGAGCAACACATCCACACCATCATCTTGTAAGGAAAATATCAACCAAACAACATACTTGTGTATCAAACAGCATCATTCAGATGTGGTAGTTTTAATGAACAACTTGAAGCCTAACGTTGGTCATTCATGTCCAACGGTGTGCAAAGTAATGTTCTCTATCACCTCCGTTTCATAAACTGTGAACCGTTAATGCTTTCTGAGGGCATAAAAGTGATTCCCTTCCAATATATTGCATTATCTTATCATTCATTTCGCTATTTTATGACTAGATGTGGACGAGTGCCAAGAGAATCCAAAAATATGTGGTGATGGAGGCCAATGCATCAACAGCCCAGGTTCATTCTCATGCTCCTGTCTCACTGGTTATCAGCCAAACATCAGGGGTCCTGGTCCATTTCATACCATGAAGGACACAATCCAATGTATTGGTAAGTCCTCCAACAACTTCAACTTCACCCAGAATTCAGATACTATTAAATATTCGATTTTTTTTCAATATCTAACAAATAGAATTGTTCACATATTCCAAAACAGGCTATTGAATACCCTTACCTTAAAATTTTATTTTTAACACATCAAACCATGAACCATTTCCTTTATGAAGTTCCAGGTGAAGAAGCTATTGAATAAAATGCGGTGAAACATTATTCATGTTTGTTGTTTCACTTTAAACATGGAAATGCAAGCAAATGATGAGGTTGATCCAGTACTGGATTAACCATTAGGAAGACAAGGCATGTGCTTTGGAGTTGGGGAAATGAAAATTGGGTGCCTTAGGGCCAGCCAAAAATTCGGGCCACAAATATTTAGTTCCTGCCCTCAAGTTCTGCCAAAACATACTGCCCTCAAGTTCCCCCTCAACAGGATGTGCACAGCATATGTTTGTGCTGCTGCACACCACTGGTGTTAATTCAGCCTTTCCAAACACTGAAGTGGCTCTCCGAATATACTTTGCACTGATGGCCACCAATTGTTCAGGAGAACGCTCATTTTCGCAGCTAAAGATAATCAAAGATGTGAAGCGTTCTACCATGCATCAACAGCGTCTTGGTGCATTGGCCCTTTTGTGCATTGGAAGTGATTTGCTCCGAGAACTGGACTTCAGTTCAGTAATTGAAGAGTTTGCAGTTGTAAAAGCACGCAAGGTTGCAATCTAAGGTCTAGTCAACTGTAAAGCAAAGTGCCAAATCTGTACATGTTTTGTCATGCATATATTCATACACCAGCAAATTGTATAGAGGGATTAAATAAACTATTTTCTTTTCACATTAAATATTTGTCTTCTTTTGTATTAAATATTTTGTTCTTGAATCAGTTCATCTTTTGTCTGGGGTCCATTTCCATGAGCCCGAGATCTAATTTAAAATTTTCAGGCCATTCTCTAAAATTTCAAAATGTGCCTTAGGGCCAGCCGAGGCTTAATCCGGCACTGGATTGATCATGTTGTTGCGGATCTCAGAACCGCATGCATCCAACAGATAGTGGTCCCAAGACAGTTATTCCATTATTATATGTGTAGATAGTCCCTTTCCTTTTGTTTAACGGGATAACAAGGGAGGGCATTGCGATGATCTAATTGCTAGGTTTGCTTAAATGATTTTCTTCTTCATTTCATCCCTACTCTTCTTTTTGTCTGATTATTCCTGAGGTAAATCAGCCACCTGCGCCTTCGCTGTGAGGTGCGCCCTCATTGAGGTCAGCGCATGTGGCACCGCTATGAGGAAATTTTAGCACAGAGCCCTCGTTCCCGGGCGAGCCCTAAACCCAATGTGTGCAGTGAGTCATATAGTGCACTTCGCAGTGCGGGATTATTGACTCGAGCTTTCGATTATCTGGGGGAAGATTGCCGGTTGCATTAAAAAGGAATGCGAATGAATACCTCTTAAGAGGCTGCAGGAATGGTGTTTTTCACAACACAGGAAATACAGCCAGCACGACGCCCACGATGCACGAAACGCGTACGGAGGCCGATAAAGCCGACTCCACGCCATGTTGGTCGGGATACGAGTGTGCGGAGTAGAAGCTACTTGTTCCTTTTCAACCTCAATATCCGACACATATTGGTGCTCGCCCCATGCACACACCAGCGAAGTCGTGCAAACACGAGTGCTGGCCATGTGCGTAATGGCCGAACCACACGCGCTGTATGGAATGTGCTCGAAGGCAGACACGTTCGCCCTCGTGAAACATGCATGGATTTATCCATAACGATGCACCTTCGGCCCTCACTGGCAGCAGCGGATTCCCCACAGATGGTGAACGTCTTCTCGTCTCTACGGCCAGCGAAGCTGCACTCGAGCTGGGGGAATGTAAAGTGCAGGCCGCGTTGGCGCACACGTTGATCGGCGCTGGTCGGACGCCAGAGTGGGTATGCGGGACCCTCGGCCGGTCACCAGGGCACGGCCCGGGGTGTTTTGCAGGACGATTCACGTACCAATTTTGGTATGGGTGATTAGTGTCATGTCATGGGGTCGGAGCGGAATATTGCCGCTGTCTGAGATTGCCTTGCCGGAAACAAAGTGAGGCAGTTTTCGGCAAAAGTTAGCGGGCCACGTGAGGGGTCAGGGCCAATCGGAGTGCCCGATTCAGGTGATGACGTTTCGATTAGTGGTGGCCCCTCCCCCTGTGCTGCAAGTCCTATAAAGGTCAGAGCAATCCCTCCACATTTCTGTCTCTCTCTCTCTCTCTCTCTCTCTCTCTCTCTCTCTCTCTCTCTCTCTTTCTGTCTCTCTCTCTCTGTCTGTTTCTCTCTTTTCTCTTTTGCCCGCTCGATCTGGCCTCGCCCTCGTCCCTCGGCACGACCCGCCTCCTGCTGTCTGGACTCCATCTCCTCATCTCCGCCCACATGACGTCAACACCACCAGCCTACCTGGTCCCGTCTACCCCTCCGCCCCTTCTCCACCCAAGCCTCTCCTTCCTGAATACGGTCTCCACATGCTCTGCTGAATCCAGAGAGGACACAACAGCTGTCGGGTGCCACACTACCTAGCATACCCCCCCCCCCCGAAATTGGTGGCGCGTCGTGCTATCAAGCACAAAGGTACCAAGAACGTAGCCTCAACTGCTTTCCCTTCCTGGCTCAAAACTTCCTCTTCATCGGGTTTTTTGTGTCTGTGTGTGTGCATGTGTGTGGCCTGGCACCTGTCTGCTTAAGTAAGACTGCAGAAGATTGTTATCATTATTATTGGTATTTTCATATTAAGTCTGCTCTGTGTCCCCTTTTGTAAGTTGCTTGTTTATTTGCTGCACCACACCTCTCTCTCCTATCTCTGCACAACACACCACAATAAATCTTGATCGTACCACATACCATTCCTCACCCCTTGTTATAAATTATTATTGGGAATGTTCCCTGCTCGTTTTTGTCGTTTATTCCATTGATCCAGCATGGTCTGAATCCTAGCTCAGCCGGGACTTTATTCCCAACAACCCGTTCCTTTTAGCTGGTACGTCCTTGGCAGTGTCGCTCGGCTGCATCCGGTCCGGTAGAGGGATCTGGTTCGGACAAGGCGTACCGAGGGCTTGTTCCCCGGTAATTAAATCAGGTGATTAATTAGGTAACCCGATTAACCCATAGACGGGAGGACCCTAGGTCACGCCGTTGAATTATTGGCATCCACGGTCAGTTAAGTGACTCGCCATGTCATGGAATTATCCGTGTGCGATGGCCTACCATTCCGGGGAGTTTGGTGGGAACCGAGATAGCTTCCCCCACCTCGTGGTCTTCTCACCCGACCCCCAGCCCCCAACAATATCTTGCTCATGTATGACAAGATGATCCCATCAGGTGAGAACATTGGAAACAAAGCATTGTGTCTGGAAATGGTGCTCAAACACAAAAAGGAAAAGTCGACATTGTTGATCGAGGTTTTAGTTCCCAATGACTTTGGACTAACTGCTATAAAAATCAGGAAAATAACCAAATGCCAGGATATGAAAAATGATTGGAGGAGTTGGAAATTGAAGAAAGCTGAAATTATACCACTGATAGTCGGAGCTATGGGAATGACAAAGAAAACCCTTACTGAGTACTTAAAAATCATTCCAGGGAATCAAATGAGCAACAGGTGGAGGCTGTCAGAGGTTCATTGAAGACTTTGAAATGAGCCATTGGAACGAGGCTATGAGAACGAAGTTTCACAGTTTGGTTCATGATTAACGATCCTTTACCAAAAAGGAAGTGAAGATTTTGAGTCCTCGGAGGAACTTTCTTCCACCTCCTATAATCCGCAAATGGAGATAACAACTAAAGAAAGAGGATGCTTGGCTCATCAAGCCGGTGTAACTTCCAAATTCATGACAATCTAGGGACACAGCACTCTTCCTGAGTCCATCTTTTTATTCACAACACAAAATCATGCCAAATAAACATGCAAAACAATCAGCAAGCTCCAACTTACAGATATCACAACTCCATTGCACCTGCCTAATCTGGACTTACTCACGGTTCCAGCCGATATCCATGCAGCCCTCTCTGCTCATTGCTTCTAAGAACTTATCCAAATCCAGTTTCAACATATCATCTGTCAGTGTTACCACGTGCCCCTATTTAATGTATTATCAGCTAGAGTTACCATCTTCTTATTATCATCAACTCTATTTTACGAGCAGATATTGATGAGTGTCGGGAAGATCCAAGAAGGTGTGGTGTCGGAGGAAACTGCTTCAACAACCCCGGCAAATTCAGCTGCACCTGCCAAACTGGATATCGATTATCCACTGGTCTTTCTGAATCATATCAACCATTATTGAAAGGGACCATCTGCATTGGTGAGTAAGCACCCAGAGTCAAACACCATTGTTGAATCACATGTTTGGAGTTAATACCTTGTAATGTTCGATCAAGCGGAGCACTTGTGAACTATCTACAGCTATCTGATTGCATTCACTTGATTTCATCAATGAAAATTAATTTCACAGCAATACATCCTCCTGATATATACAAAACAAATTACCTTGATCATACAGTATCCTTGCCAGGAGGATACAATATCTCAATTGCATCCTCTTTATCTCGTCCACGTACAAACTGCACACATTGAGCTCTCACCAGCATATTTTGTCATAAGGCACTTATTTTGTCTCCAATGAACTGATAGCAGATTTTACAGCCAGTTTATCATCCTCTCTAAAAGTACGTCACACTCTATGATGCAATTCTGTGTTTTTGAAACACGAGGGCAGACATTTGTAGTTTAGATCCATTCAAATGCTTGACTTTCAAAATGATGTAATCCACCCCTGAATGCTTAGCTCGCATGTGCAGCAACGATGAGCAACAGAGATCATTGGGGCAGGGAATGTGTATCATGCAACAGCAGTAATTGGGGCAGGAAACGTATATCATAAGTGCCAGGTGAGGATTGTCACCTAAAATGGCTCACAAAGCTTCTTAAGAAGCTGAAAATACTTGGAAAATTACCTGAGAGAAATGGGTGTGCCTCTGCAGGATGAAAGATTTGGAGAACTTTCTGATCAAGTTGCCCAAACGGTTGATAACTTTCAGCACATAGTGCAAAAATTCTTAACGATATGGAATTATTGACAATGCGTTCCAGCCGACCTCCCCGATAATCCCTGTCAGTGAGTGGACTTTGAACTTTGTGGGATTACCTCGAGTGAACATGGCAGGCTTGGTGATTTATTTCATGGCCGTGTGAAATTTGAAAGACGATGTTGTCATTCCCAGCATTCAGGCAGACTTTCCAGAAGGAGACACCGAATCTGGTTTGGGTGCTTCTTAACACCGATGGGATGACATGTTGTGGGATGAGAGATCTCCCTTAGAGCGGGGGAGTTTGAGGTTATGTAACTCTACTTAATGTCTTCATTGCCTTACTTGCATGTGTGAAGAGATCGTGCCAAACTACAGTTTGTATTAAATAAAAGGGTGTGTACTTACAAGTGGTGTGAGAAAAGAGAACGGGAGAGGAAATGAACGATAAAGAAGAGAGAGGGAGAAATTAATGATAACAGGAATGTAAGGAAGGGTTCAGCACACTCCTACATCAAATGGGTGCCAGCGCCTTGCTCACAACCTTCTATGTGCAAAAGAAAAATAGGGGGTAAATCTTAATCTACTCGTTCCCATGCAGTTTGGGTCCCACTGACCCACAGAAAGGTAAGGGACTATTCTAAACAATTTTTTTTGTATACCTTGTCGAGGCTCGTGTGAGAGCTAACACACAACGCACAGCAAGGGGGGCATGAGACAAGAGGAGCGGTAGTGGGAGGGACAAAACAGTGGGGAACAAAGACATTAGAAGATCTGTGGAAGGGAGAGGGATGGGACAGGGAACATGGGGAATAGAAGATGTACATTACAGGGACTTTCAGGAAGCAAAGCAGGGAATTTGAAGGAGGTGGGCTTGGGTGGATTATCGGAGGAAGAAAAGATCGAGGATTTGGATGGGGGATGATAAGAGGTGGTGGTGAACAGCTGTTTTGAAGGCCTAGAGGGAAGAATGGGAAAGAATAGAGTGAGGGAGTTTATTCCAAAGGCGGGAAAAAAGAGGAATGAAAGACTGAAGGTGAGCAGTGATTCGTGATTTTGGTAGTTTTACCAGAAGGGGGTTGCTGGCAGACCTTGAGCGCCCTGCAGAAATATGGGGGGGGGACATATAGCAGACAGAGCATGGGGGGGGCTGACCGGAGAGGAGACGGTTGACTACAGAAAGACCACCGACCTGCCTGCGGTGAGAGAGTGAGAGGCCCAAAGACTCAGCCTCATTGCAGGACATACCAATGATCCTAAATGCCTTGGTTTCTACAGCGTGAAGCCGAGAAAGGTGAGAGGCAGGAGCACCAGTCGAGAGGGGAGAGCAGGACTCAATCAGCCTGTGAACGAAAGCTTTGTATGTGGTCAGGAGCTCAGGTGGGCTGAGGAAGGACTTTGCACGATGAGAGATACCCAGTTGGTGACTGGCTTTCGAGGCCAGGTTGGAAATGTGGCTTTGGAGTTTCAGTATACACTTCATTTATCTCACATGCTTTGTTATACACCTTATCGACCTGCAAAGGTGTTCTGTATTTACACACTGTATTGATCCAGTCCTTCTTGTCCCTGGATTTAATATATTCCCCCCTCGTGCAGGTGTCCTTGACTTTTTCATTTTTATTTTTAAAGCTGCAATCAGCAAATGATGGTCGTTAAAGATGTCAGCACTCCTCAACCTTCACGTCTGTCTGAGATCTTATTTGCATCCCTCTTATCATGAAATGATCTATCTGGTAAACCTGGTGTTGGCTTACCAGCGAGGGTGGCTGGCTTGGGATCCTTGGGTCTTGAGTTTGAGCTCCTGCCGATGTTGAATTAACACCAGGTGGGGTTGGATTAACATCAGGTGGGGTTGGCTTGACTGCTGAATTAACACCAGGTGGGGTTGATTCAGCCTGTCTTCCTTCTGAGTTTGGAGACATGAGCATAATTGTACTGGAAATAGGGCACTGCATCAGTGGCATCTGCGTCCTTTATCATTGCTACAATCAGCAGCCACAAGGCTACATGTGAGAGTATGTGTGTATCTATCTGGTTCTTAATACTTCCATCCGGTGATGTACCCATGTTGTTTTGTGAATCTCCTTGTATGGAAATAGTGTCCCTCCTCTACAAAGTCCATTTGTTTTTCACAATTTCACGAACATTCTCCCATTATGATTTTGTTGACCAATTCCATGTTTTCCCATGGTGTGTTCATGCTCAGTATTGTCCTCTCCTGCTGTTGCCTTTGAATCTCCCATTACAAGGGTACATCATGGTGTGGTGTTTCATTCACAGCTTTATCTAGACTCTCAAAAAAACTAGCCATGGCTTCTTCACTGTTATCACTCATTGACACATAACATTGGATTATTGTCAATTTAGAGTGTCTTGAGTGGAATATCACATTTATGATTCATTCCCCCAACGACTTTCCACTCCTTTTTTTTGCAACTGTCTTTTTCCTTCTTTGAGCAAACCATCTTCTCGTCCTGCATGTAAAGTTGTCTATTTCCAATCTAGTTCATCTGTCCAAAGCCTTGCCATATGATGTCATTCAGTCAATATACATCCAAACCATAGTTTCTCATCTCTTTGATAACCTGCGTGAATCTTCCCAGATCTGTCATTGTTCTTCGATATTTTATTGGGTCAGAGGAAGGTCTACATCCTAAAAACCTTCCTTTTGGCTTTCAGTTGTGTCGTTCATTGAAGCAGTGACCTCCTGGGACCTTTCAACTGATGAAGTGAATTGAGTTCTTAAGGTTTCTGTTGTTGGCCGTTTGATGGAAACAAGGTTATTCACCCAGAGTCAAAACCCTTCTCATCTGGATTGTAGGATACATCAGGAATCCAAACAGTCAGCAGAGCAGGTGGCCAATGTACTGCTTGTGAATTCAACATTCAATAATCTCCTTTGCCTCAAGTTGGTTGATTTGTATCACTAAGATTGAAACAGTTCAGCTTGTTTAAGTAATGCCTCTCAAAATGTCATGTGCAGTGTGAAATAACATTACCGTATGTAATCTTCTGAAAATTTCACATTGGATAAGCAGTCTTGACTCGGAAGAAAGTGTCTTCTGGAACAGGTGACTATGTAGATATCTGCTCAAACAGCGCTGTTCTTTCAGCTGTTGTTTAAAAATGGCTACCGGGCAGGTAGTAATCAGGTGAAGCCATTCAACCCCTTTGTGGCTGAACCTCCCTGTGTTTCTAAGACTTTAAATGTTCCGTCAAGTCCTGTGTTCAACTGTTGCAATGTCAGAGATAAAAAGAAAAAGTGTATTCTTAGAAATTAGAAAGTTGTATTGGAATCTCACTGTTAGTATACAGAAGATTTAAGCACAAATATACACTACATGGCCAAAAGTATGTGAGTACTTGCTCGTCTAACATCTCATTCCAAAATCATGGGCATTAATATGGAGTTGGTCCCCCCCCCCTTTGCTGCGATAACAGCCTCCACTCTTCTGGGAAGGCTTTCCACGAGATTTTGGAACATTGCTGCAGGGATTTGCTTCCATTCAGCCACAAGAGCATTCGTGTGGTCGGGTACTGATGTTGGGCAATTAATTCAGCCTCGCAGTTAGTTTTCCCATTCATCCCAAAGGTGTTTGATGGGGTTGAGGTCAGGGCTCTGTGCAGGCCAGTTAAGTTCTTACACACAGATCTCGACAAACCATTTCTGGATGGACCTCGCTTTGTGCATGAGGGCATTGTCACGCTGAAACAGGAAAGGGCCTTCCCAAAACTGTTGTCACAAAGTTAGAAGCACAGAATGATCTAGAATGTCATTCTATGCTGTAGCGTTAAGATTTCCCTTCACTGGAATTAAGGGGCCAAGCCCAAACCATGAAAAACAGCACCAGATCATTTTTCCTCCTCCACCAAACCTTACAGTTGGCACTCTGCATCTGGGCAAGTAGCATTCTTCTGGCATCCGCCGCACCCAGATTCTTCTCTCGGACTGCCAGATGGTGAACCGTGATTCATCACTCAAGAGAATGTGTTTCCAATGCTCCAGAGTCCAATGGCGGTGAGCTTTACACCACTCCAGCCGACGCTTGACATTGCGCATGGTGATCTTAGGTTTGTGTGCGGCTGTTTGGCCATGGAAACCCATTTCATGAAGCTCTCGATGACCATTGCTTGTGCTGACGTTGCTTCCAGGGTCAGTTTGGAACTTGGTAATGTGTTGCAATCGACGACAGACGATTTTCCACGTTACATGCATCAGCACTCGACAGTCCCATTCTGTGAGCTTGTGTGGCCTACCACTTCGCAGCTGAGCTGTTGTTACTCCTTGACATTTCCACTTCACAATAACAGCACTTAAAGTTGATCGGAGCAGCTCTAGCAGGGCAGAAATTTGATGAAGTGACTTATTGGAAAAGTGACATCTTATGATGGTGCCACGTTGAAAGTCACTGAGCTCGTGAAAGTCACGGCCCATTCTACTTCCAATGTTGTCAATGAAAATTGCATGGCTGTGTGCTTAATTCTATCCACCTGTCAACAATGGGTGTGGCTGAAATAGCAAAATCCAGTAATTAGAAGGGTTGGCAATGTAAGTGTACCTTTACCTTCTTGCATTTAACCACAAAAATACATTTTCATCAAGAAAGATCCTTTTATCGTGGAAGTTTGATAATTGCCTCGATAATATGCAGCCCTTTTTACCTCTGCCCCCAAAAGCAGTCGGAGTTTCTGTTTTCACCCCTGTTTGTTTGTTTGTCTGTGAGCAAGATATCTCAAAAAGTTATTGACTAATTTGGACGAAACTTGATGAACAGTTTGGGGGTGTGACAATGACGAATGGATTATATTTTGGTGAAGATTCAGATCCAGATACAAGAATTTTTGAAGTGATTCTTCACCATTGAGATTGAGATCAGTCAAAAACGATAAATACCACGGTATTTAAAAAAGTTGTGGACAAATTATGACAAAACTGATTGGATGAGTTGGGTAGGTGACAAGAACAAGCCGATTCGATTTTTGTTGAGGTCCTGATCCAGATCCGGCCCATCAGTGGGACACTAAACGTGAACTGTTCAGCCTGGCGGAGGTTTACACTCGATGGAGTGGCGTTCCAGTTACCCTTTCCAGAGGAGAGGGTGTTGCATTTGAGTTTGTTTGTCTGCTTGTTTGTCAGTTTGTCTGCACAGAACGTGAGTATGCTTTTTATCTGCAATTGCTTGTCGGATTGAGCCGAAATTTTCACCATACGAGAGACGACTCATGGAGAATATTTTATTGATAATTATGACATCATAGGTCACGTTGTGTGGCAGCTATGTTGGAAAAAGGGGGGAAAATGGACTTCTATATCTCTGAAACTGCACAAAGGAAAATTGAAACTTGGCACATGGTGAGTACTCCTCATGGGGAATAAGTGTAATTTTTATGACGTCATAGATGCCTTCGTTATGACGTCATAATTGCACACATAGAACACATTTTACTAGTATGAAATTTTTTGGAGGTAATCTTGGGATAAATTGGTCCACAGAAAAAAAATTGATGAGATCATCGCTCATGTGGTTCGGCAGCCATGTTAAAAAAAAAACCTTCAAAAATCTTCTCTGAAATGGCTGAATGGCTGAACAGATTGAGGAGAATCTTTACAGGTGTGACCATTTATCCATGAAGAACAAACCGTTCCCACCTTATAATGTCATCGGTCACATGGCTTGGAAGCCATATTGGATTGAACAAAAATCTTTAAAATTATTTCTCTTGAACTGCTTCATCGATCAAAGTGAAACTTGACAGTTACAATCTAATAGTGATGGGGGAGACATGTTTTAAATTTCATCCTGATCAGATGCATGGTCTGCAAGCCAGAATTATTAAATTTTTGAATGCATATTCTTTTTGATTTTTTTTCAATCAGGCTCACTTGGCTGCACCTGGCTGCGTTTGAGGGTAGAGGAGTAGTAGCTGAAATGCGTAATCATATCCAGGTTCGAAGTGATGACTTCATCTTTGCTTTTTGCTTGTTTGGTACACAAACACAAACATCACACAAAACAATCTCTAGATCTGCAATTTCTGATTGCTCTTTCTTGTTTAATCTCCCTTTCCAAACCATTATATATTGATATGATGTTTGAAATAAATTGTCTTATGACTTTGCCACCAAACACCATTTAACGTGCAATAAGTCATAAAGTTATTGTGAAATCTTAGTCACAGTGCTTTTCCAATGAATTTGGCACCATTGAAGGGAACTTTCTGACATTCTTTTCGGAACAGAAGGTTTCAGGGTTACTGCGGTCAACTCATCTGTGGAACTGCTTGTTTTCCCAGGGCCTGTGGCCTCCAGAAAAAACAGTCGACTGCAACTGATAGTGAGTTAGATCATCACTCTGGCTTTAGCAAACTTGTCCCTTTCATAACAGCAGCCAAGCACATGCTGATAAGCTTGCCACTTATGATAAATCATTGCTTAAGTCAACTACTATACAACAGGACTTGCATGTCAAGGCAAATCAGAAGCTAACATGACCAAACACAAAGGATGCATCAGATCTAGTAAACTTCCCTGTGATCTAGTAAACTTAGACTTCCTTCCAATTGCAATTAGGAAAACCATCATTCTTTTTTTGCTCATGCAATGTATAGATGAGTCTCGAATCTACAATAGCAATTGTTTTCAGAAGAAAAAAGTTTTTGTATTGTGTGAGTTAGGTAGTAGAAAAGCTGTAGGAAAGGGATGGGGGGAGGTGGAAGTGAAGAGAGTTTCGAGGAATGGGTATGGCCAGAGAAGAAGGAAGCTTTTAACCACATTATCACAAGTGTGGAGTACATGCGGAAAGACTGACTCTTAAGAGTTCTTTATTTTTTAATATATGGTTGTGGTCTGAGCCTGCATTGCACCTGATAGCGCTGGGTTAAAATGTGTGGGTGCAAAGATCACCTGCTCATAAGTGATTGTGCAAAATATGGATTCATTATTTTATTCTGCAAACCAAAATAAATATACGCTTTTTAAACAAAGATTCATTTTGTTTAAATAGCCAAATGAAGATATTTCAATTTTCTGCAAAACATAAATTATAATGAGGAGAGGAAAGGGTGGTCGGATATCTTGGCTGGTCCTGCTAGCTGTCGGGTCCTAGATTTAACCTTGGTCAATCCAACAAAAATAGAGACGAGTGCAGTGGCCAACAGTGCAGGCCACCCTTGAGAGGGCATGTTAAGCTGGCTGTCTCATCTTTTATTCAGTTTGGGAATGGGAGCATGCGCTGGAACAGCGCGTCACTGCATCCACATTCCATCGGTACTCCAGGGGCCTCCGCCAAGCCATCCCCTCGGCAGATACCTGGCCCATCCCCATCTCCTTGTGATGCCAATCAACCTGTTGCAACCATGAGGCATGTAGTCGGCCCGTTGACCTCCTCCACTCACGAGGCTCCTTTGCTGAGAGAATATGGAAAGCAGAATCAGAGTCAGGAAAGGAGCCACATTTCCATACAGTCACAGCTGACGCTCACGGACTATACAGTTAACAAATCTCATTTGAGTCTCCCTCAGCAACTTCTTGTTGGAGACAAAGTCTGACCAGCGATAGCCAAGGATTTTCTGAAGAGATCTGGTACTGAAGGAGCTAAGTCTTCATTCCAAATCCCTGGTCAAGAGTCCAAGTCTCACATCTGTAGAGCAAGAGTGGAAGCACCAAGGACTTATAGGCTCGGACTTTTGTCCTCCTCCATAGGTTCCGACAGTGCCACACCATATTACCTTGTGAATCCATGACTCCCCATGGCCGAGCCAGACAGCCTATTGACCTCTGGTTCACAACATGCGGAGACATGACTATCACTGCCAAGGTAAGTGAATCTGTTGGTGCTTGCCGGTGAAGTTTAGTTACCACAGGGACAATTTATATGTTTGCAGGATTTTAACCATTGCCATCACCACCACCCTCCCCCAATCCTCATATGACCCTGCATTCCCACTTCCTATTTTACCTTTATTCCTGTCTCCTCAAAACCTAATTTCCCCACAAATACTCCTCAACCCCCTCATTCTCTCTTGGTCCTGTGTTTTGAATCATTTGGGCTATACTAGACCCAAAGTCTAGTTGACCTCAGCAATCATGTGTTATTCCTCAAACACTTGGATTTCCACTTCGTTTTATTCCTCCCCACATCTCTTTTTTTGTCAAAGCCTCCCTCTATTTTGCTTCTCAGCCCTGCTGTTGGTGTTTCACTTCTCTTTCTCGTGTTCCTCGTCTTCTGTTGCATCCTCATCAGTTCTATGTTCCAGCTTTTCCTTGAGCCTTAAACACATCCAAGACCTTTTTCCACGCCAGACTACAAGGAAGATGCCAAGTGATTTACCCTCCCCCTGGTCACTCTCAGCAGTTTTTTTTTCTTTTCAATGGACTACCCCTCAAATAATGTATGGATATGTTTCATATACTGTACAAGAGGAATTTTATACATTTCAAAAATAAGTCCATTTATTCTGAACTACACAGGAATTAAAAAAATGTTTCCATCATGGCTGCTTCGCTAATTCAAATGTTATGTACATTATTAGCTTTTATTACCTACGTACACCACTTTTATTTTACAAAACAGAACAACATTTAAATCCTTTGAGTCTTTGATTAATTTATTCATTCTCTCTGTAGAGTGAACTGCTTAATAATTTAACACAACAGACAACAGATAAAACACACAAAGGGAACATTTCCTTCCTGGCATTTTGTCCTTTCCACAGTCTTTGTTGAAGTCCCTGCACAATTCTCCTGAAATAAGTCGAGGAAATCTGTCTCATTGAAGGTGATAAACACCCATATTGCATCAGGGAGCACACCCTATAAGATGGTTGACTGAGACCTTTGGATCTGGAATGGAGCAGGTACATGCATGCCAGCATCTCACCCCGGGTGCAGTGTGGAGCTGTGCGATGATAATAGCCACCACAGGAATGTTGGACCAAGGTGTGGACCAAGGTCATTCAAAGAGGTCCTCGTTCAGCTCGTGCCTGAACTTGACTTGGGACCCTGACTGCCACATCCAATTTAAAGGAACGATCCCAAATGGAGTAGGTGTTCACCAAAACAGCTGTTCACTCTGTCAAAGATAAAATAGAGCCATGTTCACCGCAGCAACTAATTGCAATGAGAATACAAAGAAACGAGTTTCATTTGGCATTTTATAACTCTTTTTTTTTTATTTCCAGGCTTCACCCAAACTGGACAGTCCTTCACCCACCCCTATCCTTTGCTAGTTGAAATCTGAAATCCTTTGTTTTTCATCACAGTGGTGGTGTCAATGGGAGGGGCAGGTGTGGCGAGTGCTACCACGGCATAATGCCTTTAGCCAGCTCGCTCCCCTCTCCTCAAATGAGTAAAGAGACAAACCAGCTGAGAAAACAGATTGTGTAAGCCTCTTTGCTTCCCCCCAAGATATCTGTTGTTCAGTGGTCAAGATGGAAGCACAATCTGCATGCCTTGTTCATACAGTTCCATAATGGTGATGATGAAAGAAGTGGATACATGTCACTTCAAGACACTGAATCAAATCACTAAATCTTGCGACAACTTTCATAACGTCGACTCCATGCTTGGAACGTCTCCTTTTTTCTCAATTGATGCAACACAACCACCTGCTTTTATTCAGTAATACTTATATTGCTTTCAAAGAGTATGACGTCAGTACATTATGCCTTTTACTTTCTCACCAGGAAGTACTATAAGTTTGCTGGCAAAAAGAGAAGGTAGGGAATAAGTTCCTTGTTTTTGACCCAGCAACCATGCAAGAGAATTGACATAATATCCAAGTTTGAGTAGAGAGAGAGAGAGAGAGAGAGAGAGAGAGAGAGAGAGAGAGAGAGAGAGAGAGAGAGAGAGAGAGAGAGAGAGAGAGAGAGAGAGAGAGAGAGAGAGAGAGAGAGAGAGAGAGAGAGAGAGAGAGAGACTGAGACTGAGACTGAGACTGAGACTGAGACTGAGACTGAGACTGAGACTGAGACTGAGACTGAGACTGAGACTGACTTTGAGTTCTCATGATAATGTAGTTTTGTTTTTCTTTTTCCTGATTAGGATTGTAGTTCTCAACATCATGATTGCAAATTAAAAGTATTTAAGAGAAGTTGACATGGACAAAAAGCTTGATGCAGCATGTACTAAATACAATTGTGTTTCAGACTATGAAAAAAAAAATCCAGATAAACATGTCTGAACTTTTGCTTTGACAGACATGCCAAACCTGTGCCAAATAGCTGATTTACAATTTTTTCCTCTATCATTCCTCCTCCTCCACTTTCCACCCCCTCCCCCACTCCATTCCCCTTACTTCCCCTTTCTGTAAATACTATGAAGATTTCATAATTAGGTAAAACCAAAATATCATGTTATTCCCTTTTTTTATGGAGCTCGCCCTTCACAAGACCAAAGGCCACTCGTGTTGGGAGAGTTTGAAAAATAACGCTGACGAAATTTGTTAACATTCCTCTTGAATTGCCGAGGGTTGTAGAATGGGGAAAAGCAAGATATTGGCAAGGAGTTCCAGAGTAGAGCAACATGAGGATATAATCTGGAGGAGTATGAAACGGTGTTGGCCAAGGGATAGAAATACTATAAGGGTGTGAAGAAGTCGCAAAATGTGTGGAACGTCTGAAGGTATGCTCAGAGGGAACATGAGTGGACCTTCAGAACATCTTCCATGATGACATCTGCAGAAGTGATTTAACGAAGTTAGAGAATGGAAAGAGGTTCCAACGATGATGCCTTCATTCCCTACAAGATTGACAGCACACTTCTGGATCTTGTGAAGGAGAGAAAGATGACAAGGTGGGGCACCAGCCCAAGCATGGGAGCAATATTGCATAAGAGGCTATATAGTGGTTTTATAAAGATATGAGAGTTCTCAGAGGGAGGTATCATCGTGCAGGGTATATACAGTACAGCCAAAGTGTTTGGAAGCACTTTTTGCGAAACCGGAAATATACTCGATATCAAGCCCAAGGCAGATTGATATCAAGGGCAGATATTCCTGCTCCACCCTCCGTATTCACTCACTTTATCAAAAAAAATCGATTTTTAGCATGTGCATTAAGACATCATGTGCATTTAACAGCTTACGCCATGATTGCATTGATTATTATCATCATTATAATTTTTATAAAGACTAATGTTATTAAAGATTATTTATCAATAATTACACAGACTTTTTATACACAAGTAACCATGTCAAATTTGAACTGCCATATATTCTAAACTACATTGAAACTTTGTGTTTCTGCAGGTGTTGAATTATTTCCAAATTTTTCCCACAAAATCCCTTCTGGGAAGGCACCCACCCCATGTTTGATCATTATAAAGAGCACGTGATCCATGGAATAATGTAATGAATGCCAATTATTAGAGAACAGAAGATAGATAAAGAGAAGTGTTGAGATCTATAGCCACAATTAATTCTTTATAAACAATGCTGATCACGAGATGAGAATACACGTCTCTCACTGAAATGTTCCGGTTTTTCGGGGATGGAGGTTATATTTTCACACTGTCTGTCTCTATCTATAAGCAGGATAGCTCAAATAGTTATGGACTGATTCGGACAAAACTGGTTGGACAGGTTGGATGTGTAACAAGGATGAATTCATTCAATTTTAGTGAAGATCTGGATCTTGATACTACAATTTTTTCATATATTTTAAAAAGTAATTCTTCACCATTAAGAGATTGGCGTCAAAAATGATATATAGTTGTGGATGAATTTTGACAAAACTTAATGGATGAGTTGACAAAACCAAGCTGATTAGATTATGGTTCAGGTCCGGATGCAGATCTGGCCTATCAGTTGGTGACAAAATGTAAACTGTTCAGACCGATTAATTAATTAATTAATTTTTTTTGACATGGATTGCCCGGATTTCACAGAAATGGAAATAACCTTCTTTTGGAAAATGGTCATTAAACTGTCGAGACTAAAAGCTAATGATTGGTATCGACAAAACTTTGTTAATTTATCTTTTATCAGTCCTGTGTGGTATTTAAAGAAAATGAACAAGGTAATGGCTTTCAAGCCAAATATCATGCTACTTTTCAGGAATCTTTGTTTGTCCAAAATGGTTTTTGGCAATCATTAAAATAAGTGATTGTAATATCAATGTACAATAATTACAACTTCACTGTAAATGACAACAATGTTTGTTTGTATCTACAGACAGAATCGTTATATGCACAAAACTGAGCTTATAATGTCTTTCTGCAGCTGACCCCGTGTCGTTTCGAGCTCTGAACATTGATAAAAACTCAGAGTTGACATGGGAAGTGGAGGGAGGCATCCAGGACACCATATACAGGTTCCAGGTATGAACAGCAAATTACTTTTATCTTGACAATAATCGCTAGTCACTGGAAAATTCAATAAGGCTGCATTTACTGTTAAAAATGTGAAATGTGAAAAAATAGATAATGATCACTTCTACCAATTCTCACTTTCGTTTATATTTTATTAAAAATGGCAGATTTACCTTTCTGGTTTGCTTACATTGTCATCCAAATCCTATTTTCAAATAGGTCAATCTACGAGGAGAACGTCCATATGACCCAAGTTTTGTGGACAATCGTGAGATTAAGCTGATGTCTTCCAACCAAACCGTGCATGTACCTCTGTCACTCTTGCCTGGCACTGAATATACAATTGATGTCTCAGTCACCAATGCCTCTGCCTCAAACTCCACAAAACGACTCGTGATGGTAGTACCAATTGCAGGTGAAATTAACTGTGCATATCATGTGTATATAAATATAATGAAGTTCAGAAGGTGATTGGATATATGGCAGTAAACTCGTCGTCATATGTCGGGTGAAAATGACAGTTCTGGGACACTTCACCTTTGCTTCACCCTAGCTTAGCCCTAACCTTAGCTATGATGATGTAATCATATAACCTTCATAAATACATAACCATGTAGTCATATATTTACTAAATCACATTGGGTTAAAAAGAATAGGTTCTGTGGCACTTAAAATTTTGACCTTGAATACCCCTCTCCTCATCTGAAGATGATATAATCATATACCTTTCATAATTAGGTAGCCATGAGGTCATTTGATGTGCACCAACTTGGTTTGCATGGTTTATGGTTTTACAGTGACTAACAGAGTACCTGCCCTATGGGTGATTTCCTTCCAAGCATAGAACATGTTCTTCTCACGCATACCTTTTAATGGTGGTGTGGAGGCAAAAAATAAAAACCCGGGTTTTGTGCACGAAGCAAAAACATACCTTCTGTTTATAATTAAAAACATCCCATTGTACTGGAAAACGTGGGGACAGCAATACTGCACTGTAAATGGTGGAGACTTGTTTTACCCTCCCCCACCTGGAGGCGTCGCTACACGGCACACATTTATATAGAGAATTTTCGTTCCCCCCCCCCAAACCGCCACAAAGATAAAAACACCCCTATACATTAAATGGTGTCATGCTGATTATATGTACTAAGTCTGGATGTAATTTGCCCAGAACTGTCGGAGGACTAGCGTGATAAACGCACAAACACCGGTCCGTGAATTATAGTAAAGATTATTTTAATATCGCCATCACTTGAAGCACTGTGTTGTGTTTTGTGAAGACCAACGTGCTCGCCTTTGAATTATTTTCTAACAATTAAAAGAAAGGAGTTTTTAAGATAGTTTATCCATTAATATAAAAACGTTGTCAGACTGACATGAATGATGAAAAATCATTTCATTTGTCCTGAATTACATGCAAGTAGCAGGAAAAAGTGTTCGTTTGATTCCCAAGTAATTTGACAATCTCCACCATTGTGGAATTATTTCTGACAATGCAGAGTCCTACTCACCTGTGATCTTATATAATACAATGATTTCAGTTGATACAATGGTGCTATCTGTACTCAGAAGTAGTAGGCCGAAACCACATTTGGCCCTTGTTGTAATTTTTTACCACCAACCTCCCTAAACCATATTTGTCCCTTGTTCTAACATCGTTTTTACCATCAACCTAAAAACTGTATTTTTACATCGTTCTGTCGAAGGGGTATGTACATGCATCACTTGCAAGACAATGGCATTAGGAGACATCAATGCACTTTTAGTTAAATTACAAGGACATTAGTAGACAGACAAATTAACACTGTACGGGATTTCAATTTGGCATCTTCAGCAAATATCCTGAGCTATATGCTCAGATAGGAACGCTAAAAAATACCAACCTGAAACAATCACTTCCATATGTATTTTTTAATGATGTACTGCTATACTCCCTTTTGGCGATAGATAAGGAACCTAGCCAGCTGAACATAAGCACATAATGTCCTACTCTTTTGAGAGAGATATTGTGGGACCTTTAATATCCATAAACTAATTTCTATCACAACACCCGGCTAAAGATGTTTCCATCTAAAGTGCACGGATAAGCAGCACCCCCTGCCGTCACTGTACCAGTATTGTTAGTTGGGATATATATATATATATATATATATATATATATATATATATATATATATATATATATATATATATATATATATATATCTAGCCAAATTCCCAACAAAATCTTTCCATTTATGGTGAAGCCACAAATTTATGTTTCTGAGAAATTTTAAATGTCAAGCTATTTGATGAGCTTTACCATTTATCAAAAATAATAGAAGAAGTGCTTGGAGTTTTTCATTCGGTGAACTCTTCATTAGGATCAGATTTTACACTCTTCACAAGTTTTATGCAAAATGTGTTGCCTCATTCTGATTCTATAAAATGAAGTTGCTGTGAGTCATATTTTAAAGGAACATTCCAGGTCATTGAATGTCTCGTTAGATTTTTCATCATGGAATGAAGGACTGTCTGATTGATATGAGACAAAATAATACCCAAGTTAAAAGGCAATGGTCATCATAGCCACTGCTTGTCCACCAAACATTCCCAAAGTATAGGAGAAAACGAGCTGACATTTTGAAGGTCTTCAGCAGAATTATACGGCAAATCGACAACATTCCAGAGAATTTATTCAACATACTACCATGTAGCATTGCATGAGGCCATAAACTCACAACTCTTCAAGAGCGACTGCAAGTAAGAGATAAGGAAAAACATCTTCAGCCAGAGATCGATCGCAGTTTGGAAAAGTCTCCCCAATAAAGTTGTCAAGAGTACTACCATTAACTAGTTTGAATCCAATCTGGAAAAGTGCTTGAAGAATGACCCTCTGAAGTGACAAATATATTCAAAGGATAGGAAAAGCAGTCTGAAGACTGAAGAATCCTGGAACACTTTTACATCCTTCAACTTTACAACAATAAATGCTGCAAGGTAATTTCAAGCCCCAAACGGTTTTATACAATAAAGAAAGGAAAATAATTATAAAAACTGGATGATGTTCATTATATTGCAACCACATACCATTATAACAGGAAGAAAGTAACACAAATAAACTTCACTGTTGCAGTAACCTCACTTCTGGCCTCACTCCTGATAACCTCCAATCACTCCATTCTACCACAGTCCTCTGAGGTTGCATTGATTCTTCCAGAATGCGACACCAGGTTACCTTCCACAACCCTAAGCTGAACACTCACCTGCATTCCTTCATCCCTCTTTTTACTTGTTTGTGAAAATCCCTGTATCTGTTTCCTGCCTTTCCCTCCAGTCATTCATAAATGCTTGCTACTCATTGTCACCTCAAGGTTTCTCGTGTACTCATTGCTGTTTTCTTCCACTCTTAATTGATCCCCCTTCCTGCCACTTTCGTTTCTTCCCCTCAACCACTCATGTGTGATGTCTTTGTCTCTCTGTTCCACTTTAAACCTTTGTAAGTATGTGAACCTCCTGTTGTAGCATAACACATCTCATCTTCTTAATCCTTTGCTACCTCTCTGCTGTTCCATAGTTTCGCATTCTCTTGTGACTTTATTTGTACAAACAAACAGCTCCAATGAAATGTTAGGATTGTTGGAAGCAAAGCAACAGTGTCCATCCTGTGGTGTTGCCACAAAGCTTGCTGGGAAAGAACTGTATACATCCTTTGACAGCTCGCATTGCATGGGAATGGAAGCACTTTCATGACCACAGATCGACTCTAAAATTGGATTGTAGGAGAATCTAGATCAACTCAAATCTGGGTTTTCAATCTCTGTCAGCTCTAAACCTGGGTTTTCAACCCCGAATGAATGGTGTATGTTGGTGTTGTAAATGCATACAAGATTTAGTACCATACTGCAAGATCATCTTCAGAAACAGTTACGACTTAGGCGAAAAGGAATATTGTATTTGTTTCTGATAATTAGAGTACAGTTCTACTTCGGTCAGAAATTATATTTCAAAAATACAAAAATTTATGTGAAAAATAGTTACAACACTTAATTTAGTCAAGTCAAGAAAAACAACTAATCTACCCCGTCTGCCTCCCAACTACAATGATCAAATCCAACCCCAGCACTCCCTGGTTCCTAGTATCAGCATTTATCTGCAAATCATGAATAATCTCCATGTGCATGTGTCACTTCAAATTTTAACAGGGGAAGGGAAAAGGGAAGAGATGAAGTCAGTAACATAAGGCATGGTTTACATATATATATATATATATATATATATATATATATATATATATATATATATATATATATATATATATATATATATATATTGTTGTAGATTTCCGCCCGCCAGCGTGCGGACGACCGCTTCTAGCCAATGGCTGCCGCTCTCGCCCACCGAACAGACAATCTAGTCGCAGCCTTGCGGATCAAACGCCGGAATCCCGCTACGGGTGTGTTTTGAGCACACCACAACCAAGTCAACACTCTACCCGCACGCTACAGGGTCAATCGCCGAATTGTCGATATACCTAATTAATCGCGCGGGCAGACTATCGAGAGACTGCACCTCAACGGGGCCCGCTTGAAACGAGCCGCTTAAGCAGCTCACATCGTTTTGGGATAACCGAGCAGGGTATTATCGAGAGGCCCCGTTGGACCCAATTCTATTATCGGCTATTTAAAAACCAACTATTATTCCGAATGCAATACAGCGGTTCAATGGAGGGAAAGGACACAACGAACAGGTTTGCATTCACACAAGGACATTTATTGTAATAAAGTACGTATACAGGCATGCACGTATGCAATTAAGCAAGGCAAAACACGTATGCAATGATACAAGGCCAACACGCATGACAGGAGAACTACAACCGTTATACACAATCACTTAACAGTTTTCCTACTTAGTAGATACGGGCCCACGGACACACGTACTCACACACACCCAATAAATGGTGGCTGGGGCCTTTAATAACGGGCTCCAGCTCGGAGGACAGGTGAGCTGAAACCCAGGACCTATCTTGAACCTCTCCACCTCGTGTGGTCTTCAAGTTGTTTGGACCCGGGCTCCAGCGCGAGTGAGCTGGACCCAATCACCGTGAGCCGCGATCCTTCCCGAGCTCCAGCGAATCCTCCCGCACTTCTCAACACGTGCTGGTGAGACGAGGTGCCGATCCTTCCCGTCGATGTGCCGCTTCCCCAAGGAACCACCTCCAAGATGAGGCCGATGAGTCGCACCAAGCTGGGAACCAAACGGAGAACAAAGAGCTCCACAAACCAAGAATAGCTAGCCAAGCAACCAGCTAATCTAACTAAACTAACTAAAGGAATGGGGGCAGAAAGCAGAAGTGATGGAAGGTGAACTATCTTGGGAACAAGCACTTATCGACATAACTAACTAAAGGAAACTGAATGTTGTATGCAATCGAATTCCCAAATTCGTGACAATATACACACACACACACACACACACACACACACACACACACACACACACACACACACACACACACACACACACACACACACACACACACACACACACACACACACACACACACACACAGAAATACCTTGGGATTCTCATGTGTGTACTATGTGTGAACATCTTTATCGTTGTTGAGGAACTCTGGGAAGGGCTCGAAACAGCATCGCACTTACCTTGTGTAGGTCTTCCTGGGTTGCTTTATGCAGCTTATTTGTCTGGAGGAGTGTGTGAGGAGTCAATTGTTTATATAATCCCAGCCATCTGCGTTTAGTTCGATTAGGTGAGAGCTGATTGGCTATTCCCTCCATTCACAGGTGAGAGATGTGGGTGGGTCTTTCTTTCTGTATATATATATATATATATATATATATATATATATATATATATATATATATATATATATATATATATCCGGGTGTAGTGGCGTGCACCTGGAATCCGGCGACTCGGAGGCTTGGGTTGGAGGATCGCTTGAGGACGGACGCTCTGGGGCATACTATGAGAGGGTGTAGGGCAGCCCGGAATCATGGCGAAACCCAATCCATATCCTTGTTTCGTAAGAGACGACCAGAGTTGCGTCAGGAAGGGCATCCGGCATAAAACCTATGCCAAATCAGTATGCGGATTATAACGGATGATCCGCTGTAGCGAAAAGCAGCCAAAAGAAGACGAAGAAATATATATATATATATATATATATATATATATATATATATATATATATATATATATATATATATATATATATATATATATATATATATAACACCTCCCATGCTCTTCTCGCCAAAACTGCTGCGTAAAGCAATCAATAATGCCTACACACAGTCAGCACTATGCTGTATCAAACCCTTCCCAGAGTTCCTCCACAACTGCAAAGACATTCACAAATCGTGCACACATGAGAATCCCAATGCTACACACTCCCTCAGCTGCTGGACCAATTTCATCGCTTTTTGGTGAATAATTAGTGACAGCGCAGACAGCATTGCTCCAATGAGGCTCCCAAGGAGAGAGAGGAGCATAGGAGGTGTTAATTTAGTTATGTAATCCTACCACCTGGGTTTCGTTGATTAGGTAAGAGCTGATTAGCTATTCTGTCCACATTCACAGGTGCGAGACATGGGTGGGTGTTTCTTTTATGTGCACAAATATATATATATATATATATATATATATATATATATATATATATATATATATATATATATATATATATATATATATATATATATATATCCGTCAAAATGTGCTGGGCATGATGAATCCCTTCAACTTGATCTCCAATGGATGAGAGTCCCACACATGCACGGACCAAAGCAGCGCCTCCACCCCAGAAGCTTCAGCCTCGCCACTCATGTCAAAAGACAGATATTTAATGTCATCATTGGTTAAATACCAAACGGAGATGCCTATCCAGATTTTCAGTCTTATTTGCCTTCATCAGGATGGCACACCATATAAATATCGAAGAAATGAATAAATATATCGATTCACTTACCAATATGAAAATACAAAAAAATTAGCACAAAATAAGTGGCACCTCAAGCATGGTCACTCTCCTACAATGGGAGCCAGGCAAGGTCTTGTTTGATGTGGGGATCGAAACAGCTCGAAGAGGAGGAAGTCTCGTGCAAGCAGCATGGTCCAGCCCACAGCTGTGGCACCCAGCATAGAGGGGAAGAAGCCTCCAAAAAGACAAAGGAAGAGAGATGGAACAGCATATGTGTTTGAGGCCTTTTATCCCCTCCACAGCATCTACACCTCATGCCTTTTTAATGCCCCGTTGCTCTGAAAGGCAGGCAGGCAGGCTCATGAGGGCAGAGCATCCCAGTGGCAACAGTGAGAAGAAGAAGAGGCAGAGGAAAATATCCCAACCTGCAAAGCATCAATACAGCAGTTTAAAGTTGTGTCAGCATTGAACCCTTAATAGACAACTCAAAGGTAAGTGGACTTGGGAACCTTTGAACCATCCAGTAACTCACATGGCAATTGCGATATTTCAAATCCCAGGTGGCTCACGAATGACCTTCAGGAAAGTGATCATTTCATCCATCTTGTTTGGTCTATATATGATTCTTCATCACACTTTGTGGTCGACTTACTGGTGGTACTATAATGTGATGATGAAAATACAGTGATGCTCAAAATCCCCATAAATGATCTATTGTTGTTTTGTCTGCAGAATGTTTGTACTTTTATGTTTAGGAAACGTAGTAAAAACAAAATTTTGAGTACATGATGTACGATCTTGTTTGCCTTTCCTAAAAACCCTTTAAACAGAGTCCTGTTTTCTGGTGTGCAGATCCTCCAAAGCCAAATGTTCCATTTGGCTTCCTTGACGGCATGTCACTTCCTTTAAGGCTTGTCTCAGACAACAATGGACCAGTGAGGTAAATTAATATTCATTATCCATTAAAATGTTAAATATTTTGATGGTGGTTGAGAGAGAGAGAGAGAGAGAGAGAGAGAGAGAGAGAGAGAGAGAGAGAGAGAGAGAGAGAGAGAGAGAGAGAGAGAGAGAGAGAGAGAGAGAGAGAGAGAGAGAGAGAGAGAGAGAGAGAGAGAGAGAGAGAGAGAGAGAGAGAGAGAGAGAGAGAGAGAGAGATAGAGAGATAGAGAGATAGAGAGATAGAGAGATAGAGAGATAGAGAGATAGAGAGATAGATAACGATTGAGGGAAAGGAGGGAGCAAAATGTTTCTTGCTTGCATCCCTCATGTATTTGACGTTCTCCCAATCACTGTGTGCAAACTGTTCTACCTGCAGTTTTTACCAGTTCATTGTGGCTCCACTGGAAGGCTGCCTTGAATTCCCCTGTGCAAACCCCACATTGGGTAACTTCTGGAGCGCACTTGGGTCAGGGACGTACATCATTGCTGAACTACAGGCGAACAACACATGGGACGGGATGCCCTTTCAGATTGGAGATAGGTGCATCTTTCCTTCCTTATCTTTATGCCAATTTATTTGCATGTGGTTTTGTAACAATCCATAGTCATCATTAATGTGACCTGCAGAGCAAAGAATGCAAACCACAACCAACTCTCGCCTGTCTGTTCTTGTGCAAACCACAACAAACCACAGCCTGTCACACTGAAGCTCTTCAATTGATTGATGTCCAGCCAGGAATCAATAAAGTGTGGACCAAATCATTTTGATATTTTTATTAACAGGAAAAATAGAGGGCACTCAATATACCAGCATGACATGCCATTCCAAGCAAAAGATTACTGGCTTACCCTTCCTCCTTTCTTTCCTTACTCTCCTTTACTGTCATTTAAATCTCTCCAAATAACTTTTGAGAAAGCCCCTCCCACTAAATAACTTTAGACCAGGGGTTCTCAATCCACTTCCTTTACCCACCTGGAGAGGAAGTTCTTTCCCCATTACACGGCCTCAACCTAAAGTGGCCTTAAAACTTAAAGGAGGTTAATATAATTTTAATTCAGCATCAATCACAAATCAAATTAGACAGGATAGATAGGACATTGGAGCAGGTAATTCAATGAGAAATTTGCACTCGTTCTTGTGCAGCGAGCACTGCCATTCGAGGCACAAAAACATTAAAAGCACATCACAAATCTGCTTCAACTTCCAATTTGTTTCATGCTTTCGTTTTTATTGTCAGCAGAGATGAAAATGCTGACTCACAAAGGTAGTTAGATGAAAATGGGATGAGGACTTAAAGAACAATGTGGCTCTTCTTTGGGTATACCAGGAGCATCTTGGCCCAGAAGTCAGGAAGGATCAGGTTGGGAAATTTGTTTTTCAATGTTGAGTTGTTTATGAGCTCCAAAAACTCTTCTTGGATGTCTTCGGCAACGTCGTCCACGTCACACTTGAAGGGGTCTTGCGTGATGGCCAATGATTACTCTGTGTTAATCCCTGGGAAGTACCACTGGAATCCGTTTTTGAGGACCTTCAGATGGTCTCCAATGACCTCTTTCACTCTTCATTGATCATCATCCAACATTTCACTCAGTCTGTGGAATACTGAGACATTTCACACGTTCACCTTCCTTCCCCAAAGGCCAAGTTTGGCAACAAATGCCTTTGATATGGTCGTTTTGACTGATTATGTTGGACTCCCTGCCCTGTAGCTTGATGTAAAGACTGTTTAATGCCTCGCCAGCTAAGCCAGGCATGCCTCGAAGCTCAGTCTTCTCATGGCAGACAAGAGGTCCTCCTTTACCTTGGCTTCGATACATGTCTTCAATTCATCCCACAGCTCCAGCACCCATAGCAGCATATTTCCATTCGAGAAACACCATAATTGTGTGTGGCATAATCGTGGTGTGCTGAGTCAAAATCTGCGCACAACTGTCAAAACAATCTGGTGATGAGCGCCTCACCCCTGTGTTTGTCATAGGAAGTGTTTGTCAATTCAAGCACCTCTCAATGGATCATGCAATGTGTTCCGACCACATGAGGATTCCTTTCCTTGACTTGCATTATGAAGCCAGAATGAGAGCCGAGCATGGCTGGGGCTCCATCGGTGCATCCACTAGCAAGCTTGTTCCATGGCAACTTCATCTCCTCAAATAAATTGGAGACATAGCACATCATATCATCGAACGTTGTCATTGAGGAACTCTTCTTCAACGGAGTTGAACGGAAAAACTTTGGACCTCTGTCTCTCCAAAATCACACAAAGGAAAAAAATTGAAACTTGGCACATAGCAAGAACTCCTCATGGAGAATGAGTGTGATTTTTTTCATGATGTCATAATTGCACATGTACAACGCAACATCCGATCAGCATGAACATTTTAAAGAGTCATCTAAGGATAAAATTGTTCACATAAAAATATTTGATGACATTATTGGTCACATGATTCGGCAGTCATATTGTTTTTTTTTAATTTTTTTTTTTAAACCTTCAAAAATCTTCTTCTCTGAAATGGCTGAACTTAACGAGGTGAAACTTTACAGGTATGATCGCCGATCCATGAGGAACAAAAGGTTCACAAACATGACATCATAGTTTGTTTCACAAACACGCCGATCCATGAGGAACAAAAGGTTCACAAACATGACATCACATGGTCTGGCAGCCATATTGGATTGAGCAAAAAACTTTAAAATTTCTTTCTCTTGAAATGCTTAATCAATCGACGTGAAGCTTCACAATTATGATCCGGTGTTGATGTGGAATATATGTTTTAAATTTCAACCTGATCGGATGCATGGTGTGGCAGCCAGAATTATTTATTTTTTTTGAATCTGTGTTCTCTTTGGCTTTTTATTGTTTATTTTTTTTGAATAAGGCTCACTTGGCTGTGCCTGGATGGTTTTGAGGGTAGAGTGGCAGCTGAAATGTGAATCCTATCCAGGTTCTTCCTGATGACTTCATCTGTGCTTTTTTCTTGTTCGGGTTCCTTCTGATTACTACAGTGCAGGACTGTACCTATTTGGTCTTCCATTTTATTTGAATTTAATTTATTTTAATCCCATTCTAAATTCAATTGAATAATATTTCACGTCATGGGTCAGGGTCAGGTGTCCGACCAAAGTGGGGTTGTATCAAAGCAGGATGTGTTGGAACCCGGTCATCACTGCCAACTGTTATAAACTGGTAGTTCTAATTATATCTCTTCTTAATTATGTAACACACTAGTTCACAAACACCACACAAAATACACCACAAAAAAACTACACAAACATGACACAAAACAAGTCCTGGCGAGGGTTGGCAATCTATGCTCTTTTTTTGTTTTTGCTATTTTTGGCAGGGTTACATTACTTCCCTGGATATCCCAAATCATCACTTTAATGCATCCACCCACACAGCGGGAGATGAGGTTTTGCAATTGTGTGTGTGTGTGTGTGTGTGTGTGTGTGTGTGTGTGTGTGTGTGTGTGTGTGTGTGTGTGTGTGTGTGTGTGTGTCCAGCCCACAACCTTGTTAAACATCTTTAAATTAAGGCTTGTGGAAGAGCTAGAACATTGAATGGATCAGGACCCGACAGAACAAAGGGAACAGCAGATATATAGGAGGGAAATGCCAACAGCAGGGCCGAGGGAGAAAACAAATGGAGGCGGACAAACTCAGGATGCTAGAGAGGCAGGGGAGAATGCAGGGGGCGGTCAAGATGGGTACAGAAGCAAACTCTCATGAAGGAAAAACAGGAAATTGGGGGTAGCGGTGTGTGGTTTATTGAGGGTAGATGGTGGTGAACAGCTTTCTCAAATACCAGGAGGAATTAATAAGAATGAAAAAAATGTGGAGGTTGTTTCGACGGGTGGGAAAAAAGAAGAACAAATGAGTTGAGGTGAGCAGTGATTCTGGATTTTTGCGAGATGAAGCAGAGAGGGGTTGATTGTGGAACACGTGCAACCTGTAGAAACCTGGTGTGAACAAAGCACAGAAAGAGCAGAGGGTGCAAGACCAGAAAGGAGCTGGTGGAAGACAGAGAGACCACTGACCTGTCTGCTATGGTAAAGTGATAGGCCCATAGACTCGGCTTCATCGTCGGAGATTCCAATGATCTTGAAGGCCTTGGTTTCCATTACCTTAAGCTGAGCAAGGTGTGAGGCAGGGGTGCCAACCAAAAGGAGAGTGCAGTTCTCCATTAAGCTGTGGATCAAGGCCTTGGAGGTGGATAGGAGTTCACACGTGCCAAGGAACGACCTTAATGAACGACCTTGCATGATGGTTGATGCCCAGACCTCAGCTGGCTTTGGAGGTGAACTTTGAAAAGTGGTTTATACAGGAAAGGGCATGACTGATATTGAGACTCAAGAGTTTGAGTGAGTGAACTTCTTCAATAGGATTGTTAATAAGAAAATATATGGGAGTGTTTGCCAGATGACCCTTTGAGAGAGAGAGAGAGAGAGAGAGAGAGAGACAGAGACAGACAGACAGACAGATAGACATATTCCAAGTGTTTAACCATCTTGTGATTTAAAAAATCTATTTCAGAAGAGAGGGAAAATCAAGGTCTGCAGTGACATCCCTCATCTTTTATATCTGCAGAGGGTAAAGTTATCAGCAAATATATCAAGAGGAATCTTCCAGAGAGTCAGAGAGATAACTTATGAAGGTTAAGAATATGATTGGGCCAGGAATTGGGGCACTTGGGGCACTTGGGGCACTCCAGCCTTGATAGGGAGAGGTGATGAAAGGATTCTGTTGAGAGCCACACATTGGCTGCGAGAGTCGAGGAAGTCAGGGACCCAAGAGTGGAGTTGGCTTTGGACACTGTAAGCAGAGAATTCGGAGAGCAAGGCAGGATGCTAGACCTTATGAAAGCTCGAGATATGTATATCGAGAGAGACCGCTCTTTATTTATTCGTCTGTAGCCTGTGTCTGCTTGGCTGCTTCATTTTCTACTGGCACAGCTGTGCCACTGGTGTAATGGCCCCGATACTCATTTTGCCGACCTCGGAAGGTTGACAGAGTTAACCCACTTGTTGTTATTTCAAAAGCACGACAGGGGCTTGGACTCAAGACCCTCAGATCTTAAGCTAGCCACCTTAACCATAAAGCCAACACCAGGCTTAGAAACACCTCTGATCTCATGTTTGACATTGATGGCCTCCATCCATTGTTAGGAGAGTAGAAGCAGCATTTCCAAGGTAGAGCAACTGTGTCTGAGTCATAATTGATGATCAAATGGATGACCAAGAAGGAATCCGAAGAAATAAATAGCAAAGATGGAGCCATCAGGAGGAATCTGGATAGCATTCGGGTTTCAGCTGCTCCTCCACAACCCTCAAACCCATCCAGGCGCAGCCAAGTGAGCCTTACAGAATTTTTTTTTGCAATAATTCACTTCTCCTTTGAGAGATATAAAATGAAAAAGAGAAATAGACAGTAAAGGGGATGAGAGAGAAGAAATAGCAAGAATTAGAATGAATAAAGAGAATTGAGAACAAATTAGAAAGAAGTATTAAAGGAACAAAGAACAAAGATATTGGGAAGAATCTGGATGAATAGATTTCAGCAGTTACTCCCCAGGCTCAAACACAGCAACATGCATAAGCTACCAGAGGTCTGTCAGCAGGGATGCACAGTCCACGCAGTTTCAGGATATGGTACAAACATAATCAAATGGAAGAGATGAGGATCGGAGATGAGGTCGTTGGAGAAAAGGAAGTATTCTAATACTATTTAAATAATAGTATTTTAATACTAATGATACACGATGAAGAAAGGGAAGTATGTGTCAACTGTGATTATGGATTCCATGACCTTGCTGATGATTGTATGCATGATGATAGTTCTGTAGTTAAGGGGGTCCATTTTTGCACCTTTTTTATGTAAGGCAGTGATGTTGCCTGATTTCCAAGCAGATGGAAGATGACCCAGAGTAAATGACAGGGTTAAAAAGGTAGACAACGGATGTGCAAGAGGTTTTTAGGACACCTGAGCTGCTGCTGCCCTGTCGAGTTTTAAATCAGTCGAGCATTGCTCGAAGCTTCTCTTCCTTCTCAGATTCAAAAGACACAGAATTCAGGAGCAGTTGGGTGTGACTACAGAGAGCGAGGGATTGAGGGTACAAGATTTGGAAACAAACACCTAATTGAGGTGTTCAGCCCTCTCACGAACGGAGTCAGCTGTGGTGCCATTTGAAGTGAAGGAAGGGATAGAGGGGGAGAATGCTCCAGAGACAGACTTAACTATATATCTGTGATCACAAAGCGATCACCAAGGGTAAGCCTTCCCCGCCACCCATGATCCAATGATGGCCATATTTTTTTGGACCGCCATATGACCTTGACCTTCAACATTTTGAGATGGAGTCTAAATTAAGAAAATGTGTTCCCATCTACATACATTATATCCATAAAACTAAACATCATGAAAATGGAGGAAAAATATTTTGTTATGATGAAAATATGTTTTTGTTAATTAGATCACAATCCAAAAAAAACTCGGTCAAGAACAAAAAACAAATAGCAGGCGCACAAGTTCAGTGGAGGTCCACTATTATGATTCAGATACATTTTGGAAGACCAAGCAGTCTTTGAAATTCTGCATTTGCAAAATTGAGCTATGACAAAGAACGTGTTTTTTTCTTTCAGATCGCAATTTGACCTTGACCTTTAACCATGAGGGGTATGATGTAAATTAAGTCTAAATGTGCTTTACTCAACTCGATCAAGTGAGGGCATTTGTATTCCTATTGGACAAAAATTAGTCGCATTCTGGTAAAAATGTAAACGTTTCTATTTATTCTATCATGTCCTTAAAATTAGGTCAAGGTCAAAATAAATTATGCCAACTCTGTGAACGTTTTATTCCCATTATTGTTGCAAAATTTCATTCTGAAAGTCCCAGCCAACTCTAAGATACAGCTTGGACATTGGCAGAAAAAAAAGGAAGAAAGAAAACAAATCAAAATGGTGATTTAGTACTCCAAGTGGTCTAAGACTTTGGGCTTTAACTCTGAAGGGTATAATGTAAATTATGAGTAAATGCGCTTTATTCTGGGCTATCTAGAGAGGGCAATTTCGTTCCTATTGGACAATCATCAATCGAGCTTTGGTGAAAAATTTTAAAATGTCTATAATTAAGTCATGACCTTAAAAATTCCGTCAAGGTTAAAAAAATTATGTTAACCCCACATACTTTGTATTCCAATTTTTTGGTGTAAAATTTCATTCTGAAAGTCCCAACCAGCTCCGACATTCAGCTCGGGCATTGGTAGAAAAAAAAAGAGGAAAAAACAAAATATCGTAAATGGTGGTTTAGTGCTGCTACCGGGCATAGTGGCATGCGCCTGTAATCCGGCAACTCGGAGGCTTGGGTTGGAGGATCGCTTTAGGACGGGAGCTCTGCGCTGGGCCGCACTATGAGAGGGTGTAGGGCAGCCCGGAATCATGGCGAAA
Source organism: Eptatretus burgeri (assembly GCF_056783735.1). Taxonomy (NCBI): domain Eukaryota; kingdom Metazoa; phylum Chordata; class Myxini; order Myxiniformes; family Myxinidae; genus Eptatretus; species Eptatretus burgeri. The sequence goes on along the minus strand of NC_140966.1, from coordinate 92,669,541 downwards.
CCCAATCCTTATCCCTGTGTCATAAGAGGTGACCAGGGTTGTGTCAGGAAGGGCATCCGGCGTAAAACCTATGCCAAATCAGTATGCGGATCATAACGGATGATCTGCTATGGCGACCCCTCACGGGAGCAGCCGAAAGACGAACAATAACAACGTGGTTTAGTACTCCTAAGTATTACTAAGAAACTCTGAGGTACCATGAAATATTGGGGGCACTAATTGTTGAAAACAAACCTGGCTTACAACAGTAAAAAGCCTCACTCTTTCCTGCAGGCAGAATCAGAATCGAGCATTGCCACAAACTTCTCCATCCTATAGGTTGAGGCTTAACAAGACACCACCAGGTTTTAATGGAGGAGGGAGACAAGTTTGAAAGTTCAGTCTGGAGATTGGACAGGTGTTGTTTTCTGGCTCTCCTGAGAGTGGAGCTATTGTCATCAAATTTTCAACAAACATTTATAATGAGAATAATGAGAGCACTAGTTAAGAAGTTTTACATTTTTTTAGCTGGTCTTTTTGTCAAGTTTAGTTTGATTAAAGTGGACGTGGATGGGCTGTGCATTTTGAGATGCTTTTTAGTTTGCTCTGTATTTACAACTAGTGGATAGCCTTATCAAACATTATGAACTCTGAAATAATAGGCAATTAATTTAATGGCACATCATAATATGTATACAAGTTTAATCGTGTATATGACATATCGGTGGGATCAAGGGGTGAGAGGCAAGACAAACATCCAAGTAGGAGCTACACATTTTATTCCACACTGGGTGGTACACTGCACATGCACATCCAAGTAACTTTACAAAACATGTCAGTGTATAAAACATATATTATACACCATTTAACAAAATCATTCATTTTTTTTTAAATGACAGCCAAAGTGTGGCCTTTGTTAAAACTTACTAAGTCTGTGCCTGATAGTTTTTGATATTGCTTTACACTGTGCTATCATGCTATGCTAATGTCTTGCTCTGTGCCATGCCAATCAGTTACTCTGTGCTATATGTTAATTATTTACCCTTTGTCATGGTAATCAGTTTCCAATACGTCATTCTTTTTTTTTTAGGAAGTCCTATGGGGGTTACTATAATGCTATTTCCCGTTATGGTGATCATTGTGTGGTGCTCCGTGTTGTCAGCATTTGGAACAATGTAAGTGCCTTGCATTGCTGAAATAAAACACTAAAAACTTGTTCTGAATATTTTGACAATCAATTATTTTGCCTCTTTGGCAAAAAAAGCCTCTTTTATGTTAATTTCATTATTCATTCATTTACGCATTCATTTACTCATTCATGAACTTATTCTTTCAGCTATTGCATGATTCTCGCTTGAGTTGTCTAATCTGGATTTGAGTCTCATTGGAATTGGATGCAATTAAAAACTTTTATTCTGGTGCTTCACAGAGCAGCTAGGAATTTTGGTCATCGAGCATCGTCTTCGTGGTGACACTCAGTTGCCTATTTCATCTGCTAGCACTCATCTTGCTGGTGCTTTAGCCCATTTCCAAAAATTTCTCCCTCCTGACTTTCTGTCCAAAGATTTCTGTGACGAAGCTTAATAACTCCAGAAGAGGCAGCATATGATAGGAAATCCGAGAAAGAGCAGTAAACTGTAAAGTAAACTGTACAATGGAAACGTTATTGGCATTCTTTCTGAATTGGATAAATAAAAAACACTTTTGAAGTAAGAATTAAACAAAGACAAAAGGATGCACTTCAGAAAGTTGCTGATCAGTTGGCCCTGTGTGTTCTGATAAACTTCTGGGTTGCTGCAGTCTTAAAGGCCTTGCGGAAATCTTGTTATCCTTATCCTTGTCCTTTCACAAAGCGATGGGAGAGACGATTGGTGTGCTTGTGTCGTGGTTATGTCCACATGTGGGTTTCAGAAGGTGGAACGGAGCACTACTCCCAGGTCTCAAAGTATCCACCTTCGTATGTACATGTATGTATGAGTGTGAATGAATGCATGCGTATGTGTGTGTCCATGCAAGTTGCTGTTGTTGGCTGTTGTCTCCATTCGTGGATGGGTTTCAAGAGATGCAACAGAGATCTACCATATCTCAAAGTGTGTGTGTGTGTGTGTGTGTGTGTGTGTGTGTGTGTGTGTGTGTGTGTGTGTGTGTGTGTGTGTGTGTGTGTGTGTGTGTGTGTGTGTGTGTGTGTGTGTGTTTGTGTGTCCGTGTCCACATGCAGAATCTCATTTGGTATTGATCATCCATTCTCACATCTGCTTTAATTTATACATCCGAACAAGGCGATGCAACGTTAAATGCTCCTTCTTGTTACCCCACGCACGTGAAGCGAAAAGTGTGGTTAAGCAATTTGTTCACTTCTGTTTGTTTGTCTTTCTGTCCATCCATCCAGAAATATCAGTTAATGATGGAGGAACAGCTTAATTTGAATTGCGTGTTAAATTTTGAACACAAATCGGAATCGGAGTCGGAAAACGAATCTGTTGTTTATCAGTACTTTGGCTCTGAATTTGTCCCGATTGCACATGCGCAGAGAGGAGTGAAATAATTTTTTTACTCTGTCTGCGTGTATGGCAATGAAACAAACTTGAAAATAATTCCAAACAGGAATTTCGCTGTTTTTAAGGATGTCGCAAAGGACACAAACAACAGGCACGAATAACAAATGTAACGTGTTAGATAAGGTGGTGTAAAAATACAATACTTCAACGGTGGTAAACTTCAGGAATTAATCTTGGATATGACCTTTATTTTATCATATGTATTATGTATATGATATTATGTATATGACCCAATCTTTATTTTATTTCATTTTAACGATATAGTGGAATACAAATCACCTTCTTGCACAATTTGGACATGTTCTACAAACTACAAGGTGATCTATAAGATGGCATTAACGGTGGTGCTAAACTTCCAGGATTTTTTGTTAATCCGACCTATAAAGTCATTGTTATATTTCATTAGAATTATATACTGAAACACTGCATGGGGTAAGGCGTTCTTTGAACTCTCGACTTAAACACATGATCATATAAAATGTTTTGACCACTTTAACCCTCCCCTCCCCTCCCCTCCATTCCTCCACTTCCTTCCGCAGCTTTATTCACTCATTTATGCACCTAATCTTTATTAAAAACCAAAACATTGAATCATATTAGCAATGATAATGTGTGTTGAATGTGTCACTTGCACAATTTGGTATTAACAGGGAAGGATTTGTGCGTTTGTTATTTACACAGTTTTTATATTGTGAAACACTAAGAACTTATGTTCTCTTTCACAGGACACAAAATATTCCTGCTCCCCCAATGCCATTTTAAAACGTAAGTACATTTAATAAAAGGTACATAATATATCAATTTAATATTGATGTAATCCCACCAAAGCAGAATAAAACTATCAGGGATATATATATATATATATATATATATATATATATATATATATATATATATATATATATAGTGGAATTTTAACGATATAGTGGAATACAAATCACCTTCTTGCACAATTTGGACATGTTCTACAAACTACAAGGTGATCTATAAGACGGCATTAACGGTGGGTGCTAAACTTCCAGGATTTTTTGTTAATCCGACCTTTAAAGTCATTGTTATATTTCATTAGAATTATATACTTAAACACTGCATGGGGTAAGGCGTTCTTTGAACTCTCGACTTAAACAAATGATCATATCAAATGTGTATATATATATATATAATATAGGAGGTGGTATCAAATATAAATACACACATATAGATATATATACACACACAAACATATATATATATATATATATATATATATATATATATATATATATATATATATATATATATATATATATATTTATATGTATTTATATATATATATATATATATATATATATATATATATATATATATTTATATATATATATATATATATATATATATATTTATAAATATATATATATATATATATATATATATAAATATATATATATATATGTATGTTTGTGTGTGTATATATATCTATATGTGTGTATTTATATTTGATACCACCTCCTATATTTTATGTAAAAGTCTAAAGAAGTGCTGAACACACTAAAGAGGTCTACATTTTCAGGGGAAGCCTAATGGAAGAGAGAAGGATGTTAATACTCTGTGTGATTGAATATGTTTGATTTTGTCACTTTGAGGGACATTGCTTTCTTGATGTTGCTCTGTAACCCTTTGGGGGCATCACAGTCAACCTACGACTGGTTGTGAATGTGATTTTAGCTAAAAGTTTACCTGGATAACTTGGTCCTCAATCATGGACTGTTGTCGAACAAGAAAGGCTGGTGGGATAGCCTAAAGGTATACACACTCATCTCTCAGGTGTCTCGCCTGGGTTTAAATCTTGTCCCGCCAATAAACTGTCATCCAGGTGTTTTACAGGCAGGGCAGTTCATCATAGTGTGTGCTGTCCCTCGGATGGAGATTAAACTCAACATCTTGTCTGCTGGCATTAGTTGGTGGATGTTAAAGATCCAACAGTGTTCTTTGCGAAGAGTAGGCGCAAACAGCTGTCGCCTGCATACTGAACAAATTCTAAATGCCTGTCCAAATCTACAGGGGGAATTGCATCAGTGACACAGCTGCACCCCAAACAAATTATGCTACCTACAGCTATGTGCTGCATAATAAAAAATAAGAAGAACACTAAATTAGAATTGAGCCACAATACCGGCACACAATTAGTTACTCTTTTTGAAAGGCATGTGTTTTTAACCCCATCACCTATTTATTGTAGAAACAAGAAGAAGGGCACTCGGTAGAGCACATACATCTAGCAGGCTGAATAGTTTACGTTTTGTACCCCACTAAAGAGGCTGGATCTTGATCTAAACCTGAACCAAAATCGAATCAGCTTGTTCTTGTCATCCACCCAACTCATCCATATAGTTTTGGCACAGAGTAATAATACAATGATGTTAACCGATTTACAAGCAGATGGAAGATTACCAAGGGTAAGTGTTAGGGCAAAAAGAGCAGAAAGAGGATGTGCAAGAGCTGCAGAACAGGATTTTAGGACTTGTTCCTCAACCCCACTGTTTGTGCGTTTCCCCTTTTCCCTATCTCTACTGTTCCTTTTGTTTTCTTGCATCCTGATCTATTTTCTTGCTCTTCCACGAGCCTTGACTTTGTATTTAAACAACAAGAAGAAATAATAACATCCGTCATTGCAAATAATAATAATAATAATAAACATTGCCTGACGTTCAACTGAAGGTGATTTGGATATCAATGTGTGATGTTTGGCATTCCAGATAGAACTCGACTCTGCTCTTAATGTCCAACATCAACCAGTACTGGCAGAGAGGTCACTCTGATAGACTGTGCACAGATTGCTGCATCGCATCAATGGATGACAGTATGTAGTGGGGCGAGATTAAAACTCAGGCTTTATCAAATATATATAACTCTTTCTAACCACTAACTCACTCGCTGACTCACTGACTGGTATTAAAGGTTGGTATCTACTGGGTGACATTCTGGTACAAAATGAAGTTCTCGACTTAACTGTGTAGCAGATTGGCAGTTTTAACTAATTATTGTGTATGGCAGCTTGGCTGGTGGGTAGCTATAATCTTGTTGGGGTGCAACTATGCCGTTGATGCTGTGCCCCTATACCAGTATGATGGTACTCATTTTGCCGACGTCGGAAGGATGACGGGCCAAGTCAACCACTGCTGGTGTTAATTCAGCAGCCATTGGGGCTCAAACTCAGGACACTAGGATCCAAAGCCAGCTGCCCTTGCCGTTAAGTCAACACCAGGCTTTTTAGAAGGTTCATAACTTTTTTTTTTTTAAATCGTGTCTCATGGAAGGGGATTTTCACTTGGATTTGTTTGTGTTTTTGTCCCTCCCTGTTGATGGTTCCTCTACTACTTCATAATGGCTGAAATGATTCCCACCTTGTTGCGACATTTCCCTTGGAAGGTTTTTTGGCCCAAGTCTTTGATTGCCATGTAAGCTGTCTCGGCTTGACATTCGATGAATGTTGGTAGGAGTTTCAGATTTTTTTCAGGATGCACTGAGTTTTTGTGAAAGACACCATGGGATCCTTAACATCCACCAGCTTATGCTAGCAGACAAACAACCACCTTAACGTCAACCTGAATGACGATACACGATGCCCTGCCTTTGAAGCACCAATACGAGAGTTTACAGTCGGGTCGGAGATAAACTTTTCAAAGGTAAGTACACGACCTTGGCACGATGCTGCCAGGTGTACAATGTTGATGGTTGCTCTTTCCTTTTAGGTTTGCCAATTTTAACATTGTCTATGACTCTTCTGCTGGAATGAGTGCTGACATGTGTGACAGAAATTTCTCCGGGCTCCTCGTCAGCATCTTTACAGTACATGCTACCAAGGCAGTTGTATGTTAAAGAAAAGAGCCAGCTTGGAGTTGGCATGTATACTCTTAAATTGTGATTTACAAAAGCTTAAATGAGTAAACAAATGATGCATTCTGTCTTTGTTGATGAATTTTTCCATGTGGGCAAATGATATTAAAAAAAAAACAAGATTTACACGATGTCAAGAGACATTAGGACAGTGGAACTGCTATTATATTATTCTGGGCAGATACCACCGGTTTCAATTTCCTCTTACATGTCATCACTGAATATTCAGCCACACAAGGTCAAACCTCTAAAGAAGAGACTTTCGGGGAGTGACATCTAAAGCTTTTTTATATACAAGATCTAGGCTCATGAAAAAGCGGGATGACGTGGTTAAAAAGGCAACACACTGATACTGTGTTAGTTGGACCACAGGTGAACACATGAAACATGGGAATTAACTAACAAGAATAGAGGAGAGATAGTTATGGAGGAAACGCGCTAACATGGAAGAAGGTTGGGTTAGGTGAGGCAGTGTTAATTGGTTGGGGAGGGGGAGCAGCGATTGCAGGTCGGAATGGGGGATGCCATGAGTTGGTGGCACCCTCTGCCCCTGCTTGAAACCCTGGAGGGAAGGGTAGAATTAAACCGTATCCAGAAAGTGGTTCCACAAACGGGAGCAAAGAGGAACAAAAGAGCACATTTATCAGTAGAAATCCAGGATTTTGGGATTTTAACCAGAAGGAGATTAATGGAAAAAACTCACGTTTCCTGGAAGTGTTGCTCGGAGGGTCAGAGTATTTGAGAGCAATGGGACCGGAGTCGAGGCGGGAGAGGTGCTGACCTGTCTGCAATGGGTCTGTGATAAAATTCCCTTTCTTGCGATCACATGTAAAAAGCTAATGATATGGATGGGCTTTGCAGAAAAAGGCGTATTTACGATTATTGTTTTTATTTATTTATCCTGGGATTCAATTTGTCTGATTAATCTGAGTCTGAATCTCACAATTTCGATGAAATACTGTTCACCATCATAAAACTGAAATGGAACTGGGCTATCCACACTTTGAAAAACAGATGACCAATGGACAAAAATTACAAACCAGCAACCTGGATAAGGTTCTGGAAGAAGCAAAGGAAGACTACATGAGATAGTGATCAAGTTGAATCATTTAATGGATTGGAATTGCAGGGCATATAAAATAATGAATCGTGATTAGGGAAGCCTTCATCCTGTGGTTTACTGAAATATGCAGCTCAGGTCAAGCTTCACCAGTCTCTTCTGTTCTTGCATGTGGCAGCTTGGTTGCCAGATAGCTATCATTTCATGAAAGTGAAGCTGCACCACTGAAGTTGTGCTCCTTTCGCAGTACACTGGTATTCATTTTGCCAACCTTGGAATGATGACAGGCTGAGTTAACCCCACCTAGTGTTGATTCAGCAGCCAACGGGGCTTGAAGTCAGGACCCTCGGATCCTATGCCAGCCACCCGAGCCACTAAGTCAACAGAAACTACCTTTGTCAATGTGATGATGATTTATTCCCTGTATTGTTGTTTTATTGTTCTTGACTCCAAAGGATTATTTTATCTGGGAATGAGCCACATGAATGTTTATATTTTACTACATTGTTAGGATATTGTGGTGCTATCATTAGTCCTTGTTAACCCTTGAATTGAGTGTTTTTGGAAGCATGTACAAATTTTGAGAGCAATGATAAGTGAAAATTCTGAGTGCAAATTCCAGAAATCCAAATATAAATGAAAGCATTGAAATTGGTTTGTAAATGTTATAATGAGCAGGCACTCCCACCCTCCGGAGATGGCCAGCTGGACGTTAAACGGGTATCCCATCTGTTCAATGGACTTTGCCCTCCGGGCAGGAGTACCCTTCTCGACCCTCCTTGGGTAGGCAATGTGTTGCGGACATTCTTGGAAATGTACTTTGTAATTTTGTCATTTTTGAAAGAAATTGTATTGACCACAACATATCACACTCCATAATCACACGACAAAGGAACAGGATTTGTAATACTGGCTACCACCAAGGTGGTGCTTTTTCAGACACACACACACACACACACACACACACACACACACACACACACACACACACACACACACACACACACACACACACACACACACACACACACATTGTTACATGAAAGGGGAGAAGGAATCCACATAGCTAGATGGCAGTAACTGTAACATGGTTCTGTGTTTTAAGTCGCTTAGATTGCAATGTAACTGGGATCTGTCAGAGGAAGTCGTTTTGTCACACATGATGCTGAAGAAGCAGCTTATGTAACTTATAGTCAGGGTTATATTGTACACGTAAACACCTCGTGTTTGTGGGCGGGGGCCAGGTGAGGACTTCCCATCATGAAAAACGTGTACGTGTGCAAAATCCATCACGACCTCTCTGGCCAGTGTGTGCCAGCAAAAGCAGCGCAGTGTGGCAATGGATTTGTTTTTATTGGTGCTGGCCCGGAGAGGACTCCACCTAAGACTATGAGGATGAGAAGCAACCCCAGAGCAAGGAGAAATCCACATACAGGGAGGCAAGAAGGAAAGACAGGAAATACTCTGCATGCAGATAAGCAAGAAGGACAGAGGAGAGCACAGAAAACGGACCCATCAGAGCCCCTGGAGTGTAGAGAAGACAAAAGCGGGTGAAGAAGAACGGCCTGGAGAAGAGAGGACAGAGGGCAGAACAGGACTTGTGTGGAAAGGGCACCAAGGGTCACGAGGGCTGGTTGAGGGGCTGATCGTCGCTGGTGCTCTTTGAGACCGGTTCACTTCATCACTGGCTCTCTTCATGTTGGGTGCTCCTCATCACTGTTACTCCGCATGCCGAGCTGGTCTCACCTCTGGCTGTCCTTATCTTTGGACTCACTTCATTACGAGCTCTCATCATCCTGCTCATGGCTTCCAAAGCAGACTGCATTGAATCCTGTATCTACACCATGCATGGACAAAGCGAAGTCCACACCTGCATTCTTATCTTGCTTGTAAAAGTGTGTTCTGTGGTGCCTATTGTGGATTTGTTTTAGCTCTTGATTTCTTATCATTGTGTATACATTTGCATGCCCCAATTTCCCTCTGTGTCTTTGGATTTGCTATGTAAGACATTATGTATATATATATAGAAAGATATAGAGTGTGACGAGCACTCGGCCAATCCCCATTGGACACAGTCCTACACCATTGGCTAGATGAATTTGACCTGTTGGAGGTGTCTTTTTTTCTGTTGGTAGATTATTATCAATCATCTTTGAAACGCTGTTACCACCTCCTTGTGGGATGTGTTGCTCCAAGACAGAGTATTGAGACTGTTATCCGAGTATAGTACACAACCCGAATGAGAATCGGGTTGTGTACCATCTATTAATTATCCTCATAGTTACCAGTATATGAATCAAACACATGGTAGACAATTCTCATATCTGTAATTTGGTGTTGTATGAACATTTGAAGATAGTTTACAATCACAGTCTCCCAGGCAAAAATTCTACAGTTAGAACTGTAGTATATGAGAGTTGTACTATCATATACTACAGTAGTCTGCAGAGAATTACTACAGGAAAGGAATGCTATTTTTGCCTGGGTTGCTTGCAATCATGCCATAAGCATGCAGCTCAGAAGTAGTTCAAATCAATTGTAGATACAGATTGTAATTTGTTGATTGGTGATGAAAGTTATGATGCTCATTTACTCATGTTCCTTTGGATGACTGCCATTGTGCTACAGGTTATAACTTTGAAATCCTGTTCATCCTGCAATGTATACCTATTGCTCTGTTCGTTGGGGGCCTGAGTCTGCTACTGGGTTACTACACGGCAATCAAGTAAGAGAAAACCGAGACAACACAACATGCAATCCCATGGCGGAGCATTGGTACAACTGCATGCTCACGGCATTTGCACTAACCAAGCGCTTGTACACACGAATGATCTAATTCGGTTTGGCCTGCGCAGATCGATTTGGAAAATTAGGGCCTGAAATTCAGGTGTTCAACTTTTCAAAAGGGATAGCACGATGACATTATTGCATCACTTTTTTTCTTTTTCTTTTTAAGTCCATGCAAACTAATGCATCCAACGTTGCTTACATTTCTGTAACTTATCAGCAATAGCAAGACAAGAGATGATTCATACATGGAGTGTAAAGGTGGCGGCAACGTTCTAATCGTGTTGTATTTGTGTGCGCACAGGATGTATAAAAGGCAAAAGAAACAGGAAGAGGAAGTGGAACTGACCTATCTTATGTGAAAAATCTTTAGCAGGCTGTTCAGTGGTTATCAGTGAATGAACTTGCAACTGGCTCCATGAAAAGGACCATTTTGTCAACGTCATTTGCCTCTTCTTGCTGTTCTCGTTCATTTTACCATGAACTGTTTTTGTAAATAAATTTTACAACTTGTATATACACAGTCAATGGATCTCGGATCCCCCCACCCCCCACTCCACCTCTCCTCCCACCCACTTTTGGCCAAGTTTAGATTTTGGTTAGCTTTGAATAATGATCCCAACAGTTACATAACCCCAACAGGTTTAGACCTCCGACCAAGACAGAAAACTTGTGCACCTCTTTTATGGCATGAATCATGTCCTAACGCCCTCGATTTCAAAAGCCTTTTCACACTGCTACATCGAAAACCTGCTTTGCAAGTCCATAAATCGCAGATTGTAATAATGATGACTCTGGGGTGATTAAATATGGTTGGATGATGTTGAAGGTTGGGAGCACAAAACAGAAATGATCTGCGGTATTGCATAGCAGGATTAAGTGTACACACCATGATTCATTTTGCAGTGTATAAGATATGAAGCTGTATATCAATGTATTCCAGGGCACTTCTTTTTTATGTGAAGGCTGCAGTAACATCATTGGCTGAGGGCATGGCTGTGCTGCTGATGCAGTGCCCTCTGCTGGTTAAGGCAGGAATTTGTAATTTGGCTGTGGTGTCAGCGACACTTGCATACACTGTGCGAAGGACACAGTGGGATCTTTAGCATCCACCAACAAATACTTGTGAACAGGACACCTGTTTAACATCCATCTGAAGGATCACACACACACACACACACACACACACACACACACACACACACACACACACACACACACACACACACACACACACACACACACACACACACACACACACACACACACACACACACACACACACACACACACACACACACACACACACACTTATGAATGACCCTGCCTGGGACACACCGGGATGACAATTTATCGCTCGGTTGGGATTCAAACCCAGGCAAAGCAGCTTAGATAAAAGTGTGCATCCCTCCAGGGCATCCCGTCAGCCCTGCAGGGCACTGATACTATGTAGCAAATGGGAAGAACAAACAAAATCATTGGTTTGAATAATGACACCACCCTAACTCAACCAAGGTGATAATGCGATTCACCTTTTAAGGGAGTTTAATTATGAATTAAAGTCAGCGATTTTGTTATGACTCTGTCTTTCTTATTATTGTTGTTGTTATTGCAGCACAATTACATTTGTTAGCAGGAAACAGTATGGTATAACCAATAAGACTCTGTGTAGGGTAGGTTAAAGCCATGGTCAGCTCCTGTGTTAGTTTGGCAGCTGTTGCATTCAAAAGATGAATTGTACATGCGTCAAGAGAATGTATGCTTTATTGGTTACTAGCAAATATCACCTTTCGCTTCACTGATGGGTATACTAGAGGGAGTGGGGGTGGGGGGTGAGAGAGATAGGGGAGGAGGGAGAGAGGGAAGGGAGGAGGGGGAAGGGAGGGGGAGGGGGATGAGGGGAGGGAAGGAAAGACAGAGATTCAGGTGGGAGAGAGCAAATAAAACCTGTCGTTTTAATAAGATAGGAGCAAAGAATACCAAAGTTGACTTTGCTGTGATATTTAACCTCCCGGGGATCTTTGACTGGTCGAGGGTTGAACATGACCATCACCAACGTGCCTCAAACACAAAGCACCATTTCCTGTGTGTATTGTATTTTACGGCGATGGACCCACTTCACACAGGAGCGACAAAGGTTACATAAGCTTGAACTGTGTCCTCCTGAACGAGATTGTATGGACAACCGACTGAAGTGCAACACAATGACTGAGAGATCACAATTATAGGGGGGCAGATTGAAATCTTTGCTGCTGTATTTGCTTCTCTTTTTGCTTCTTGGTGCTGGGGAGTTTCTGCTGCCTTCAGGCACAGGAATTTCAAATAAGTTCACCAGTAAAGCTCCTTGCATGCAGTATTTGAAGTATAACTTGATTGAAGTCCTTCTGGTGGAATCTGCAGGTTATTTTGGGAATCTGGTAGAAGTGAAATATGTTGGAAAAATCGAATGGGATTCATGATTGAAGAAATCTTTGAGTTGATGAGGTGGAGAAGATTACGGTCAGAGCGAAGGTCAGATATGTTTGGAAGAATATTCGAAGTTGATCCAGATGATGGCAGCAGCTCAAGGGAAGGAAGAAAAAGTGAAAAATAATGTTGGAGTGTCAATGTGTTTGTACAATAACGAAGTCATACATAAGAGATGCAGCGAACACTGAGGGTCAATGGCTCCAGTTCCCTTCATGTGTGACAGACATGATTGGAATTGATTGAACAGATCAGTGAGAGACCTCTGTGGTGAATTAACGTGAATCAAGGGACATGACGCGGGATCACATGTTGTGCGTCTCGCGTATAAGGGGAGGTCTCTCTGCGGCACGAGTGATTGTCCCCGGGGCATTGCTATTGACATCGGCTGTCCACTTGATGCTCGTTAACTGAAGGTGCTCATTGACTGGTGAGAATGGAGATTATATCGAACTCCGTGCTTACGCGGATTAGTCTGCAATGGTTAACTGCACATGTATACGTTTCTGCTTATGTACTCCTAGCTGAACCTGTATTTCCTGGTGTGTCCACAGAAGCGGCTCCAATCAAATGGAATAAAGCCTAAACTCTGAAGGTTCATCTCTCGCTCTTATTTCAATTTATTCCATTTGATTTTCTCGGCTCTCTCAACCAAAGATGGACAAGATCTACAAACCAGAGAGGTTCGACGCAGACCCAAACACGACTGACGCAGAAATGAAATGGTCACATTGGTTCTGCTCCTTCTCACACTATCTGACCATCATCGCGGAGGGAGCTGACAAATTTGCCGCTCTCGTGAATCATGTCTCGCCCGGCGTGTACAGGCTCTTCTCGGGGTGTGACACTTACGAAGCAGCGATTGACGTACTGCAGGCGCTCTACGTGAAGCCCAAGAACGAGGTATACATACGACATCTTCTCAACACACGCAAGCAAGCAGCCGGGGAGACAATCGATCAGTTCCTGCAAGCTCTGAATCAGCTGGGAAAAGACTGCAGCTTCCGGGCCGTAAGCGCCGAGGAACACCGAAAGGAAGCGACACGGGAGGCATTCATCCAAGGACTCAGATCAGCCCACATACGGCAACGCTTACTAGAGAAAGCGCAACCCACTCTTGACAAGGTAGTCGATCAGGCTCGAGCGATGGATACGGCTCAGCAGCAATCTGAGTCATTTGGGACACCGATGCTGCTCATGAACGCTGCTACGATGGGAACCCAAGGAACCCCACTGGCACAGACACAGCCAGACATGAGGGATGGAGAAACACCCGAGGAGCCGGATACCCAGACCTCGTCAAACTCCTCAGCAACTGCTCCGGTCGGTAAATGCTTCTTTTGTGGGTACAAAAGGCATCCTCGTCAAAAATGTCCAGCCAGAGATGCCACATGCATGAATTGCGACAAGAAAGGGCATTATGCCAGGGTATGTAAATCTACTCTAAGGAGGAATAAACCCACTTCTGCGGCTCTCTACTCGCAAAATAAATTGACTGCAGCCTCCCCGGGGAATCTATCCAAGGCTATCATCAACGTGCGAATTAACGGGCATATGGCTGAGGCACTGATTGATACCGGAAGCTCTGAAAGTTTCGTCAACAGCTCGCTAGTGAAGGGCAGGAAATGGGTAATCCACCCGACTGACAATACGGTATGCATGGCCGCCACCTCACTACAATCCCGCGTACGAGGGTACTGCAATGTTGAATTGGACGTAAAAGGGTACACGCATCGGGATGTAAAGGTGCTGGTGCTTCGTGATTTGTGCGCAGACGTAATTCTGGGTCATAATGTCCTCAAGCAGCACACGAGCATCGAAATACCCTTTGGAGGAAGCAAGCCTCGTCTAATTTTAAATGCGCTGACCACTGCGGAGGTGACGTCCCCCCAGCTGTTCGCTAACTTGTCGCCGGTCTGCAAACCGATAGCGATCAAATCGCGGCGATATACCACTGCTGACATGAATTTCATCACTTCAGAAACCAAGCGATTACTGGAGGAGGGAATTATAGAACCGAGCGATTCGCCATGGCGCGCACAGGTGTTAGTAACCAGCAGTCAGAACCATAAGAGACGGATGGTTGTCGATTATTCCCAAACGGTCAATCGCTTCACCCAACTCGACGCCTACCCCCTGCCGCGCATAGATGAGATGGTCGAACGCGTGGCCAATTATAAGGTATTCAGTACCATCGACTTGCGAAGCGCCTATCATCAAATTCCCATCCGAGAGGAAGACAAACCGTACACTGCATTCCAGGCAGGGCGGCGCCTCTACCAGTTCAGAAGGATACCATTCGGTGTCACGAATGGAGTAGCTTGCTTCCAACGGGTTATGGACGACATCATCTCAGATGAAAACCTCGAAGACACTTTTGTTTACGTGGATAATGTCACAGTGTGCGGTAGGGATCAGAGGGAACATGATAGGAATCTGGACAGATTCTTGAGCATTGCTGGAAAATATAATCTGACTCTCAACTACGAGAAATGCGTATTCTCGGCAAGGTCAATTGACCTTCTCGGCTACACGATAGCTGACGGCACAATTAAGCCTGATCCTGAGCGATTGCGCCCGCTCCGTGAGCTTCCACCACCTCAGGACTTGCAGACAATGCGCCGGGTGATCGGGATGTTCGCTTACTATGCAAGATGGATTTCGCAATACTCCGAGAAAATACATCCCCTAGTGCATTGCAAAAACTTTCCACCAGATGCCGCTGTCGTGAAAGCTTTCCACGATCTCAAGGATGATATCAGTAAGTCCGTGGTTTTATCGATCGACAGCTCGGTGCCCTTCGTGGTGGAGACCGACGCTTCAAATCACGCCATAGCTGCAACACTTAATCAGTCTGGGCGGCCGGTCGCTTTCTTCTCGAGAACTCTCTCTAGAAGCGAGCAGAGACACTCGGCAATAGAGAAGGAGGCGTACGCCATCGTCGAAGCGCTGCGTAAATGGAGACATTATTTACTGGGAAACCACTTCACGCTCGTTACGGACCAACGATCCGTGGCTTTCATGTTTGATGGGAAAAATAACGGGAAAATTAAGAATGAAAAAATTATGAGATGGCGGATAGACCTAGCCTGCTACAGGTACGACATTGTTTACCGGCCCGGGAAGGAAAACCCTGCTGCAGATACCTTCTCCCGGGTCTACAGTTCGGCAACAATCAGTCAGGCTTTGCAAGACCTCCATGTGTCTCTCTGCCACCCAGGGGTAACCAGGATGGCACATTTCGTACGCAGACAAAATCTTCCCTATTCTGTTGAAGATATTAAACAAATGAATGCTTCATGCCCTGTTTGTGCTGAACTAAAACCCAGATTCTTTGGCGCGGCATCTGGCAGACTGATCAAGGCTACTTCCCCCTTCGAGAGACTAAACATCGACTTCAAAGGGCCCCTGCCCACCGAGACAGACAACAGATACATATTCACCGTTGTTGATGAATATTCAAGGTTCCCTTTCGCGTTTCCGTGCTCGGATATGACCTCGGGCACTGTCGTAAAATGTCTGTCTGACGTCTTCGCTATGTTTGGGAGACCTTCGTACATACATTCAGACAGAGGGCCGTGTTTCATGTCGGCCGGGCTAAAACAATTCCTATTAGAGCACGGCATAGCAACTAGTCGAACGACGGGTTACAACCCACAGGGAAACGGGCAGGTGGAAAGGTATAATGGAGTTATTTGGAAAGCCATAACTCTGGCGCTGAAATCGAGAGGACTGGGCCCCGAGCGATGGGAGGTTGCTCTTCCTGACGCAATGAATTCCATACGCTCTTTGCTCTGCACGTCCACAAATGCCACTCCTCACGAACGTATGTTTACTCACCAACGACGTTATGTTGACAGTCAAACGGTGCCCAACTGGCTGACCCACCCCGGTACAGTGTTCATGAAACGCCCGGTACGACAAAGCAAGTATGAACCGCTGGTGGAGGGGTCGAACTCATTGACACTAATCCAGAGTATGCTCATGTCAGGCTCCCGGATGGCAGGGAGACCACTGTGTCGGTTCGCCATCTGGCTCCCGCCGGTACTCCTCCCGCCGGTACACCACCTCCTGGCTCTCCTCCTTCTGACATTTCCCCCCCAGGAACTCCGCCAGCCCACGGGGCTGCCGTGTTCCCCCCGAGAGCGATCCAGGAGTCATCCCCGGCACAAGTCGAGGCTCACCAAGAGGATCGGGAGTCTCCCTCAAGTGAAACTGCCGTTTACTCCCGGGGAGGGCGACAAATAAGGCCCCTCGACGACTCAATCTGTAAAGGGGATTATCGGCATTCTCGCTGCTCATGCTCCTATATGCCCATTATATCATATATCGATGCTCATTTCCATGCTCCTACAACTCAAAATAATCACTGCTTGGCATGTATGCTTCTGTAGATCAATTAGTCCGCGTTGCTTGAAATGTATACTCCGATAGTGCTAAAGCAATCATGGTGTGTAAGATGGGCCCCTAGTTACATTTTAAAGGTGAGGAGAATGTGGTGAATTAACGTGAATCAAGGGACATGACGCGGGATCACATGTTGTGCGTCTCGCGTATAAGGGGAGGTCTCTCTGCGGCACGAGTGATTGTCCCCGGGGCATTGCTATTGACATCGGCTGTCCACTTGATGCTCGTTAACTGAAGGTGCTCATTGACTGGTGAGAATGGAGATTATATCGAACTCCGTGCTTACGCGGATTAGTCTGCAATGGTTAACTGCACATGTATACGTTTCTGCTTATGTACTCCTAGCTGAACCTGTATTTCCTGGTGTGTCCACAGAAGCGGCTCCAATCAAATGGAATAAAGCCTAAACTCTGAAGGTTCATCTCTCGCTCTTATTTCAACCTCACCTGCCTGACGTATATCAATTGAATTATTAGTCTCTTCACTGAGTATTATTAAGTTTTTGTCGTGATATTTTTAAGCAAGGAAGTGCCAGATTGAAAAACTTGGACTCAAAAAGTGTGTCAATTATTAAATAAAGTCCTTGGAGTGTTAACATTACCTGTAGTTCTGGAGACTGGTTTTTATTTGAAACATCTTGGATCAGCCATTTGTATGAGTCTCATTCTTCATCTTGCATTACTGGAGCACTTGGGAGTGATGAGGGATTCACTGCCAAACATCTCATCCTCTTCTCCAGTGGCTATAATGATGACTTCTTCCTCTGTGCGCACATATCGTCAAAAGGAAGTCATAAACACTCAATAGCACTGGCCTCATCATCTCAATCATCATCATGCCTTTCACCACAATCCTGGAATGGCTATACTTCTTTTTATATCTGTATCGATATCTCCCTCCTTCTCCCCTCTCCCTGATCCATGATGAAATGCTTCTTGGAAGGCAACTCGAGTCACCCCAAGCTGATTGAAAGTGGGATTGTAAACATTTGGTTTTTTAAACAATTTATTTTAATGATCATCCAGGTGTACACAATGACTTCTGTGTGGATGCTTTAAGTCATGCCAGACTTCCACCAATTGGAAGATTTGTTTGGTGCTTGTCTGGCTCAGAGTGCAGCAAAATATTCACCTGTTCTCAACACTTCTGACGCACAGAAAAAGGCACACGATGCAAGTGAATAACTTGTAGTTTAACAAAGTTAGGAATAGTTTGTGATGTAAGGCAAGAATCTTTGAAACACGCTCTGATGGATGTGATGGCTTCGTGTGAGGTGGTGGAGGAGTGAATCCGCACCGCTTCTGAGGGACCTTTGAAAAAAGCAATAGAAAAATGAAAGATTAAATGATAACTCGTTCAGGAATGAATACAGAAGGAAATGCAGTAATGGAACAGGTAATTGATGAAAAGGTGAATTTGGTGATATAATCCAATCGAAGGGAGTTAAAAGTTCTTGTTTTTTTATCTTCCAGGGTAATATGACTATGCCAATGAGTTACCTTTCCCATCAAAATTAGAATTGAATTATCTCCATCATTCAGGATATTTTTCATTGAAAGACACATGAGCAGCAATGTCCAGAAAAGCTGAAGTGCCAAAATGCCTTTCAACTTGACGTCTCCATCTTGGGGTTGGTTGTGTTTGTACCCAGTATGTTCACCCCAACTTCTCCAAAGTAATGAAGAGTGTTTACCTGTTGAATTCCCGACAGATGGTATGGCCCCTCAACACCGTCGTGCTGCTTCTGCTGCTGCTGCTGCTGCTGCTGTTGCAATCCGTGCTCACAGTGAGGCCTCTGTTCCTCCTGGAACCACTGAACAACGTGCTGTTTCTGTCGTTGATGTTGCTGCTGTTTCTGTTGATGTTGCTGCTTTTTTGTTGTTGATGTTGCTGCCGTTTCTGTTGTTGATGTTGCTGTCGTGTCTGATGTTAATGTTGCTGCTGTTTCTGTTGTTGATGTTGCTGTTGTTTCTGTTGTTGATGTTGCTGTTGTTTCTGTTGATGTTGCTACTGTTTCTGTTGTTGATGTTGCTGGTGTTTCTGTTGTTGATGTTGCTGTTGTATCTGTTATTGATGCTGCCGTTTCTGTTGTTGATGTTGCTGCTGTTTCTGTTGTTGATGTTGCTGTTGCTGTTTATGTTTCGGTTGTTGATGTTGCTGCCATCAGTCATCACGGCAAGGCTTTTGTTCCTGGTGGAATCCCTAAACACCATTCTGTGGCTGTTGTTGCTGCTGCAGCACTTCATCACAGTGAGACATCTGTTGCTGTTGATGTACCCTGCCAACACTGTGGGGTTTCTTTCAAATCCAGCAATTTTGTGTGTTGCTTGTCTTTGCTTCTTCCTTTGTTTTTTGAGGAAGAGCTTATCCTTTTTTGTCAGCAGCTGTTCAACAACACTTTCTTCTTTCTCCGCAACACTTTCTTCTTTCTCCACAACAACACTTTTTTCTTTCTCCCCTACAGCAACACTTTCTTCTTTCTTTACAGCAATACTATCTTCTGTCTCCTCAACAGCCACACTGTCTTCTGTCTCCTCAACAGCAACACTGTCTTCTGTCTCCTCAACAGCAACACTGTCTTCTGTCTCCTGAACAGCAACACTGTCTTCTGTCTCCTCAACAGCAACACTGTCTTCTGTCTTCTCAACAGCAACACTGTCTTCTGTCTCCTCAACAGCAACACTGTCTTCTGTCTCCTCAACAGCAACACTGTCTTCTGTCTCCTCAACAGCAACACTGTCTTCTGTCTCCTCAACAGCAACACTGTCTTCTGTCTCCGCGACAGCAACACAGTCTTCTGTCTCCTCTACAGCAACACTGTCTTCTGTCTCCGCTACAGCAACACTGTGTTCTGTCTTCTCAACAGCAACACTGTCTTCTGTCTTCTCAACAGCAACACTGTCTTCTGTCTCCTCAACAGCAACACTGTCTTCTGTCTCCTCAACAGCAACACTGTCTTCTGTCTTCTCAACAGCAACACTGTCTTCTGTCTCCTCAACAGCAACACTGTCTTCTGTCTCCTCAACAGCAACACTGTCTTCTGTCTCCGCGACAGCAACACAGTCTTCTGTCTCCTCTACAGCAACACTGTCTTCTGTCTCCGCAACAGCAACACAGTATTCTGTCTCCTCTACAGCAACACTTTCTTTCTTCTCCTCAGCAGTAACACTTTCTTCCTTCTCCTCCGCAGTAACACTGTCTTCCTTATCCTCCACAGTAACACTGTCTTCCTTCTCCTCTACAGCAACACTGTCTTCTGTCTCCTCAACAACAACACTGTCTTCTGTCTCCTCAACAGCAACACTGTCTTCTGTCTCCGCTACAGCAACACTGTCTTCTGTCTCCGCTACAGCAACACTGTCTTCTGTCTCCGCTACAGCAACACAGTCTTCTGTCTCCTCTACAGCAACACAGTCTTCTGTCTCCTCTACAGCAACACAGTCTTCTGTCTCCTCTACAGCAACACTGTCTTCTGTCTCCGCTACAGCAACACTGTCTTCTGTCTCCTCTACAGCAACACAGTCTTCTGTCTCCTCTACAGCAACACTGTCTTCTGTCTCCTCTACAGCAACACAGTCTTCTGTCTCCTCTACAGCAACACTGTCTTCTGTCTCCGCTTAAGCAACACTGTCTTCTGTCTCCTCTACAGCAACACTGTCTTCTGTCTCCTCTACAGCAACACTGTCTTCTGTCTCCTCCACAGCAACACTGTCTTCTGTCTCCGCTACAGCGACACATTCTTCTGTCTCCTCTACAGCAACACAGTCTTCTGTCTCCTCTACAGCAACACTGTCTTCTGTCTCCGCTACAGCAACACAGTATTCTGTCTCCTCTACAGCAACACTGTCTTCTGTCTCCGCTACAGCAACACAGTATTCTGTCTCCTCTACAGCAACACAGTCTTCTGTCTCCTCTACAGCAACACAGTTCTTCTGTCTCCTCTACAGCAACACTTTCTTTCTTCTCCTCTGCAGTAACACTTTCTTTCTTCTCCTCTGCAGTAACACTTTCTTCCTTCTCCTCCGCAGTAACACTGTTTTCCTTATCCTCCACAGTAGCACTATCTTCCTTCTCCTCGACAGAAACACTAGCTTGGTGCT
This sequence comes from Eptatretus burgeri, assembly GCF_056783735.1. Lineage (NCBI taxonomy): Eukaryota > Metazoa > Chordata > Myxini > Myxiniformes > Myxinidae > Eptatretus > Eptatretus burgeri. Next base: position 92,648,308 of record NC_140966.1, on the reverse strand, counting down.
TGCTTAGCGGTTAGAGTGGTGGCTTAGGATCTGAGCGTCCTGAGTTTGAGCCACGTTTGCCACTGAATTAACAGCAGGTGGTTGACTCAGCCTGTCATCCTTCCAAGGGCGGCGAAGAAGAGGCAAAGAAACAGAATTGAAGAGGATGAAGAAAAGAGAGGATTAATTGTGTCGACACGGAAGGGGAAGGGCGATGTTCAAGATCCGGGAAGTACAGGGGCATTATGCTGTTAAGTCATGTCGTGAACGCGCTGGAGAGGATTCTGGATGAGAAGACAAGGAAGAGTGTGGAGATGGATATCAGAGAAGAGCAGCAGGGGTTTAGAAAGGGTAGAGGCTGGGTGAAGGGATGTTCATGCTGTTGATACAATTTCCCTGAAATTAGCATAATGGGTTTGAGGGTGATAAAACCAATAATGAAATATTGTTTTTTAGAGATTGATATTAAAATAAATATATTGTAATAGAAAATGTACTTAAATATGGTATGATTTTATGTGTTTGAACATGTATCTACTTTTGAATATATAATCATATCTATCCTTTGTATTGAAAGATGTTTTTGACCTGCCGAGTAAAAGATACTAGCTATACCCGTGCACATGCACGGGATAGCAGTACAACATAGCTGGTAGCAGACGACAGACCGTACACGGGGAATGACAAAAATATGCATTGTGCAAAATGCAAATGGTACTTTGGAACACCACGACTTCCCAAACATTGTCGGCATGTCCGCTAAGTGCCACAGCAATTTCATAGGGATCGTGTGATGGCGAGCCGAGTTTTTAGTGTGCAAGCTTGGTATTATAATAGAGATAATAAGCAGGCTGACCTTTCAATCAAGCTTGACTTCAGTATGCAAAGAAGTGCCTATTATTTAAATATATTTACTTGCTAAAGGATTTTATCAAATGATAGGTGTAAGGCACCATCAAGCTGGATAGGGAATATGATTTCAGTACAACTGGAATGTGGGTCTAAGGAAATGTCCAGATGTATTCACGAAGCTCTAATTGCTTCAAGATAGTATATTTCCCCAGTTTGTGAGAAGCAGACTGACTTTTAACCTTCATACTATAGCAATCTATCAAAATACCCAAAAGAGTTGCGTTTCACATCATTCTATCATTCTGTGCCGGGAGAGAATCTACACATATGGGTTTGAAATATATGCTACAATTCTGCAACCAATCAAGCTGGTGGCTGCACGAAGGTTGAAGATGAGCTCCACCTGGGAATATCAAGACCAGACAAAATGGCGCCAGCATTTGAACATAAAAAATATTGCGTCTCACTGGATTCTATATAATGGACTTAACTATATCATGTATTTGAGAGATCTGGAACAAGTCTTGTATTCCGGTCCCTCCTATGCACATACGTATGTGTTTGTATATGTTGTTTGTTAAATAATCAACACACCATTTGAAAGCCTTTATCCCTGAGCAGGGGTCAGCTTTTTGTAGGTTCCAATCATGGTTCCCCTTTCTTGTGGCACTGTTTTTTTTTTTACAGCCGGATGCCCTTCCTGACGCCAACCCTTTAGTCGCCTTCGACCCTGCAGGGAAAATTGCCAGTATACTGGTGCTCATTTTGCCGTCCTTCGGAAGGATGACAGGCTGAGTCAACCCCCCTGATGCAAACTCGGTGGCCAGCAGGGCTCGAACTCAGGACCCCAAGGATCCCAAGCCACCACCTTAACCACTGAGCCACACTAGGCTCATTATGTTGTTTGTTAAATAAATGTTCAATTGTGCTGAAGGACTTAGTATTTCTTCGACAATGCTGAGAGAGTTGGTGGAGAAGAGGTGGGAGGTCCAAGGTGAAATGGCATTTGGAATTGTGGACCGAGAGAAGGCCGACGACACTGTCCCGAGAGAGATGGTGATGGCAATACTGAGATGGATGGGAGTGCTGGAAGCATGTTATGTTGGTGGAAGGGATGCACAAAGGAATGAAGGGAAGAGTCTTGGTTGGTCTTAAAATGGCTGTGGAGATCAGTGTGAGCATTAGTTTGAGGCAGGGAAGCTTTTTCAGCCCACTCGTGTTTATCATGGTGATGGAGCTGGTAAGGAGAAAGGTAAACATGAGGGGAATTCTTTGGAGGATGTTGTAGGTGGACAATCTGACTGTTTTGGGGGAGAGAAGGCAGGAGATGCGGGAAGCACTGGGGGAGTGAAAGAAGGCATTTGGGAAACATGGGCTGAAGATGAATATGGAGAAAACTGAGGTAATGTGGGTCAGACAGCACATAAAAAATATATGCATATCAGGTTAGAGGGGATGGAGATCAGACAGGAAAATCGGTTTTAGTATCTCAGAGGAACAGTGACTGGGAATAGTAAGTCAGAGGCAGAGGTGAGGAGGAGGATTAAGGGGGGTGAGAATGTGTGTAGGAGGGTGGAGGGATTAATGCAGACAGAAAGATATAAAGGAAATTGAAAGGGAAGGTTCTGACGTTGTGTATAATGTTGGCCTACCGTCACAGTCTGGAAATGGTGGCACTGACAGGCAAGAAGGCGGGCAAATGCCTCAGAAGGACAAATTGTGCCAATGTGCTGAGCGGGCTAATGCGAACGCATATCAGCTTTGTAGGCTTCCTGTTTTTTCTTTCGACATGAAAAAAATCAACGTTCCCGCAAACAAAGGCAGAAACATAGTTGAACGAGATTCATCGAATACATACCCCGCATAGTCTTGAGAAGGGCTTGGTGCGAGCCAACTCTTGTTTTTTTAAGGTTTATTTCTTCGATCCAATATGGCTGCCAGACCACGTGGCAAATGACGTTATCTTTATCAAACCACATTTCCCGTGGCAAGTAGATCAATTAGTTAAATTTTTCATTGATCGGTTCAGCGGTTTCTCCTCCGAAGATTTTGAAAGATTTTCCTTTTAATCCAATATGGCTGCCAGACCACGTGACGTGATAGTGATTTTTATGGAAATCCTGTTCCAATTTCAAGTCAATCAGATGAAAATTGAAGATTTTAGAAATGTTGTCCGACGTTGGACCTTTTGGCCTTTGCCGACCTCACAAATAGTTGGTGGTTGAATTTAGTGACCTGAGATGCAAATCTTGTTCAAATTTCAAGTCAATTGGATGAAAATTGAGGATTTCAGAAATTTGACCTATGTTGGACCTTTTGGCTTATGTTGCCCTCAAAAATAATTGGTGGTTGAATTCAGTGAGCTGATCTGAAAATCCTGTTGACATTTAAACTCAATCAGACAGAGATGGCGACTCGAGTCGGTGACCTGGACTTGAGCCACACTCGAGTCGCACATTTTGTGGCTTGATACTTGACTTTAGACTTGAGCTTGTAGACTTGTTGACAATGACGATGAATGAAAAAACACTATATCAAAATAAATTTATCTCACTGATGTGTTTATGACTAATTTGCATTCGATCTCTCGTGGGATATGAAATTATGATGTTTATAAACAAAGACCACCGAAGTCGCATGCCAAACAGAGCACGAACATGCCAAACAGCTTGGTAAATAGTTAGCGCCAATATTCGAAAAGGTATTAGTTATACACTGACCAAAGTGCTGCTGAGCTCTTAGCCTCTAATCCTCTGATCGCATATACATCATGTGTGTAGTGGAGTAAAAGGAGGTAAATTACAGAGAAAACTAAGTAGAGCTGTAGTATCTTTCATTTCATGGCTTCTACGTTAAGTCTACATATTTTTTGGCTCATAATGGAAGTAAAACACACACACTTAATGGTTTGGGCTGGGAGAGGACGTTCTCACCATAATACACTGTGGAGACTGAGCGTCACTGTTTGCTGATACTCCCTGTGTATGCATGCGTCACTTCATTAACAATTAGTTCCCGGTAACATGGCGGAGATTCGGATGGTGATCTTATTTGCTTATAAATATTTTGAAGGTGCATTGAGTAAAATGAATGCCGTATGGGAAACGTGTGGTATTCAAATTTCAGATGGCCCATCCACATCAAATTTCATTCATCGCCTAAAACTCACCCGCAGAAATAAGTTTTCATTTCCATGAGACTTTCTAACACGTTTCATTTCTAACTTTCTAACGTTTGCACTGCACTAACACCGACTAACACTGTCTGAGCTTACATGTAACCATTGAAGAATTAAAGGCTTACATGCTGTCCTGTATTCTTGCATGAACACACGTATCAGTCTCGGTGGTGTCTTCATGCAGGAGGGGAAGTCGATTGCATACACTTCGCAATCCCTATTGGAGGTGGAACAATAGGATGCTCAGTTTGAAAAATAAATGCTTGCAATCCTCCATGCTTGTATGAAATTCCACTGCTACATATTTGGCAAGACGGTGACTGTATTTTGCAGATCACAAGCCACTTCAAGAGATTTTCAAAAAACCTCTTCTGTCTGCTCACATGCGTCTGTTGAGGATGCTGTTACGGTACGATCTCTGGGTAGTGTATAAAAGTGGCAAAGACATGCAGCTACCAAATACACTATCTCGTGCTTATCAGATGCACCAGTTGTCGGGACAAGAAGTCAATCTGGAGCAGGTTTCCATGTTAGACTTCGTCTCCATCACCAAGGAGAGGTATGTCCAGCTGCAGGAACAGACTCGACAAGAGTTACAATTTCTGTTGGACATGATCCACACTGGATGGCCCAGCTACCGAAACGAAGTGGTCCATTGAGACCAAACAGGGATTAAAAGAGTGAGTTAGGTGTCTCTGATGGAATTATCTATAAAGGTATGTGTATAGTAGTGCCACCTAGTCTCCGTCAGCACTTGCTCTCCATCATACACAACTCTCACCTTGGTATTGTAAAGTGCAAGCAATGCTCAGGAAGTGCTCTCTTGGCCAACAATTAACCAACAGATCGAAGAGGCAGTGAAAAACTACACTACATGTGCTGATTACCAAAATAAGCTTCCTCCAAAACCGCTCATACTGACACGGATTCCAGATTTACTATTCAACCAGGTCGCCGTGGACCTCTTCGAGTTTGAGTGATAACAATACATTTTGTTTGTCGATTATTATTCGACATTTATAGAGGTATGTGAGCTCAAGGATATGACAAGCTGCACAACAATTGATGCTCTAAAATCCATCTTTAGTTCACATGGTATACCTGAAGGTCTTAGGAGCAACAATGCATCATTTTTCGTGTCCAAGGAGTTTGAATCATTCTGTTTTGATTATGGCATTAACCAAACTACTTTCAGTCCTCCATTTGCTCGTGCTAACGGTGAAGCTGAAAGAGTAGTGCAAACTGTAAAAAAAAATTGTGGAAGAAAGCAGAGGACAAATATCTGGCTTTGTTAGACTACTGCACCATTCCCCAGGAAGGACGACACTTGTCCCCTAGACAGCTGTTGATGGGTAGAAGACCACGTAACAAGCTTCCTGCAAAGTGCAGCTTACTTGTACCAAAGCCCTACAGCTTTCATGAGGTTAAACGGCATTTTTACATGGAAAAGACCAAGCAAAAGTTCTCTCATGATCGAGTAGCACGAGAGTGGCCACCTTTTCAGGGTCGGCAAGCCCATATGGAACTGCTTCCTGGCACCAGAAAATGGGTTCCTGGTGAAATCATACAAAAACATGATCCCCTCGGTGCTACATGCTCCAAGCAGTAAACCGTTTGTTCCACAGGAATCGCCAACATCTCTGATCTTCAAACGAGCTGGCCAACCACACTGGCTATGTCTACGAGCCAGAGATAGGAAAGTCGGACAATGATGAACACAATGATACTTCCTCCCCTTCTCAAACCAGCAATGGTGATCACTGCAATTTCTCCTTTGCCCCCTTCCTCTTCAAATACATGTATATTGTCCCCCACTGTTGTGCTGGATGAACAGCTCCACGAGCCTGTTCCTTCTACTACTCACTCAGGCTGTGTTGTAAAACGGCCGGGCAAACTGAATCCTTGATTTGCTTTGATTTTTGTGCGTGGGTGGGTTGCTATGTGTGGGTTAAATTATTATTATTATTATTATTATTATTATTATTATTATTATTGTTATTATTATTACTGCTATGTGTGTTCATAAAAATTGTTCATTTGTTGATTTTAAGTGAAATCCAATCTTTAAATTTATTTTCATTTATTTATTTTCATTCTGAAGGAGAGGAGATGTAATATAAAGCAGTTCCTATGGCTCGATCTGGATCGCGTTGATCTCTCGAGACCCAGAATGCTGCTTCAGTTTTGGAATAAAGCCAGTTACCTTACAGTATCCCACTGCAGTTACACTTAACCAAGGTCTAAGTGACGTTTACACACATGTTTTTTCAGCACTTCAGCATTTACTCACTTCATTTTTTCCAAAGGATCATTTATAAACTTCAAAATCATAGCCAACTAGAGGGGGAGCACTCGGTAGAGTGCAAAACTTCCGTCGCCAATACTGCTCGGTCACTCAAGTGAACCTGATATCCTATTCATTCAATTTGACGTCAACAGTGCTCACATAGTAATAGTTTGCAATTTTCCCTTTTACTTTGAACTTTTAAATACTCAATTCATTCGTCATAACCAGATTCCTTGAGACAGAAATTTATTTTACGTGGGTATATCCACCTGAAGTTCCAAAATCAGCCGCAATTATAATTTTGGCATGTTTTTTTGTTGGAAATCACTTATAACGTGTAGAAATGCAAAAAAAAAAAAAAATCGAAATTTTGTTGAAAAAAAAGTTGCAAATTTTTTTTTCTCTAACAATTTTTTTTTGGGGGGGGGGGCGGGGGGGGGGTTGGAAATCACTTAAAACATGCAGAAATGCAAAAAACAAAAATTTGAAATATTTTTTTCAAAATGGCCGCCATCGCGGCCATATCGGATTTTGAACCAAGTCCAAAATCTAATGGCATGATCCTTGGACCATACCTAACCCCCCACCAAGTTTCGTCGAAATCCGTCGAGGAGTTTTTCCGTAATACTGTTCACAAACAAACAGAAAGGGTTGAAAACAGTAACCTCCGATCTTCGATGGCGGAGGTTAATAAGTTTTTAATTTCTTGTAAGAAATAGCGGGTCCATAGCAAGATTCGACCACGATACACGGTAGTTTGATAAATCATCAGTTTATTGAAGTGCTCTCAGGTCCATTATTGCTCAGGGTCCATTATAGCTTTTTTTGTTTCTGATTATATTCATTATATTCTGACCCGAGGACAGTTTGCATTTTTGTTAGAATCAACCTTTGACTTGTTTAACGATACAGTTCTGGGAAAGATCCGTGTTCGTGAGAATAAGCCCATCAAATGCACGACTCATGAGCCACTGGCGGCCCCTGGTGGCCTAAAGTGCGGCCCCTGACATGCGGTCAATCATACATAATGTGAAAACACCCCATCATAATCGCCATAAATGCTATCAAAATGGCCCAATGGTTTCAAATGAGTGTTCCAACGTGAAGCATCAGAGTAACATAACCACATCAGGATATGATTCCAGTATACAAACAATTATGCTTACAGCCCAGTTAACCACAACAAACAAGAATATGTGGAGACAGGGCCAAATAGCAGCCATGATGGAGTCCTGCAGGTGGTGTGGCAGCTCTCGCACTGATGTCTTCTCGTCAAAAGTGGCCCCCTCTAAACAATAGTGAAGATCATTGCTTTAAATCCTTTCGAACCCCGAAAACTCTTATACTCCTTTCTACCCCTTTGGCCTGAATTACACCATTTAGACACTTTTGACCATTTAGACCTAATTATCCCCATTTAGACAATTCAACCTTTAGACCTTCAGACCATTTGATCTTTACAATTTTCCAGACCTTTGACCTTTACATCTTGATCATTTAGATCTTTAATTTGCAATCAATGACCTTTCATTTAGTACATCCTTCCGTTTATTCACCACACAAAATGCACGACACAAAACAAGTCCTGGTGAGGGTCTGCAATCTGAGTGCTCTTCCTTGTTTTTATTGTCATACTATTACATGTGTTAGCAGGAAACAGTATGGAATTATCGATAAGACTCTAGATAGGGTAGTTTAAAGCCCTGGTCAGCTTCTATATTGGTTCAGGAGCTGTTGTGTTCAAAAGATGATTTGCAAACGTGTCAAGAGAATGTATGCTTTATTTGTTATGTCATGTTGTTCTGTCTTACCATTCACCACCAATAAATTATACTCTTTTCACTCATAATAACAAAATTTTAGAGCATAATTCTGAGATTCTGAATGTCTGAGTGCATTGAATTTGGATTTACAGTCGTCGGAAGTTTTACTGCAGGGCTCCTGAAACTGATATCCAGCATTAGCTTGATTCTGCCTGTAATAATAATCAAACATGATTTGGAAAACCAAATAATGCAAGTATCCCATAACATGAATTTTCATGCAAAACAAGTGCTCAGGTAAAATTATAAACAAATACTGAGATTGTAGGCAATACCAGAAAGAGAAGGGAACATCTTTATATTAGTTGAGTAAGGGTGAGGCAACCCCCCCCTCCTTTCCTTCACCAACATTTACAGGCATGTCCTTTTTAATTACACGACCTCTTTAGTGGAAATACTCAGAAGTCATGGGTCTGACATTGCATGAATCACTGGTGATTGTTGACCAATACAGACTCTTAATATTTCCCAATTATCAGCTGAACACAAATTTCATAAACTATTTGAAACACAAGATTCACCAATCAAATATTAACACATATACCTCTAATGCTTTGCTTAGGAGAGGAAAGTCACACTGCAGGAATATATAAACACAGGTCAAGTTGGTACAGTTAAAAAAAAAACTCTACAATTATGAGGGTGGCTGCAATGAAAGCTCAAACAAACAGGAAATAATGCCTTAAATGGCGATTAATGCGTCGTGGAGAGAAAGGTCTATTTTGCTCCGACAAAGGTAAAGCACCGAAAGATCAGCTTCTTGTTTTGACTTATTTTTCCGCTCACGCAGATCGCTAATTGTATGCTGAAATTAGCATTTACATTCTTTGAAATAAAAGTTGATATTATAAATAGTTGTGGGTTTATAAAATTTATTCAACAACTTGGCAAAACCTACAAAACTCTATGATAGAAAACAAACGACCATGAAGCGTTTGTTGGAACTTATGTACACCTGAAAATTTTAAACAACAATGAAAAATGGCAAGAGGGCAACTGATGACAGAGTGATACTGCCACGTCATGGAAGACCATCCTATATGATTGGGAGATCTTACTGAAGAACTCTCCATGAATATTTGGAGTGTGGAAATAAACTTCAACAAAACCAAAATTTCAATCGAAATGTGAAAATGAAACTCTCATTAGAACCGCCCTCATCGTGCAAGCTTCAGCAAAGTCTTAATGCACATAATTAAGCTCTTCTGAAAGCTTAGACACCCCAAATATCAACATTTACTATTAATAAGTCTACAATGTACTGTAAGGTTTTGGTCCTTTAAAATTATAAATACACTGCTCCAATCATTACAAGGCTCATTTTGGGTATAACATTGAAGTATATAAAATGAGAGAAAAATAAATTTGTGTTAGAATTCAAAACTTCAATACAGAGTAAGAAGCGAAGGATATTTGATTCTGTTAATTTTCCTCTTGCTTGCTTTGTGACAATGCAACAAATCTTACGGATGACCATAAAATAAATTGGTGTTTGTCCAAAGATGTACCGTGGTCGACCTGAGAGTTTGGCTGATCAGTGAATTGAACAATATCTCAAATGGTTTGTCAAATCCTTCAGCTGAAGACAAGAGGAAAGCGAATTGTCAAGGCAATTGTTCACGAAGTTCAGGTGGAAATTCATGCTGCTGTTTTAGGTCTGCATCCGCGTAGTGAGATAGTGGGATAGATCTCTCTCGATTTCCTTGAAGGTCGGCCTTTTGTCCATGCTGCAAAAACACGCCACGTCGTGACATTTTGATGAAGAGCAACTTGCTCTATACATTCACATCGCCAACAACAAACTGAGTCACCATACATGGTTTTGTGCTCCTGGATATCATAACAATTCTCTTTGAGATAGCATATCCTCATCAAGAAGTGTGTTTCATCACTTGCCAAGTTTCTCGGCCACACAATTTGGTCATAAAATGAATTTCCAAATCCAGAGAAAGCAAATAATAGGGCCAAGAGGGAAATTAAATGGCAAAAAATTAAAAAAAAACCTTGAAGGAAAGAAAGTACCTTTTTGCTCCACTGTCAAAAACTCAAGGAAGAGCTTGTGTCCAAATGATGGCACCATTGCAATAAAGAATTAAATTACAAAATCAACCTAGTATTGCATATTGGATTTGCTCAGCAATTTGAACCAAAGATCACATCAACATGACATTTACTGAAGGTATCACCAAAGAAGTGCACGTTTTCCTGAAACGAATGTGTTGTTATTTCTTGCAGAGTACTCGCTCTACGGACGATCTTGTTCCAAACATGCAACATGTTCTTCTGATGCATACCTTTATTTGGGTGGTGTATGGGAACCTGACAGGTCTGCATTGGCAAAACAACGAAAAAACCCAGGGCATGTGGTCAGGGAAGATTATTGATAATGGGGGATTTTAACTTGCCAGGGATAGATTGAGTCCAAGAAAATAGGAAGGGTAGAGCAGATAAGGATTTCCTAGTATTAGTCCAGGATTGCTTTTTAACCCAGTTTGTAGATAAACCCACTAGGGGGAGTGCAGTGTTCGACCTCCTTTTAAGTAATGATCCCAATATGGTGGAGGAGGTGTAGGTCGGGGATCATTTAGGAAAAGTGACCATAACATTGTGTGTGCAAAGATTCTGTTAAGGTTTAGAGTTCACGATAGTAGGGTCAGGCTATTCGATTTCTGGAAGGCAAACCTTGAGGGTATGAGGAGAAACTAACAACAGGACAATCAGCATCAGAGAAATGGGAAACCAATGAGGATCAAATGTGTAGAGTGCAGAGTAAGTCTTTCTAATGAGGTGTAATAGTCCGACAGATATGTGAAATATTCTGGTAGTTTTGTGCCTTTGAGGTTACAAGCATGAAATTTGGTATACAGTTATAGCATACCCTTAGGAAACATTTTGGATATAGGGACATTCCAGATTACCCCTAGGGTCAAAATTGTGGCCATTTTACAAAATGGCTGCCACGAATAACAAATTCTGCCTACAAGGTCAGCAAAGTCATACGTGCTTGGTGCAAAACACAATGTAGTGAGTATAATATGATTATTATCAACTAGTATGCACATGCTTCATTATCTACTTCATATTTGACTAAAAATTTGACACATATTTGACATCTACGGTGGTCTATGAGGGACACAGATAACAGTTTACCATCGCAATAATGCATGGCTGGAACAAGAGCTCTGCAATATGATCATGCATGTGAATGTTACCTGAATATTGTTTCTGGAAATATAAATAGATCAAAAATCAAATTTGGTGAAAGGAACTTAGACTCCATGAATATTTCCATTATTAATTAGATACTGGTAGATGGCAATGTCACGATTAAATGCATAAATTTGCGAAATCGATGTTGATGTACTCACTGTATTAATTTTCATGATTGCATAATAGAAATGTTCAAACTACAATGGTGTGTTCATATTGATTTGGGTTTAACATGGTCCTGTCCAGCGCAAAGAAATAATGTATGGTGGCCTATTGGGGACATCGAGTGACAATCACCCAAGATCGCCATTGTGTATATATGCATCTCCTCTGGGATGGGGTTCGTAGTTGAAAACATTTTAACTCTGCTATTCTGTTTTCAGGTGATAACTCCACTGTAGTGTACCCAAAGACTAATCCCCTACTTGGTGGTGGTTCTTCCCAATTTTACAGTGACTGATTGGTGGTGGTTCAAGACAATGGCCAAGCATTTCAAACTATTAGACCCCCAGCAGTGAGGGCCAAGTACATCTGTTACATCAATTAACCAGACAGACTGGAACCTATGTGTGCTGTGTCAGATGGACACCACTGAGCCTCTTCATTGTCCAGCTGACTCCAAGCGAAGCACAGGAGGGTCTGGATACCAGACTCTGGCAGACAACCTCCTCAGGTTCAGTGAGATCGACTGCTTGCCAAAATCTCTCGACATGTCCCGCTTGGACGATGGTGAGGGTATTGAGTCCACCTTCCAGCACCACAGGGCTTAGTGGCATGATTCGTGCAGACTACAATACAACAAAAATCAATTGATTCGGGCAGAGAAGAGGAAAACAACCAGTGGGGATACCGAAGGCGTGACACGAAAGTATACCCGTCAGAGTGTAGACCGCACAGAGTCACTGCTCGAAACGTGTTTCTTTTGTGACAAGCCAGCAGGTAACGAGTCTTTGCGCAAAGCTTCTACCTTTGACCTGGACAGACGAGTCAGGAAATGTGCTCTGAAACTAGAAAACAAGCCACTTATTGCTAAACTGGGTGCTGGAGATATGATGGCGCAAGATGCCCTGTACCATGTGAAGTGTCTGGTTTCCCTCTATAACAAAGCAAGGGACACAAAGAGAACCTTGGATGACCAGGATGATATCAATCATGGAATAGCTCTCGGAGAACTGGTGTCCTACATCGATGATGCCCGCATGGACGCTCTTGTGGCACCAGTTTTCAAGCTGGCAAACCTAACAAGTCTGTACAGCAACCGGCTGAAACAGCTTGGAACAGTCTTGACTGGACGTGTTCACTCGACCAAACTCAAGCACCGGATCATGACATATTTTCCGGACATGGAGGAGCACAAGCCTGGCCGAGATGTTCTGCTAGCTTTCAACGAGGACATCGGATCAGCCCTTCACAAGGCCTGTGAATACGATGCTGATAGTGATGGTGTTCATCTTGCTAGAGCCGCGAACATAATCCGAAGAGACATGTTGAGGATGAAGACAGCCTTTAGTGGTTCATTTGATGCCCTCTGCCAAGAACAATCCGTGCCAAATTCTCTCGTGGCACTAGTTGCTATGATCCTGAATGGTCCCACGATCCAAGAGCAGTCAAGCCACTCATCTGTATCAACACCTACTCTTACAATCTCACAGCTCCTCATGTTCAACAGCTACGCACGCCGCTGACAGAGTATGAGTATTGAGTCTACCAAGCACAGCCACAATCGGGAGACCCCCGTGCCTGTGTACCTGGGAATGCTGATGCACACAAAGACTCGCAAACGAGACATGGTTGACACTCTGTTCCACTTGGGTCTCTCCGTCTCCTATGATAGGGCGCTGAGCATCTCCACGGACTTGGGGAACAGTATCTGCCGCTTCTTCCAGCAGGAGGGTGCAGTTTGCCCACCTGAACTGAAGAGTGGTCTGTTCACGACTGGCGCAGTGGATAACATCGACCACAATCCCAGCTCAACTAGTGCCTATAGGGACATATACTGGACAACCTTCCCAGAGGCAACTGAGGCATGTCGGCAACTACTAAGGTGTGGCTGCAAAAAGGGATGCAGAGGACAGTGCAAGTGTGTCAAGGTTGCACTCCAGTGCACAGCTCTATGTCACTGTGGTGGGGAGTGTACAAGAGAGTAGAACTGGGACAAGAGAGATCACAGATGATAATTTTGTAACATGTACACATGTATCCATGCATCATAGTAGACTCTGTTACCTGGATCTAGAGGTTTCACTGTATAATTTTGACTCTGTAAGTTGATGTTAGGATCAAACAGAAGCACTTCCTCTGAGTTCAAGAGTGTTAAATGAACAACAGTCATTCCATGGTGCTTGATAACAGTTTTTTGAAGAGTTTGTTGTAGAAAACCGTCCAAAAGTGCAAAAATGCACCAAAAAATGACCAAATAAATGGTTTATTCATGCTTTGTCACCTTTCTTTGCTATTTCTTATTTGCTAGAATCTATATTTAGTTAAATAAAACCACTGGTATGCTTCTTAAATATAGTTGTATCCACATGTATCCTCCTTGTACAACACAAAATCGGCTATTTTGTAAAATGGCCGCCATTTTGGCTCTGGGAAGAATCTGGAATGTCCCTATATCAAAAACCCTTTGTAAGATACTGCCCTAGCAGTGTGCCAAATTTCATGTTTGTATCACTAAAGGCACATTTTTTTTTCACATATCTGCCGGATTATAAAACTAGAAGTAGAAAGAGACCAGGCTGGTTGAGCAGTGACATAAGGAACGCTATTATGGAGAAGCAGAAGGCATTTATTAGGTTTAAAATAACAGGACTGGAGTGAGATTTATATCACTATCGGAGTAAACAGAGGCAAGTTAAGAAAATAACTCGGCAAGCCAAAAGAGAGTATGAGAAGGAGATGGCTAAGAATATTAAACATAATAGCAAGGCTTTCATGAAGTATATCAGGGGAAAAGAACAGGTTCGGATCAGTGTGGGCCCATTGAGGAATAGCACCGCGAGAGTGGTTCGTGATGAAGGTGAGATGGCAGGCTTATTAAACTGGTATTTTTCTTCAACTTTTATACAAGAACAGTCAGGAGAATTGCCAATAGCTGAGAGTATCTATCAAGGAGGTGAGGAAGGGCTTTTACAGAAGATCCAGATTGGAGTGGAGGAAGTAAAGGAAGAGCTATAGGTAATCAAAGAGAAGATAAGGCTCCCGGTCCAGATAATATGCACCCGAGAGTATTGAGGGCAGTGGCTGAGCAGGTAAGCGAGATGTTAACGGATAGTTTCAAGAGCACACTGGAGTCAGGACAGGTAGCGGAGGATTGGAGAGAAGTGAATGTAACACCATTATTTAAGAATGGATCCAGAGAAGAATTGGGAAACTATAGACCTGTTTGTTTGACTTCAGTTGTGGGGACGGTGTTGGAGACATTAATTAAGGACCAGATGAGGAACCATATAAACAAATACAAACTAATTAAAGGTAGTCAGCATGGGTTTACCAAAGGTAGTTCCTGTTTTACAAACCTTTTAGCGATTCTATGAAACAGCGTCTGATTGGGTGGATGAGGGAAAGGCAGTGGACGTAGTATATGTAGACTGTAAGAAGCTATTTGATAAGGGACCACATTGGAGGTTGTTAGCCAAAGTGAGTGCTTGTGGAGTGGCTGGTCAGGTAGCTAATTGGATTGCAAACTGGCTTCGTGGTAGGAAGCAAAGAGTGGCTGTGAGTGGGAGGATGTCTTACTGGGTGGATGTAAGTAGTAGGTACCTCAGTGATCAGTAATCGGACCATTACAATTCATTATTTACATCAATGGTTTGGATAATGCGGTGAAGAGTAAGCTTTCAAAATTTGCAGATGACACAAAGCTTGGAGGTAAGGTGGATAGCAGAGGGGGTGGTGATCAGATTCAGGAAAGTATTGATACTTGCGTATATTGGGCAAAAGATTGGCAGATGTAATTTAACCTCATAAGTGTAAGTTGTTGGGGATGGGAAGGAACAATGAAAATAGAGATTACAGGATGCAAGGGGTAATTTCAGAGTGTCACACAGGGGAAGGATCTGGAGCTGGTACTAGATATGGGAGGTAAGCAGGCAGCGCAATGCCAGGCAGCGATAGGTAGAGCAAATAGGGGTTTCAATTGTATTTGGTAGGGGATCAACTATAAATCAGAAGAGGTAGTGTTAAGATTGTACAGGAATTTAGTGAGGGCCACATCTAGAATATCGTGTGCAGTTTTGGTCACCACAGTTCCAGAAGGACAGATATGCCAAAGAGAGGGTTCAGCGCAGGGCTACTAGATTGATTCTGGGCCAGCTCGACTCAGCTATGAGGAGCGGCTGAAGGAGACAGGGCTTTCTTCACTAGAAAGGACGCAGTTACGAGGAGATTTGATAGAGATGTTTTCGATAATGAAAGCTATTGATAAAATAAGTGCAAATGAATTATTCAACAGAGTAGACAGTGATAGGACCAAGGGCCACAACCTGAGAGTAAAGAAGAGGAGAGTTAAGATGGTAGCAAGGCAGGTGACTTTTACTCAGAGATTAGTTAATGAATGGAATGGCCTCCCTGGAAAGGTAGTGGCAGCAGAAAAAGGTAGATAAGTTTATAATATAATTAGATAGGTACCTGGAAGTTATAGAGATAGAGGGGTATGGGGATGTTGATTCGACTTTTAGGTCGTTTGAGCATTGATGAGTGATTGTGTATGTGTGTCCGGAGTCTTGTTGGTGGGGGTCTTGTCAAGGGAGCTTGTGTGGTTGATGCAGTATGATTTTATCCAAGCCCATGCCCCTTCCCCTGAGGGGAAGAAAAAAAAAGTACAGAAACTACAAAAAAAGAAAACCGACAAAAACTCCAAACAAAAAAAAAAAACGCCAAAAACAAACGAACAAAGAAATTTATTTCATGAATTAAAAAGTTTTGCCATTTTCTTTCTTTTGTCTTGTGTGGATGGGTTGGTGTGGTGTTCATGCAGGCATGATGGGCTGAATGGCCTCCACCTGTGTTAGATTTCCTTGTTATCCTTGTTACGTGCCAGAAGCAAAACATCTACTGTTTATAATTCAAAATAACCCCCCAGCACTGGAAAACGTGTGGTCAGGAATACTGTCCTCTAAATGGTGTGGACTTGTAATACTCTCCCCCACCGAGAGGCAACGCTGCACGATACACATTTACATGGAGAATTTGCATCCCACCCTTCCTCCTCCACCCCCCCATCCCCTCCCAAGACAACTGGCAAAGATAAAAACACCCCTTTCCATAAATTGGCGTCATGCTGATCCTCTGTGGCAAGGCTGGAAGTAATCGGCCCACAACTGTAGAACGAGAGGCGTGACAAAGAAACACACACACACACACACACACACACACACACACACACACACACACACACACACACACACACACACACACACACACACACACACACACACACACACACACACACACACACACACACACACACACACACACCAGACAATGGATTATAGTAAGGATTCAATATTAAGTGAGGTCAGTTATTTATTCGTATCCAGCCAAAGGATGATCGGCTGCATCAGTTTCTCGGAGCGCAACTGTGCCGCTGATGCAATGCTCCCCGTTACCATTTTGCAGACCTCAGAAGGAAGATAGGCTGAGTCAACCCACCTGGTGTTTATTCAATGGATGACAGGGGCTTAAATTCAAGCCCCTAAGATATTAAGCCAGCTATCCTCACCGTAAAGCCAACACCAGGCTTATTAGGTGAGGTATTGGAAGAACAGTGCAGAAGTAGCAGAACATTCTTTTAGCTGTTTTGTCTGGGTTGGATTCTCACTCCACTGTAAGCTCATCCTCTTGCTTTGCAGGCTGGGCATATTATCATCAATGAATGCATTGTCGTTCAGATGGATGTTAAGTTGGATCACAGTCTGCCAGCATTTGCTGGTGGATGGTAAACATGTTTGCCTCAGTAGGCCATTGTGTGATTGTCATTTTCCTGTCCTGACATACAACAGCTTGTGTTGGAGTTGCATCCTGTCCAGGGTTGATTCTTGGACATAGAAATGCCTCCTGCTCATATTTTAAGGAGTTAAGAAATTTCCGGTAACATATAGCTTTATCTAAAACTCTTCCCTTCTGAGAAATAAATGGCCCACGACCCACATCGATATGTCTCGATATGTCACAAAAAGAGCTCTGTCTCGGCGTCCGTCCCTCCATCGGTGCGTCCAGACGTGACTATATGTCCATTATTTACGTATTATTGGAATGTACCTTTCGACTCTTTGGAATGCTGAGACCCCTTAGACCTGTAAAGACCCTCTAAGACCCTGAGGATTCTAAAGACGCAAAATACCCTGAAGACCCTTAAATACCCAGAAGACGCAATAGACCCTGAGGATTCTGAAGACCCAAAATACCCCTAAGACCCAAAGGACCCAAAATACCACAAAGACACTGAAAGACCCCAATGACCCCAAATGCCCCGAACACATAAAAGACCTCGAAGACCCATAAGACAATACCCCAAAGGCCCTGAAGACCTACAATGCCCCAAACACATAAAAGACCCCAAAGACCCAAAAGACCCCGAAGCCTCAAAAGTCCCCAAGACAATGAAGACCCAAAAGTCACCAAAGACCCTGAAGACCCAAATGACCCTGAAGATGCAAAAGTCACTGAAGACCAAAAAAGACCCATATGATCCCAACAACCCAAAAGGCCCTGAAGACCTAAAAGTCACCGAAGACCCAAAAGTCACTGAAGACCCCAAAATAACCATAAGACCCAGAAAGACTCTGAAGACCCAAAATACCCTGAATATCCCAAAGACCCAAAAGACACTTAAGATTCTTCAGACCCCTAGATATTAACACCATTTCAACCCCTTATACCTTTCAGGCAGATAAGACAGCTTAGACCTTTGACCATTTAGACCACTTGGCTCTTCTTTGATCACAAATTAAATTTCAAATAAATATAATCAATACTAATAAAAGGCAATGTGTGTGTGTGTGTGTGTGTGTGTGTGTATGTGTGTGTGTGTGTGTGTGTGTGTGTGTGTGTGTGTGTGTGTGTGTGTGTGTGTGTGTGTGTGTGTGTGTGTGTGTGTGTGTCAGTGTGTTTGTCAATGTGTCTCCTCCATAATTCCAAAACCATAAAACCTAGCAGCCTGAAACTTTGCATGCATACCAAGAAAAATCCAACAAGTGAAAGAGTGAAAATTGGGTGTTTCGGTTAATTAAAACACCCCCTTTGAAGATAATTAACAGCCTTATTTAATTATATCCTTAACCAGGCGATCCTCGGCCACCTCGCTGTCTGGGGTGTTGAAGCATTTCCTGGGAAACCTCGCTGGGATCTGAAGCCACCATGTTTTTTGGCCTGCTTAACCTCAACTTGACTTGGAACAGGCTGAAACTTGGAACAACCTGTTCATCATAGCTATAAATCGCTGGGTACATTGCATAATGCTTCTAAACGCCCAGAGACATCAGTGTTTGTTGTTTAATTTCATTTCCACACATGCAATCGCCACGAGCATCTCTTAAACTAAGAAGAATTTCAAAATTTAAGCTCCAGAATGTAACTTACAAGCAGTTCCGACTCCTAGAAAAGTGTTCATTTATCCAATTTGGACATATGTGACATTTCGGGCATCTCCTGGTGGTGTTTGTTTAATATGATGGTTCGGTGATTGCCAATTGCATGCCAAGGGAGCCGTTTCATATCGACCGTTTCGTTGGAGTGCTTGCTTCAATGTTTAAGTCACTTGACGAGCTTTCTCCAAGCTGCTTGGTTGTTCGTTTCTGGAAAAATTATCCGTGCTTTCAATCTCACATCGATTAGACACACGTTTCCGCCTTTGATGGGTCCCGCGGTGCGTGTGGTGGGTGCCTCGGGAGACGTCTCATCCATTGAAAATGTGCAATTTTATTTTTACAAGATATTGCTTTGTTTAACCTTTTTTTGCGATCTCCATTTGTAATCCACCTCTCACTTCGACATCGATACATATTAAAAAAACTGAAGGTTCATCTGAACAGGTGTTCACCATGTTTGTTCTACCTGCGAAGGCATAAAGTATAGATTGACATTTTGTGTTCTCTGGCCTGGTACATTTCTAAATTGAATTTCGATAATTACCCACTTTAAATCCTCTTTCAAAGAATGCTGTTTCAAGGTAAATATTTGTGTTTGTCATTTTTTTTTTTAATGCGTGTGTACATTTGCACATGTGTGTATGTACATAAGCTGTATTACCACAATGGCATTTGGCACCGGTGTGTGTGTGTGTGCGTGTGCGTGTGTGTGTGTGTGTGTGTGTGTGTGTGTGTGTGTGTGTGTGTATGCGTGTGCATATCTTCATCTGCGAGTTTCAGAATGTGGAATGGAGTACTTCCAGGGTGGGCTCAAAGTATCCACCTTTATTTCGGTGAGGGGTCACCATTCATGTACCAAGATTTGAAGTTTTCTGTTCTCAAAGTTTTGTGCCGAGGGCTCTCTTTATGATCCTCGCTGAGCCCCAGATAGCTTCCAACTGCAGTTCGTTTGTCATAATTTTCCCAGGGATGGTTTTTAATATCTCTGTGAAGTTCTTTGTCATTGTTCCTGTAGCTCCAACTATCACTGCTACAACTTTGGCATTCTTCAGCTTCCAGGATCATTTCACTTAATTATTGAAGTCTTGGTATTTGGTCATTTTCTTGATTTCTGCATTGTTTAGTTAAAAATCACTGGTATTAACACCTCACTGAGCAATGCTTTCTTCTCTCTTTATTTGTACCTCAGTATGTTTTCTGGTCGCAATGCTTTGTTTTCGATGTTCACCCTCGATGGAATCATATGCGAGCGGTACTTCCATGTTCTCAGTCTTTGCTTTTGGTTAATGTTTCCACAAATTTTCTGGACCTGGGGTATCAAAGTTTTTGCGGATGTGCCTGTGGTTAACATTACAAACTCTATTGTGTTATCGTGTGTTCAGCTATTCTGACATGAGATTTTTTTTCCATATTCGTGTTCGGTCATTAAGCATAACATATCTTTGCTAATGCCACCTCCACCCCTCACCTATCTTTTTTTTTCCTCCTCCTCCCAACTCTCTCTTTCTGTCCCCTCCTTGCTCCCCCCCCCCTCCGAATAAAATGCTCCACTCTTCTCCCGCACCAATGTTGCTCTCTCGCTGTTTCTCTCCCTTTCACTCTCTTTCTCTCACCCCTCCCTTCCGCAGTGTATAGCAACGTTTTGTGAGGAATTGCTCTCCCCACCTCCACCCCCCCATCCTCACTCTTCTCCCCTTCCGAGCTTCCCCGGCCTCCTCTCCCCACCCCTCCCTTCCCTCCATCCTCTCTGCCTCCCCTCTCTCCTTCCCCTTCTCTCACCCTCCCCTTCTCTCTCCCTCCCTCCCCTTCTCTCTCCCTCCCCTCCCCTTCTCTCACCCCCTTCTCTCTCCCTCCCCTCCCCTTCTCTCACCCTCCCCTTCTCTCTACCTCCCCTCCCCTTCTCTCACCCCCCTTCTCTCTCCCTCCCTCCCCTTCTCTCACCCTCCCCTTCTCTCTACCTCCCCTCACCCTCCCCTTCTCTCTCCCTCCCCTCCCCTTCTCTCTCCCTCCCCTCCCCTTCTCTCACCCTCCCCTTCTCTCTCCCTCCCCTCCCCTTCTCTCTCCCTCCCCTCCCCTTCTCTCACCCTCCCCTTCTCTCTCCCTCCCCTACCCTTCTCTCTCCCTCCCCTCCCCTTCTCTCACCCTCCCCTTCTCTCTCCCTCCCCTACCCTTCTCTCTCCCTCCACTCCCCTTCTCTCTCCCTCTCTCTTTCTCCACTCCCCCTCTCCTTCACACTCCCGTCAGCGAAGCGACGGGTTGTTTTTGCTAGTATCCAATAAATAAGATTCATAAGATGTCCATCTGTCTTTCTGTTTGTTCACGTTTTTTTAAGGACTGCTGGACCGACAACCACCAAATTTGGCACACAGCCCAAATCCGATCCTGGGATTGTCCTAAGGGTATTTACTTCCACCACCTGAAAATTTAAAGATCACTTTGTGGGCTTTTTCATTTATATGTAATCTCATTGGTTAACAGACATCACGTGACATAGAACATGGCCAAAGGCCAGCACACCTAATTAGTGGAGCTGTGTCGTCCACCCATTGGCTCATTGCACAGCTGGCCTGACTCCACACACAATTATAACGTAACAAAATAAATAATACGTTCACCTACCACCACATTTGGCGCACAGACCAAGTCCAACCTGGGGGTTGTTCTCAGTGTATTTTCATCCACAACCTCAGCCTTTAGAGACTGAAGAACCATAAGACCTTTTTTCACATGCTTGAGAGATAAGACCCCTTATGACCCAGAAGACCCAAAGACCCATAACAACCTTAACACCATTGAATTCCCTGAACACAATTAAGACACTTTAAAGCCCCAAATATCCCAAAGACCCTTTGCACCCCAAAGATGGTTAAGATCCCTAAAATTCTTGAAGACCCCGAAGACCCAAAAGACCCTTTAAGACCCTTAAGTCTTTTGAAGACTCTTAACACCCCTAAGATCCAACAGACTTCGAAGAACCTTCACAACCCAAAAGTCCCTTTAAGACCTCAAAGACTCTTAACAACCCAATGACCTGTAAGACCCATAATACCTCAAAGACACTTAAGACTCAAGACCATTAAGAGCCCTTTACCCACTGTTGTTCCTTTCAGACCTTTACCCACAGGTGTTCTGGTTCTCCTGCCCTCTACACAGTTTCTCCCCAACCCCCACCCCATCCGTTCGCCTGCCCCCGGGTCACCTGCCCCATTCTCAGCCCTTCCGGCTCTCCTGTTTCTCCCACTTCTCACCTCCCTGGCCTCCCATTCCCCCCTAACCGGGCCACACCGGGTATCCCTGCTAGTGCATTTCAAAATCAGTGCTCAGGCCTCCAGTCATTGCTGCTCCTTATATATTGTAAAGAGAAAACGTTGTTGTTAAAACAGCATGTGTTTTCATGGAGTACAGATCCACTGTGCAATCCTTTGTAAGTTGTGTCTTAACTTCGTAAAACACTTCAACTCAGTTGGTGAAAATATGCTGCACTGTTCCTATGAAACATTGTCACTTGTTAAATACACTTGTATTTTCTTTCCAAAAATATTTTGTCTCTAACAACTATCTTGTCTGCGTTTTGATGTTTGCTTGTAGTGTCGTTTGCTCTTAACCAGGCCGAAGATACTTGGCAGGCAACACTACGCCACCCAATGAGACCCAATGATGCTCACAAATACACAATCGCCAATGTCCCATCATGTTCATGTGGTGATATCTTTTTTATTGCTCTCATTTCCACTTATGCCACCCAAATTCAACTGTCAGTCTTCATTTTTCTGACCTTGGAATTCTCAAAAGAAGCTCATTTTGTCATGAGTGGAGGATTACAGTAATGAACACCTTCAACTTAGTACGCTTGGAACCCTGCTACGTGTCCCTCCGTCACCCCTCCGCCCCCCACTTCCGCTACACCTCACCCCTTTACATTTCCTCACACCTTGCTCCCTCTCTCCTTACCTCAAACCCCACCCTCCTCACTTCCCTCACACCCCGTTCCTTCCCCGCCATCTTCAGGCCCTGCCCCTTATACGAGTAACCTCTGCCTTGCCCCCAACCCCTCTCCATTTAACTCCACTCCATCAACATTGCTTCCTCTCATCCCTAACTGTGTGCACTTGGAACATCTGAAGTCTCCACTGCAATCTGAAAAATCTCTCAATACTGGCCACTGCTGCTAAAGCTGATATTATCTGCTTGCCTGAATCCTCCCTCCCACAGGATGCCCCTGATTATTCTGTGTCTGTCCCCTGCTATTGTCTCCTCCTGTTCGACAGGCCTGCCCAACTCCCAGGGATAGAGTTGCAATTTACATCAAGAACTCCATTTCTTCCTGTCTGTGCACTGAACTCATCTATCCAAAGCCCAAGCAAAACCGTTGACCACCTTCCCCTCCAAAGCGACCTCTTGTTACCCTTGCCAAAGGAGAGGGTATTGCATTTGGGTCCGTCTGTTTGTCTGTTTGTTTGTCAGCAAAGAACTTTCGTGTTTTTCTCCGCAACCGCTTGTCGGAGTGAGACAAAATTTCCACCATAGGTGTGACTGACTACTCCTGTAGAATGTTTTAATGATAATTATGACGTGATAGGTCACGTGGTGTAGCAGCCATGTTGGCAAAATGGAAAAACTTTGGACCTCTGTATCTCTGAAACTGCACCAAGGAAAAAAAACTGAAACTTGGCACATGGCAAGTACTCCTCATGGGGAATAAGTGTGATTTTTAGGACGTCAGAGGTGCCTTTGTTATGACGTCACAATTACATATGTAGAACACTACATCTGAGCAGCATGAAAAATTTTGAGGGTCATCTCGGGATAAAATTGTCTCAATTTTTTTTTGATGACGTCATCAGTCACGTGATTCTGCAGCCATATTGTTTCAAAAAAACAAAAAAAACTTTAAAATCTTCTTCTCCAAAATGGCTGAACTGGTCACCACTGTCAGCAGTTACAAAGTGCCAGTTCTAATCATGTCTCTTATTAATTACATTATACACCAGTACACAAACGCCACACAAAATACATCACATAAAACTACACAAACACCCTACAACGCACCGCACAAAACTGAATTTGGAAGCCGAGTGAGCAGGATGGTGTGCCCACAAAAGGTCATGGCTGAGATTTAAGCCTAAATGTTTGCCTCCAATAGTGAGGCCCACTTTTTACGTAATCTAAGGCTTGTAGTGGAGCTGCCACACACACATGGAAATACAAAAGAAAACATGTGACACAACAGAAAACTGTTAGATGCCACAAAACGCAGTCACTGAGCTTGAGGAAAATGCCGTCACTTCCAAGGGTACTCTGGGTACCAGCGATGTCACGAAAATGGCACCGCTTTTCTCACTGCTCTCAGTGGGGCCTTTCCGAATGAGGCATTTCCTTCTCCCCATGGATGCTAACCTATGGGGATTGCCATGCTTTCAATCTTCTAAATGCTTAATGTAAAGCAAGGAAGCAGTGTGTCCCATTTTTAAAGTTTTGTATGACTCAGATGGGGTTTAAATGTATGACTCAGATATGACGGTCGAACATTTACATCACGAAGTCTTGTTACACCACTTGCCTCTAATATGTCCAGCCTGGGTTCAAATCTCAGCCCAGCTACAAACTGTGATTTTGGTGTTTTACAGGTGGGGTGATTCATCAATGTGTGTGGCGTCGCTGAGATGGACATTAAACGGGATCCCGTCTGCCAACATGAGTTGGTGTACATTACTGATCCCATGGTTTCCTTCGCAAAGAGTTGATGGGCTATCATCAGCACCTTGGCCAAATTCCAAATTCCTGCCCTAACTCGCCAGGATTGAAACCTCAGCCAACTTCTCCAACAGAATTGACGTTCTGTATAGAGCATGGTACATGAATCATTAATGTTTTAATTTGCTTTAATTATACATAACAATGTTGTATGTGGTATACCTTTTAATTATTGCTTTTATTGCCCCATAACATCTTCATCTTAATATCTGCATGTTTTTTCTTAATTTGAACTTTAAAAAAAAATTTTTTTGTCATGATTCCTTAAATTTTTTGTTTCTTCCATATTGATCTCAAGGTTTAATATTAATGTTATGCTTGGTGTTGGCTTGGTGGTTGGGGTGGCTGGTTTGGGATCCTAGGGTCCTGAGTTTGAGCCCTGTTGGATGATGAATCAACACCAGGTGGGGTCGACTCAGCTTGTCATCCTTTCAAGGTTGGTGAAATGAGTACCAGTATACTGGTAGAGGCGCACAGCATCAGCAGCACAGCCATACTCCAAGAAATGATAGCTACCCTGTAGCCAAAGCTGCTATATGCAAGAACAGATATTACTATTCGGCCCATGTCCACAATTAAATCAAGTGTTAAACACAATTACCGTATTTCAAACCTTGAAAACAATAAGGCTAATACAAAAATTTAACAAATAGAGCTCATGAAAGGTATGTAAAGATTGAAATGTCGGAAAGATATATTAAATGAGACTTACTCAATTTCCCAACACCTCAGCATGAGCTGGAAGATAGTTTCAGGGCAGCCAGGTGGCTTTTCCAAGCGCCGGCCTGATTGTAGAA
Organism: Eptatretus burgeri; assembly: GCF_056783735.1. Lineage (NCBI taxonomy): Eukaryota > Metazoa > Chordata > Myxini > Myxiniformes > Myxinidae > Eptatretus > Eptatretus burgeri. Next base: position 92,622,839 of record NC_140966.1, on the reverse strand, counting down.
ACTTTACCACTTCTGTGGCACGCATACCCTGCACAGAGTACCACCCGTGAGATAAAAAGCACTGTGCAGGAAGAAAGCACCTCATACATCAACTGTACAGTGCCTCAATTAAAAATAGTACCACACATCCTGAAGCTCATCTGGATCAGGAGCAGCAGTCACTCTAACCCCCTGCACACCACCATTGACCCTGCTTTTTTCAATGAAGTGAACAAACTTTGGTACATCAAGGGAGATGAAGGTTGTGGTCGTTTCATTGGAATTTTCTGTGTAGTTCGGAGAAGAGAGCAAATACCTATTTTGGGGGTTGAAGTCCCACCCATCCCCCCCCTTTAGAACCCGTTCATGAGTGCAGATTTTGATGTGGTTGATACACTTTGGTACATTACAGGTGATGAAGGTTGTGGTCAAGTTTCATCGAAATCTTGCGTGTAGTTTTTCAGAAGAGAGCAAATCCCTATTTTTTTGAGGGGGGTCGAAAACCCCTGTGTAGAACCCCTTAATGAGCACAGATTTTGAAGTGGTCAATACACCTTCGTTAGGCATCAGATATGAAGCCTGCGGCCAAGTTGCATCAAAATTGCTTGTTTGGTTGAAGCGATAATGACTGGTGTTTACTGACTCACTGACTCACTCACTTTCGGACACTACTCGATCGCATTGGCTCACCTGACTAAAGTCCAGGTGAGATAAAAATGAAATAAAAAAATGAGCATTACTCGATCATTTCTAGGTTTTCACTGCCCATTGTTCTATTATACAATTAAATGAGTGATCTTTTCAGTTTGCATTCAAAAACAAATAATCCTCAAGATTTACTTCAGGTATCCTGCTGCTCTCTCAAGATCACCATCTCTCAAGATCTCTCAAGATATCTGCGATCACCAAGAATAAGCTTCTTCCGGCTAGGAAAACTTACCTATGCTATGATGGCCATATTTTTTTCGGATCACCATATGACCTTGACCTTCAACATTGAGGGATAGAATGTTTATGAAGAACACATGTCCCTATCAACAATCTGTCCATAAAACTTAACATCAGGAAAATCAGAGGAAAATTATTCAATTTATGATCAAAAAGTTGCTTTTTGTTAATGAGGTCACCATCCGAAATAGTAGGTCAAAGATGCAAATCAAATATCAGGTGTATAACTTCAGTGCTGGGCCACTATTATAATGCAAAAACATCTTGGAAGGCAAAGCTGTCTTTGAGATGCTGCAGTGGCAAAATTGAGCGATGTCAAAAAAGACGCATTATTTTTTTCAGACTGCCATTTGACCTTGACCTTTAACTAGGAGCTGTATGATGTAAATTAAGCATAAATTCACCTTGCTTTAGGCAATTTTGTTCCGTTGAGACAGATCTTCATCAAGTTATGTTAAAATATCTACCATTGGGTCATTACCTGAAAATTAGGTCAAGGTCAAAAAAAATTGTCAAACCTGCATGCTTTTATTACCATTATTGAGGCGAAATTTAATTCCGAAAGTCCTCGGACATTGGCAGAAGAAAGGAAGAAAAATCTAAATGGTGGTTTAATATTCTTTGGGGGGTATGATGTTTAACCCAAAACAGTATGATGTAAATGAAACATAAACACGTCTTTCTCTCGGCATTCTAGTGAGTTCATTTTGTTCTAATCGGACAAACCTTCGTCAAGTTTTGTTGAACAATGCTAAAATTTGGTGACCCTAAAAATTGGGTCATGGTCAAAAAAATTAATGTCAACCCCACACACTTTCAATTGTCATTGTTGATGCAAAATTTCATTCCAAAAGTTCCAGCTGGCTCTGAGATACAGCTCATAAATTTATGCACCGGAAAATGGGAGTACAGGAAGGAAAAAAAAAACAAACCTAAATGGTGGTTTAGTACTGCAATGGGTCTCAGGAACTCTGAGGTGCCATTAAAAATTTAGGGCAGGCACTAATTGTCGAACCAAACCCTGCAACAGAATTTAGTCTTCCCTTATCCGATAGGGGAGGCTGAATTACCATGGACTGCTAATCCAAAATAGTAGTGTGCAATGGGCTCGTGGATTTAGAAAAGTTATTTCCATCAGTCCTGGACAGAGCAGTTGCAGTCCAAATTGCTCATCAGCAAGACAAATGAGTTGATTCAAAGCTTATACAAAAATAGGACTGCTTGTCCTGAAGCTCACCCAGATCAGGAGAAACAGTCACTCAAACCCCCCTGCAGACCTCCTTCGACCCTGAATTCTTTTTAATGCCGAGAACAAACTTTGCTACATCAAGGGTGATGAAGGTTATAGTCAAGTTTCTTTGAAATTCGGTGTGTAGTTTGGAGGAATCAGCAAATACATATTTTAGGGGGGGAGGGTCAAATCCAACCCCATAGACCCCCTTAGTGAGCGCAGATTTTGATGCGGTCAATACACTTTGGTACATCAAGAGTGATAAAGGTTGTGGTCAAGTTATATTGAAATTCAGTGTCTAGTTCGGAGACGATGGCAAATACCTATTTTGGGGGGGGGGGTCAAACTCCACCCCATAGTCCCCCTTAATGAGCGCAGATTTTGATGTGGTCGACACACTTTGGAACATCATGGGTGATGAAGGTTGTGGTCAAGTTTCATCAAAATTGTGTGTGTAGTTTTGGAAAAGAGAGCAAATACCTATTTTTTTTGGGGGGGGGTCAAACCCTGCCCCGTAAACCCCCTTAATGAGTGCAGATTTTGATGCAGTCTCTGCATTTTGGTACGTCATGGGTGATGAATGTTGTAGTCAAGATTCATTGAAATTGTATGTGCAGTTTTAGAGAAGAGAGCAAATACCTATTTGGGGGGGGGGTCAACCCCCCTCAAAGACACCGAATGAGCACAGATTTTAATGCAGTTTATGCACTTTGGTACATCATTGGTAATGAAGGTTTTGGTCAAGTTTCATAAAAATTGTGTGTGTAGTTTCAGATAAGAGAGCAAATACCTATTTTGGGGGGTCAACACGCCCCCACCCCATAGTCCCCCTTAATGATTGCAGATTTTTATGCAGTCAATACACTTTAGTACATCACGGGTGAAGAATGTTGTGGTGAGGTTTCATCAGAATGTTGTGGTGAGGTGAAGAATGTTGTGGTGAGGTATGTGTAGTTTCAGAGGAGATAGCAAATACCTATTTTAGGGGGTCAAACCACCCACCCACCCCCCCCCCCACATAGTCCTCGCTTAATGAGCACAGTTTTGATGTGGTCGATACACTGAGCTCCATTACTGGTGCTGAAGGTTGTAGTCAAGTTTTATCAAAATTGTGTGTAGTTTCAGAGAAGAGAGCAAATACATATTTGGGGGTTGGGGGGTGGGGTCAACCCCCTCCCCCCGTAGACACCTCAATGAGTGCAGAGTTTGATGCGGTTGATACACTTTGGTACACTACAGGTGATGAAGGTTGTGGTCAAGTTTCATCAAAATCATGTGTGTAGTTTTGGAGAAGAGAACAAATGCCTAAATATTTGGGGGGGGGGGGGCGTCAAAAAAGTTCAGATAACAAAGCGCTGGTTTGGTTTGCCAGAGGATCTGGGGTCGATTCCTGGTCAGGACCTGCAATTTTTCCACATGTATTAATGATGGTTCTATCCTGTTCATTTTCTCACGAAATTATAACACCCCCTGTGGTGTTTAATCATGGACAGGGATGTGCCCCCCCCCACAGGGGGAAGACCCTCTCGAGAACAGGCCCTCGCTACTCCTTCGGTTGGCAGCAAGTGCCCTGGAAGCAGTGGGGGAAAGAGTGGCAGTTATGTATCTGTAAGAATTGCATTGCTCAACCAGTCGGTTGCCAAAATAGCTCAGATGGCAGAGCACTGGTACAGTTTGTCAGAGGACCTGGGTTTGAGTCCTGTTCAGGGCCTGTAATTTTTCCATATATATTTGTGATGCTATTATTTAGTGGACCATAAAGCTCCCAAGTTGTCTTTTGTCAAGTGTCGGTGAGCATTTGCCTGCACCATGAACAAATGAAAAATTCCTGTCCTTTCCTGTAATGGGTACTGTTTCAGTGACAGCCACAACCTCAGTCAATGATGCAGCCCCACAGCCTTGTGCAGTAAATGGAATAAGAAGAAGAAGAAGAAGAAGAATGCGGACAATCAAAGAAGATGGAACAGGATCCAATAAGCAAGTCGTTTTCTTTGAGTTAACAATTTTTTGGGGGTACTACTCCGAAAGAGTGAGACGTGATCAAAACAAAAGATTAGTGAGCAAAGAGGGGAGAGCTATCAGAAAAAAAAACATGTTTGGACGTGAACAAGTAAAATAGACATAAAATGTCACAGCCTCCCGTTGTTTAAGTAATTTTGCTGTCCAAAGTTAAAGGACGAGCCCATATTTATGTCCAACGAAAATGGCCACCAATCTCCCAGTCGGTCATCTTTGATGAAATCACAAAATAAAGTGAGGAGGATGTGTATGCCATCATCTATTGCGCTTGAGCTAAGCTTGAAAAAAAATCAGACCATGCCTGTCTGAGAAATGGTTGGGCACACAGTTAAGTAACAAAATGGCCACCAGTACCTTGGATCTGATCTCGACAAAACATGACGTGCATATGTAAGCCATCATTCTTTATCTGTTTGCCAAGTTTAAACAACATCGGTAAATGCATGTCCAATAAATGGTTGAAGTTCAACATCGTGGTTTTTACAACGAAAATGCCACCAGTCGGCCATGTTGGATCTGATCTCAAAAGAAAATGGCGTGCTTATGTAAGCCATCATTCTTTATCTGTGTGCCAGGTTAGAACAACATCGGTAAATGTATGTCTGAGAAATTGTTGAGGACATATTCAACATTGGGTTTTTAGCCCCTGTTGGACTTTGTCCGAAACGGGGGCTGATGGATTTGGTCTCGATTTTCGTGTGCATGCATGTATCCACAACCATATCTAGGACATGTCTGGACTGATTTTATTCATGCTTGGCACAAAGATAATACACATATGCGCATATACATACATATACATATGCGCATCATTATTTTTCGACATCAGATCCAAGATGGCCGACTGTCTGCCATTTTAGTTGTCAAAAAAAACCCGGTGTCGAACATGTCTTCAACAATTTCTCGGACATGCACTTGCCGATTTTGTTCAAACTTGGCAAACATATAATGAAAGATGGCTTACATCAGCATATCATTTTGTTTTTTCGAGATCAATTCCAAGAAAGCCGACTGGCGGCCATTTTAGTTGTACAAAAACCCCAGATGTTGAACACGTCCTGAAACGTTTCTCAGACATGCATTTTTCGATGTTGCTCCAACATAACTGTTACCAACGGAGACTAATGATTTTGTGGGATGCTCTCCTGGAAAGCAGCAACAAGTTCCTTTGCTCATTAAAGAGATGAAATGGTAATTGAGCTTGGACCCTGTTTGAAAGTTTATGAATCATAGAGAATAAGTGTCTTGGTGTTGGAAGTGTTGTTTTCAAGGTGTGCAAATATGAGACTTTTTCTGCAGCAAAATATTTAATACAATGAACCATCATTGTTTTTAAAGTCACATAGCTAGCCACCGAGTTTTGTTGCATGTTATTTCTAATTTCCGAAAGGTTCTTTTGAGAGAATGAAAATTAGCATTTAACCAGTGAGAGCAGTTCCTTACATTTGGTTTAGAAAATCTAGTGATAAATGGAAAAGAATGATCAAGGGCATTCAAAACCATTTAATTATAAATTAAAACGTTTTTTCAGAATCATCAGTGAGGTGGGGGGAATGGAAAATAATTTGATAATTCTTGAATGAACTGTTAAATAATTTTTACTTTCTTTAAAACATTAATTTACGAATTGCCAGTCGTAAGTGAATGTGTTAAAGAAACTCACCCAGACGTTGGATAAAGCCGGTGTTGAGGAAGCCATTTAATTTATCTATAATTCCAGCAATCTGTGTGTGTGTGTGTGTGTGTGTGTGTGTATGTGTGTGTGTGTGTGTGTGTGTGTGTGTGTGTGTGTGTGTGTGTGTGTGTGTGTGTGTGTCTGTGACCGCTGTTTCTCGACAACCGCTGGTCCGATCTAATTGAAACTTGCCAGGTATATTGCTGGGGACCTGCGGATGTGCCTTTTCAAGCTTTGATATTAATCGGACAAGTGCTTCCCAAGTCATGGCCATTTATTTACCAACGAATGACAGGAAGCGTTGTTGCGGCCATTTTTTATCAACCAATGACAGGAAGCGTTGCTGTGTCGCCGTGGTCGATCGGGAAGTGAAACTCAGCTGCATTCGCCATTACGGGTTTTTCCTCTTCTCTTCTCTTCTCTTCTCTTCTCTTCTCTTCTCTTCTCTTCTCTTCTCTTCTCTTCTCTTCTCTTCTCGTTTTTCCTTGCGAAAAGGTAAAATACGTTGGCGCTAATTAAATAATTGGCCATTAAAAGCCTCCGTATTCTTGCCCTGGACGAGGAAACAAAGAAGAAGCGCCGTTTCCTCAGCGATGTTGTTTATGAAGAGGTGTGAACGAGATAAAGGTGTGTACAATGTATATGGAGACGATTTTTATTATTATTTATTTATTGAAGAAAAATTGTTCCCAAAATAATTTATCAAAAAAAGTGCACAACTTTTTTTTGTTTCCAATTGTCAAAACGGTGTGGCCTTTGGAAGTGTTAAATAATTCAGCTCCACTCAACATGCTTGCCAACGAAATACATCTCAATTTGGTGGTAAAAACGATTCACAACGACGGGTTTCCTTACTCATTGCTCTGCAGTCTGCATTCAACCCCTTCATTTGTCATCTCATTGACCTCATTTCATCTATCTATAATTCCCACAATCTGTGTGTGTGTGTGTGTCTGTGTCTGTGTCTGTGTCTGTGTCTGTGTCTGTGTCTGTGTCTGTGTTTCTGTGACCGCTGTTTCCCGACAACCACTGGTCCGATCTAATTGAAACTTGCCAGGTATATTGCTGGGGACCTGAGTATGTGCCTTTTCAAGATTTGATATTAATCGGACAAGTGATTCCCAAGTTATGGCCATTTATTTACCAATCAATGACAGGACACGTGCTGCGTAGGCGTGGCCGATGTGCCATTTAGTTACCAATCACAGGACACGTTGCTGCGTGGGCGTGGCTGCGTAGGCCGGTGCATGGCCAGCCGACGATGACGTCACGTGCCGTGCTGGTTACGATGAGGATCGATTGGTGCCTTAGTTACCATGGGGTAGGAGTGCCAATGGTAAATGGCAGCGAATGGCAAGATAGGTCATGGCAAGCAAAGACCGGGAGGTAAACTTGATTTTAATTAACTCCGTGTGTAAGTATCACAGCAGTTGTTACTTCAATGCAAGCGATAATTCGTGGAATGATGTGAACATTCCGTACGGGCACACACTACTTTTGATTAGTGATGACTTACTGTATTCTAATAATTTCTCGATTTCTTATCCGCATTTATAGATAAACACAATGCCCCAATCCAGTCGTCGTTTATGAGAGTGAAGGAATGGCCTGTGTGGTTGTTTGAAAGTTTTTTTTTTTTTGCATGTACGGCCATGCACATATGGGCATGCAAGAGCGAAGGAACGGCCTGTGTGGTTGTTGTTTCTGGTACGCGGTTTGAATTTTTTTTTGGTATGTACGGCCACGTACGTATGGGCACGCACGTACGGCCATGCACGTATGGACACGCACGTACGGCCACGCGAGAGCGAAGGAACGGCCTGTGTGTTTGTTTCTGGCAAGCAGTTTTAAAGTATATACATATATATACATATATATATATATATATATATATATATATATATATATATATATATATATATATATACATATACATATATATATATATATATATATATAATTTTTTTTTTGTACATACAGCCACGCACGTACGGGCAAGTGAAAGCGAAGGGACGGCTTGTGTGGTTGTTGTTTCTGGCACGCGGTTTGAGGTTTTTTTTGCGGGGGGGAGGCTTTGCACGTACGGCCACGCATCTACGGGCATGCACTAGTATGGTTTAACGATGGTAAGGTAGACTTGGACAGCAGTACGAACTGCAGAAAGGTCAATGCTGATTGCAAGCTGATTCCCCAAAAACGTTGGAATTGTGTTGTTCCAAAAAAAAAAAAAATTGAAAATGTATATCACTAAAAATAGAGCAAGGGCCATTGTTTATGGTGTTTTGCCACAGTCACACATGTGTAATTTTTACTGAGTGCCTTATGCGCACTATTCAGAGGTGACGGTAAAACACTCAGCACTGGAGAAATTTCAAGTTCAGGTAAAGAGAAGGGGAAATATATACATTCATTTTAATCACAAAAATAATGGCCAGCCAATGGAAATGTATTTTATATTTCTGTGGAGGCAGTCCTATATTATTGACTGTGAAATATTTGTAACATGACCTGTGTGTCTCAGACAATCATCGTCACACTTTGCTACCTCCATAGGAGTTATCTGGAGATTCAATGAAATTGCATTTGCTGCTTAAATATGCCATTATTTTCATGCATTATTTTCATTTCATACAATGTGCACAACGTAAATGTGGTGAATTGAGGTGAATTGAGGGACATGACGCGGGATCACATGTTGTGCGTCTCGCGTATAAGGGGAGGTCTCCGCGGCACGGGGTGATTGTCCCCGGGGCATTGCCATTTACATCGGCTGTTCACTTGATGCTCGTTAACTGAAGGTGCTCATTGACTGGTGAGAATGGAGATTATATCGAACTCCGTGCTTACGCGGATTTATTCTGCGATGATTAATTGCACATGTATACGTTACTGCTTATGTACTCCTAGCTGAACCTGTATTCCCCGGTGTGCCCGCAGAAGCGGCTCCAATCAAATGGAATAAAGCCTAAACTCTGAAGGTTCATCTCTCGCTCTCATTTCAATTTATTCCATTTCGCATAGTAAGCGAACATGCCGATCACCCGGCGCATTGTCTGCAAGTCCTGAGGTGGTGGTAGCTCACGGAGCGGGCGCAATCGTTCAGGATCAGGCTTAATTGTGCCGTCGGCTATCGTGTAGCCGAGAAGGTCAATTGACCTTGCCGAGAATACACATTTCTCGTAGTTGAGAGTCAGATTATATTTTCTAGCAATGCTCAAGAATCTGTCCAGATTCCTATCATGTTCCCCCTGATCCCTACCGCACACTGTGACATTGTCCACGTAAACAAAAGTGTCTTTGAGGTTTTCATCTGAGATGATGTCGTCCATAACCCGTTGGAAGCAAGCTACCCATTCGTGACACCGAAAGGTATTCTCCTGAATTGGTAGAGGCGCCTCCCTGCCTGGAATGCGGTGTAAGGTTTGTCTTCCTCTCGGATGGGAATTTGATGATAGGCGCTTCGCAAGTCGATGGTGCTGAATACCTTATAATTGGCCACGCGTTCGACCATCTCGTCTATGCGCGGCAGGGGGTAGGCATCGAGTTGGGTAAAGCGATTGACCGTTTGGGAATAATCGACAACCATTCGTTTCTTATGGTTCTGACTGCTGGTTACTAACACCTGTGCGCGCCATGGCGAATCGCTCGGTTCTATAATTCCTTCTTCCAGTAATCGCTTGGTTTCTGAAGTGATGAAATTCATGTCAGCAGTGGTATATCGCCGCGATTTAATCGCTATCGGTTTGCAGACCGGCGACAAGTTAGCGAACAGCTGGGGGGACGTCACCTCCGCGGTGGTCAACGCATTAAAAATTAGACGAGGCTTGCTTCCTCCAAAGGGTATTTCGACGCTCGTGTGCTGCTTGAGGACATTATGACCCAGAATTACGTCTGCGCACAAATCACGAAGCACCAGTACCCTTACATCCCGATGCGTGTACCCTTTTACGTCCAATTCAACATTGCAGTACCCTCGTACGCGGGATTGTAGTGAGGTGGCGGCCATGCATACCGTATTGTCTGTCGGGTGGATTATCCATTTCCTGCCCTTTACTAGCGAGCTGTTGACGAAACTTTCAGAGCTACCGGTATCAATCAGTGCCTCAGCCATATGCCCGTTAATTCGTACGTTGATGATAGCCTTGGATAGATTCCCCGGGGAGGCTGCAGTTAACTTATTTTGCGAGTAGAGAGCCGCAGAAGTGGGTTTATTTCTCCTTAGAGTAGATTTACATACCCTGGCATAATGCCCTTTCTTGTCGCAATTCATGCATGTGGCATCTCTGGCGGGGCATTTTTGACGAGGGTGCCTTTTGTACCCACAAAAGAAGCATTTACCAACCGGAGCAGTTGCTGAGGAGTTTGACGTGGCCTGGGTATCCGGCTCCTCGGGTGTTTCTCCATCCCCTATGTCTGGCTGTGTCTGTGCCAGTGGGGTTCCTTGCGTTCCCATCGTAGCAGCATTCATTAGCAGCATCGGTGTCCCAAATGACTCAGATTGCTGCTGTGCCGTATCCATCGCTCATGCCTGATCGACTACCTTGTCAAGAGTGGGTTGCGCTTTCTCTAGTAAGCGTTGCCGTATGTGGGCTGATCTGAGTCCTTGGATGAATGCCTCCCGTGTCGCTTCCTTTCGGTGTTCCTCGGCGCTTACGGCCCGGAAGCTGCCGTCTTTTCCCAGCTGATTCAGAGCTTGCAGGAACTGATCGATTGTCTCCCCGGCTGCTTGCTTGCGTGTGTTGAGAAGATGTCGTATGTATACCTTGTTCTTGGGCTTCACGTAGAGCGCCTGCAGCACGTCGATCGCTGCTTCATAAGTGTCGCACTCTGAGAAGAGCCTGTACACGCTGGGCGAGACATGATTCACGAGAGCGGCAAATTTGTCAGCTCCCTCCTCGATGATGGTCAGATAGTGTGAGAAGGAACAGAACCAATGCGACCATTTCATTTCTGTGTCAGTCGCGTTTGGGTCTGCGTCGAACCTCTCTGGTTTGTAGATCTTGTCCATCGTTGGTCTTACGGCCCGGAAGCTGCCGTCTTCAGAATGAGAGGAGTGCCAGAATGGCACATTTCGTGCGCAGACAAAATCTTCCCTATTCTGTTGAAGATATTAAACAAATGAATGCTTCATGCCCTGTTTGTGCTGAACTATTTTGAGTTGTAGGAGCATGGTAATGAGCATCGATATATGATATAAGGAGCATATAGGAGCATGAGCAGCGAGAATGCCGATAATCCCCTTTACAGATTCAGTCGTCGAGGGGGCCTTATTCGTCGACCTCTCCGGGAGTAAATGGCAGTTTCACTTGAGGGAGGCTCCCGATCCTCTTGGTGAGCCTCGACTTGTGCCGGGGATGACTCCTCGATCGCTCTCGGGTGGAACGCGGCAGCCCCGTCGCCCGGTGGAGTTCCTGGGGGGGGAACACCTGGGGAGGGGATGTCAGAAGGAGGAGTGCCAGAAGGTGGTGTACCTGCGGGAGGAGTACCTGAGGGAGCCAGAAGGAGGAGTGCCAGAAGGTGGTGTACCTGCGGGAGGAGTACCTGAGGGAGCCAGATTGCGAACCGACACAGTGGTCTCCCTGCCATCCGGGAGCCTGACATGAGCATACTCTGGATTAGTGTCAATGAGTTCGACCCCCTCCACCAGGGGTTCATACTTGCTTTGTCGTACCGGGCGTTTCATGAACACTGTTCCGGGATGGGTCAGCCAGTTGGGCACCGTTTGACCGTCAACATAACGTCGCTGGTGAGTAAACATTCGTTCGTGAGGAGTTGCATTGGTGGACGTGCAGAGCAAAGAGCGTATGGAATTCAGAGCATCGGGAAGGGTAACCTCCCACCGCTCGGGGCCCAGTCCTCTTGATTTCAACGCCAGAGTTACGGCTTTCCAAATAACCCCGTTATACCGTTCCACCTGCCCGTTACCCTGTGGGTTGTAACCCGTCGTTCGACTAGTTGCTATGCCGAGCTCTAGTAGGAATTGTTTTAGCCTGGCCGACATGAAACACGGCCCTCTGTCTGAATGTATGTACGAAGGTTTCCCAAACATAGCGAAGAGGTCAGAGAGACATCTCACGACAGTGCCCGAGGTCATATCCGAGCACGGAAATGCGAAAGGGAACCTTGAATATTCATCAACAATGGTGAATATGTATCTGTTGTCTGTCTCGGTCGGCAGGGGCCCTTTGAAGTCGATGTTTAGTCTCTCGAAGGGGGAAGTGGCCTTGATCAGTCTGCCAGATGCCGCGCCATAGAATCTGGGTTTTAGTTCAGCACAAACAGGGCATGAAGCATTCATTTGTTTAATATTTTCAACAGAATAGGGAAGATTTTGTCTGCGCACGAAATGTGCCATTCTGGTTACCCCTGGGTGGCAGAGAGACACGTGTAGGTCTTGCAAAGCCTGACTGATTGTTGCCGAACTGTAGACCCGAGAGAAGGTATCTGCAGCAGGGTTTTCCTTCCCGGGCCGGTAAACAATGTCGTAACTGTAGCAAGCTAGGTCTATCCGCCATCTCATAATTTTTTCATTCTTAATTTTCCCGTTATTTTTCCCATCAAACATGAATGCCACGGATCGTTGGTCCGTAACGAGCGTGAAGTGGTTTCCCAGTAAATAATGTCTCCATTTCCGCAGCGCTTCGACGATGGCGTACGCTTCCTTCTCTATCGCTGAGTGTCTCTGCTCGCTTCTAGAGAGAGTTCTCGAGAAGAACGCGACCGGCCGCCCAGACTGATTAAGTGTAGCAGCTATCGTGTGATCTGAAGCGTCGGTTTCCACCACAAAGGGCACCGAGCTATCGATCGATAAAACCACGGACTTACTGATATCATCCTTGAGGCTGTGGAAAGCTCTTACAACAGCGGCATCTGGCTCCCTGCCATCCGGGAGCCTGACATGAGCATACTCTGGATTAGTGTCAATGAGTTCGACCCCCTCCACCAGGGGTTCATACTTGCTTTGTCGTACCGGGCGTTTCATGAACACTGTTCCGGGATGGGTCAGCCAGTTGGGCACCGTTTGACCGTCAACATAACGTCGCTGGTGAGTAAACATTCGTTCGTGAGGAGTTGCATTGGTGGACGTGCAGAGCAAAGAGCGTATGGAATTCAGAGCATCGGGAAGGGTAACCTCCCACCGCTCGGGGCCCAGTCCTCTTGATTTCAACGCCAGAGTTACGGCTTTCCAAATAACCCCGTTATACCGTTCCACCTGCCCGTTACCCTGTGGGTTGTAACCCGTCGTTCGACTAGTTGCTATGCCGAGCTCTAGTAGGAATTGTTTTAGCCTGGCCGACATGAAACACGGCCCTCTGTCTGAATGTATGTACGAAGGTTTCCCAAACATAGCGAAGAGGTCAGAGAGACATCTCACGACAGTGCCCGAGGTCATATCCGAGCACGGAAATGCGAAAGGGAACCTTGAATATTCATCAACAATGGTGAATATGTATCTGTTGTCTGTCTCGGTCGGCAGGGGCCCTTTGAAGTCGATGTTTAGTCTCTCGAAGGGGGAAGTGGCCTTGATCAGTCTGCCAGATGCCGCGCCATAGAATCTGGGTTTTAGTTCAGCACAAACAGGGCATGAAGCATTCATTTGTTTAATATTTTCAACAGAATAGGGAAGATTTTGTCTGCGCACGAAATGTGCCATTCTGGTTACCCCTGGGTGGCAGAGAGACACGTGTAGGTCTTGCAAAGCCTGACTGATTGTTGCCGAACTGTAGACCCGAGAGAAGGTATCTGCAGCAGGGTTTTCCTTCCCGGGCCGGTAAACAATGTCGTAACTGTAGCAAGCTAGGTCTATCCGCCATCTCATAATTTTTTCATTCTTAATTTTCCCGTTATTTTTCCCATCAAACATGAATGCCACGGATCGTTGGTCCGTAACGAGCGTGAAGTGGTTTCCCAGTAAATAATGTCTCCATTTCCGCAGCGCTTCGACGATGGCGTACGCTTCCTTCTCTATCGCTGAGTGTCTCTGCTCGCTTCTAGAGAGAGTTCTCGAGAAGAACGCGACCGGCCGCCCAGACTGATTAAGTGTAGCAGCTATCGTGTGATCTGAAGCGTCGGTTTCCACCACAAAGGGCACCGAGCTATCGATCGATAAAACCACGGACTTACTGATATCATCCTTGAGGCTGTGGAAAGCTCTTACAACAGCGGCATCTGGCTCCCTGCCATCCGGGAGCCTGACATGAGCATACTCTGGATTAGTGTCAATGAGTTCGACCCCCTCCACCAGGGGTTCATACTTGCTTTGTCGTACCGGGCGTTTCATGAACACTGTTCCGGGATGGGTCAGCCAGTTGGGCACCGTTTGACCGTCAACATAACGTCGCTGGTGAGTAAACATTTGTTCGTGAGGAGTTGCATTGGTGGACGTGCAGAGCAAAGAGCGTATGGAATTCAGAGTGTCGGGAAGGGTAACCTCCCACCGCTCGGGGCCCAGTCCTCTTGATTTCAACGCCAGAGTTACGGCTTTCCAAATAACCCCGTTATACCGTTCCACCTGCCCGTTACCCTGTGGGTTGTAACCCGTCGTTCGACTAATTGCTATGCCGAGCTCTAGTAGGAATTGTTTTAGCCCAGCCGACATGAAACACGGCCCTCTGTCTGAATGTATGTACGAAGGTACCATCCGCGTTGCTTGAAATGTATACTCCTATAGTGCTAAAGCAATCATGGTGTGTAAGTTGGGCCCCTAGTTTCATTTTAAAGGTGGGGAGAATGTGGTGAATTGAGGTGAATTGAGGGACATGACGCGGGATCACATGTTGTGCGTCTCGCGTATAAGGGGAGGTCTCCACGGCACGGGGTGATTGTCCCCGGGGCATTGCCATTTACATCGGCTGTTCACTTGGTGCTCATTGACTGAAGGTGCTCATTGACTGGTGAGAATGGAGATTATATCGAACTCCGTGCTTACGCGGATTTATTCTGCGATGATTAATTGCACATGTATACGTTACTGCTTATGTACTCCTAGCTGAACCTGTATTCCCCGGTGTGCCCGCAGAAGCGGCTCCAATCAAATGGAATAAAGCCTAAACTCTGAAGGTTCTTCTCTCGCTCTCATTTCAGTAAACAAATTTCGAAATGATCAGATATTTTAAATCTTTGTTTTTCACTTGACTGTTGCTTCACTTTAGATAAGGCAATGTTGTGCAGAATTCTCCACATACAGGAATTATTAGAATGCAGACCCACCTTATATGGTTTGTCTCCATAGCTTAACGTCTCCCAAACAGTGATGCCAAAACTCCAAACGTCTCCTTTGCTGGAAAACTTTTGCTGCAGCACTGACTCAAGTGCATACCATTTCAATGGTAGTTTCTGCTGTGTCTTGTCCTGTAATATGCAGAACATTAGATTTTTCAGGGGCTTTCAGAGCCAGTTTTGAAAAATCGGTTGCAGCACTGGTTGTTAAAATTCTTGCAGGGATACATTTTTGCAAACAAAACCTAAAATAAAAACTTATTTTCACTTTACCGATCTTCTTGACTACAAAAGTTATCATCACTTATTAGTTATTTTTGACATGGTTTTAGACTCATCAAGGGGCTTGTACTGATGGAAAAGAGCTAAAATTGATAACCAAACATAACAATATGGATTTCATTGAACACAATGAAAGACTTAAATCAGATACTTTGATGACTATGACAATTACAAAGTGCAGGCTACTTATAAAAGAAAAGCGAGAAGGATCAAGCTTAATGAAAGATCGAAAGATCATGTGATATTCTCAAGCAAAGATTTACCCTCAAGTAGGTCTGGTCTTCCATCAAGACTTTCGAGAGACCGAAGTCACTGATCTTGGCATAGTGTTCAGACACAAGGAGGACGTTGCGTGCAGCTAAGTCACGATGCACAAAGCGCCTTTCTTCCAGATAGCTCATTCCATCTGACACCTGGTGTACCAGCTCAACAAGGAGGCATTGTGACATGGTGCCCCTGGAAGACGAAGAGGGTGAGGAACTGAAATGTTTTGCCTATTTTAGCAGAGTATTCCAAATTCCATGATTCATCAAATATACCATTATGATATTTTCGGCAATCCAGCGATAAGCACATTGCTACTTCAATATTTTCATGCCAAACTTAAGCAATATTTACTCAAATAAATTATTCAATACATGTGTGCGTTACTTAACGTCAACTTAATTTGCACTTGCATCTACATGCTAAATATCTAATATTATATCTAATATACTATCTTATTAAAAAACAGTCGGGTCAAAATACCACTTGACCCACAACAAATTGAAACAAAAGGTTTTTCAGTGGTTTTCATTCCTACTGGATATACTGATCAACAGGTAAAAAGTATACCAAAATCTGACATCCGGAAATGAGTTAAAACAGTAATTTTCAAGATGGCCACCACCAGGCTTTGAAATAACTAAAACAGCTATAACTTCTTCAATAATTGTGATAAAAACATAATTGTTGGTTCTGGTCCATGGTTTCAATGGATCAGAAATTCCCTTGGTGTTAATAAAATTTAGATCTGATCAGTATTTAACATGAAATCGAAGATGGCGGTAAAATGCAAGAGTGCAAAAATCAATAAATTTTCCATCTGAACCAAAATCACTGAACACCTGGTGCCACTGAAACATTTATTTGTGAACATTACATAATGGCAGTTTAGGTTACAATTTCAATCCTCATCACTGTCCTCTGATCAGTCTTTTAGGAACTTTTTAAAAGGAATCAGTCTTTTAGGAGCCACGTAGAACTGATCAAGCCTCAGAGGCTTGATTTAGTGGATTGTCACAAAACGTCACTTGGCATGATCCACATGCAGACGTACACGGAAACTCATTCTTTCTGCAGCTGCAACGGGGTGTGTCACAAGCTGTGGTGCAGTTGCAGTGTATCATCTTCAGAAGAGTGTCTGGTGCAGCATTCATGGCAGTCATGATAGGTACAAATCGATTGTCTTCAAGTCCCCAGCCCCAGTCCAGAGGATCGAGGTCACCCCCAAATCCCCATCCAAACCATGACCTGGTAGTACACTCGGAGACAATGAAACTTGGTGGCAGATTCCGTTGGGGGAAGACGTTCAGGTGTAACAAAAGACTTAGCAGCAGCGACCTTCTTTGTAAATATCTTGTAACGCATGGCTGCCAGAGAACTTGTGCTCTCCCCACCAAATATAACGGCCATCGCTTGGCTGCCAAGTTTCTTTATTTCAGCGTGGCTGACGCCTCTCGAAGTGAATGTATCTGCACACAACTGGAGGCCTGGATCATCTTCCACGAGTTTCTGAAAGACTGATTTTTTCCCAATGCCATACATACGAGATGTTGAATCACATCGTGTGAAGGCGTGCAGGAATAATAGTTGAGTGGACAACTTATTCCCAAGAAGATGCTTCATCCGATTGATGTCATATACTTTCAGATTGCTTCTTGACTGGTTGTCTGATATGAAATATAGCGGTTTTCCATCTGGTATACAGTAATGGAGCAAAAGCATCAACAAATCTGTGTCCTCTCCGAAGTTATAGCTGGTTTAGTTATTTCAAAGCCCGGTGGTGGCCATCTTGAAAATGACTGTTTTAACCCATTTCCGGATGTCAGATTTTGGTAGACTTTTTTCGATTGATCAGTATATCCAGTTGGAATGAAAACCACTGAGAAACCTTTTGTTGCAATTTGTTGTGGGTTTGGTGGTTGTTTGGCATAAATTGACCCGACTAACACACGAAATGTAGAAGAAGTGTGTAAGATATACTAATCTATCATCATGGCAAAAATATATTGAAAACAATATATTAGCAATTATTACCACAGCATATTTATAGCAAAGCTACTAAATAGTAACATTGACTCTTACTGCAGTCATTAATTGTGTGTGCAGCAGTGAAATATAATGCCAATTTCTCTAAACCTGTTTTCTGTTTTATAAAAGTTATAACTTACAACCTCTGCCACGAAGGTGGATGGAGGTTATGTTTTCACCTCTGTCTGTCTGAACAGGTTGTTTAAAAAAAGTTGTGGATGGATTCAGACGAAATTTGGTGGACAGGGCATATGTGCATATGTGCGTGTGTGCGTGCGTGTTAAGGACAAGTTGATTCGATTTTAGTGAAGATTCAGATCCAAATTTGGATACCACAATTTTTAATGTTATTCTTCACCATTGGGAGAGAGGGCCAAAAACGACTTATGGCACGATATCTCAAATAGTTGTGGACGAGTTATGCAAAAAGCTGGTGGATGAGTTGGGTAGGTGACAAGAACAAACCAATTCGATTTTGGTTCAGGCCCGCATCCAGATCTGGCCTATCAGTGGGATTCAAAATGTAAACTGTTGAGCCTGGCAGAGGGATGCGCTCTACCGAGTGCCGTTCTAGTTGGGTATATTTTTGGCTGCCAGGCTCATGAACAAACTTGTACATACTCTGCCTGGGCTTTTTTTTTTTTCATTTTTAGAAATCTCTTAATCGTGGATATGTCAACCTGTGAGTGCAAAAGGGTGCAAAAGAGTCCACCATTGAATATTTCTGTTATTTAGGTCATTGTGTAACGAAGGTTAAGTGCGTATGTTATGTTAAGTGTGTTAACGTATATTAAGTTAACGTATTCTGCCCATTTAGTGTGCGTTATATCACAACTCCTATGGGAGAATAAACTCAGATAAATAAAAGACCAAAATTGCGAATTTTAATGGATAAGACAGAGAGGGGTTTGGAAAAGAAGTGGATGTGAAGGGAAAAAAAAGGGAAGGAGGGAAAAGGCATTGGAGTGGGGAAGAGCAAACTCGGGGAAGAAACACATGTACGCCCACCCACACGTGCACACACACACACACACACACACACACACACACACACACACACACACACACACACACACACACACACACACACACACACACCCGAGCCACGTCAACTCATACTCAGCCAACACAGCTCACAGGTATATGTACTCGCTGCACAAACGTGTTGGAAAAGGAATATATATATATATATATATATATATATATATATATATATATATATGTATATGTATATGTATATGTATCTTCTTCTTCTTCTCCTTTCGGCTGCTCCCGTTAGGGGTCGCCACAGCGGATCATCCGATCCGCATAGTGATTTGGCACATGTTTTACGCCGGATGCCCTTCCTGACGCAACCCTGGTCGCCTCTTACGACAC
Organism: Eptatretus burgeri; assembly: GCF_056783735.1. Lineage (NCBI taxonomy): Eukaryota > Metazoa > Chordata > Myxini > Myxiniformes > Myxinidae > Eptatretus > Eptatretus burgeri. The sequence goes on along the minus strand of NC_140966.1, from coordinate 92,603,817 downwards.
AGGGATATGGTACACCTATTTTAACCGGGGTATACACCGGCCCAGTACACTGGTACTCATTTCGCCGACCTCGGAAGGATGACAGGCTGAGTCAACCCCCTGGTGTATTAATTCAGTGGCCCAACGGGGCTTGAACTCAGGACCTTTTGGATCCCAAGCCGCTGCCCTAACCACTGCGCCAACACACCAGGCTTAATATATATATATATATATATATATATATATATATATATATATATATATATATATATATATATATATATATATATATATATATATATATATATATATATATATATATTCCTTTTCCAACACGTTTGTGCAGCTGGTATACTTGCTCCTGAGTCTTTAATCTTGACCCAGCTGTAACTGTCATCTTGGTGCCTTCCACGCAGGCCAGTAGTTCAAAGTGTGCGCCGTCCATGAGATGGACGATAAACTGGGTGCTGAGTCTGTTCGCATTAATTAGTAGATGGTAAAAATCTCAGTCCTTCGTAAAGAGTAAGTGTGTTATTACCGGCACCCTGAATAAATTCCAAATTGTTGCCTTGACTGTGGGTTCAAGTGGTCTGGTCTTGGAAGCTTCTTGGCACCAAGTTACAATGTTTGCTATCTTGTATGCATACTTAAAAATGCCAGTACCCTGACTAAACTTCTATCCCAAGTCACTCTACAAAATACCTTGCACGCCATCACTGACCATAGTTCAACCAAAGGTGGATCTTGGAGCAATGTCAGGGAAAGTAACAACAACATTAATGTCCTACCTTTTCACACCTGTCAACCTGCTGCAACTACAAAGTAGTCCTACTCTGAGTCCAAAATACTAAAAACCTGTACAATCTCAGTTGTAGATTACCTTTTCTAGATTTCCATGCTGTGCTCTCGAGTGTTAAGCCCACCACAATCTTAAAAACGTACTTACATTTCCTTTTATATAAAGACATTCCTCATACCTTCATATAAATCTTTCTTTAACATGAACAGTGGTCTTTCATAATCTTTCCTCATAACTTTTACCTATCAGCACTTCAACAGTGAATAGTAATAATACCATTCCTTTCATGCCACTAAAGCACATAAGGCTGCCAAGTCACTTTCATTGGTAAGGAGTACAGTCCTGGACAGGTCACCACTCTGACACAGGTTACCCCCAAATGGTAATTACCCAAGTGCACTGGAACTCATTTCAGCAACGTCAGAAGAATGACAGGCTGAGTCAACCCCACCTAATATTAATTCAGCAGTAAACAGGGGCTTGAACTCAGGACTCTAAGTTCCCAAACCAGCCATCCTAACCACTAAACCAACACCAGACTCCTATGATAGTTACTGTTGCTATATTTGGGCCTTTCTGGAGAGCTACCTCCTTCTGGTAGTGTGACGACTAGAGGTGAATGCAACATTCTCGATCCAAGCGAAACAGACTTTCATACAACACCAAAATTACTCCCTCAAACTCGGAAAGATCCAGTAATCCCCACTTGATGTAGTTACATCCTAATATTAATGTATATTTGATTTATTCATTGTTGTCTGATATTGAACTACAAAAGTGAATGCACAAACAAAGAGTATTGCTGCCAGGCAGGTAAAGCTCTGGTCAGATATTTTGACCACTGAATGGTCTTCATCGAGGACTGTGCAGGAATAATGTGCCAGGTGTCAGGTAGCCTCCCAAAGAGCATGGAGTACAACATGACTGCATTAAACAGATGGTGAGACCTAATTATGTTTTGACACTGAACGTTTTGTTATTGTGGTTTGTCTAAAATTATTCCTATATCTCATTTCAGAGCTAACTATTGCAGAACCTTCCTGCAAAGAAAATCATCTCCAGTATTCATTCTCGTCTCCTAAAGCAACGTTTTCTGTTTGCTTCAGGTATTGCTCGGCAGCTTACTTGTGCTCCCTTAGGTATGTGTGAAGTGGTCCAAGGTTGGCGACCTCCATTACAAGCATGAGTGCCTCAGCATCACAGATTCCCACGATTCGCACAATGAATGGGTGGTCCAGCTGGGCCATGAACTCAGCCTCCTGAAGCAATTCTGCCCGCCGAGCTTCTGGATCTTCAACAGCCTTCAGAACCTTAACTGCCACTGCCATGTCCTTCCTAAAAGTGAAGTCAGTGCAATGATCGATCATGAAATGCTCTGCTCGTATGAAAAAAAAATGATTTCACACATCTTGGACAATCTTAGCAGGGAAAGACTTAACTGGAGGGTCGTCACAAGATTATCATAAGACTTGATGGACAAACCACAGTGAGTACAATAAAGCCCATGATTTATACCTCCCATGATGTCTCAGTGTGCACAAAATCTCTGTTTCCTCACGACAAAGAAAGAACTGCAAGGAAGAACTCATTACTTTGTCTATGCATGTCATGCCATAATTAATGTGTTTCCTGCATGGGTGTTATTGTAATACATTCTCAAGTTCACATCATTTTGGTGGAGTTTAAAGTGTATCCAACCAGCCAAGGATGATATGACAATCTATCACAGCTTGGCCTCAGTCCTGGCATGGAATGCCCTCCAGTAGTAAGTGGAGCTGTTGCTGGTATAGTTCCAACATGTCAGTGGAGACAAGGCACAAGAATCCCCAATCACACAATAGTATAATTCTGAATCCTGGATTGAACAAGCACATGAATTATAAACAGCAGAATATTAATAGGACAGATTAAGTGGTGGTAAATGATGGGCCCATGTGTAATGGAGGGCCTCGTGTCGAGACAAGTGGGACATGTTGTGGATGTAGTACTTCACCTTGTAAACTTGTAGATCCCACGTAGAACTGATCCGAAGTTTCCAGAGCCAAGCTCTCCATTTTGATCCAACCTTAAACGACTTCTATCCAGCTTGAGGTGACGCTCTCGCAATTCCTCAGGGTCAGCATATATACTGTTGTAGACTGGAGTTTCATTTGGTCGTGCATCTTTATTCACCATGTAAAGGTTGTCCCACAGCTCTAAAGGGCCCCAGAAAACCATCGTTTAGAAAGTTCAAAAGTTAAAGTTCAAAATATATAACTATATATGATGGTGCATCCAACCAAAGAAGTAGTAAGAATATCTACTCTGCTAATCCAGTAACAAACAAGCAAGAGTAAATCCAGTCTCAGGCGACATGTATTGGCCTGAGGAAGCCTGTTGGGAAGCGGGTGAAATGTCACCTGAGACTGGATCTGCTCTTGCTTGTTTTTGTTATTAGATTAGCACGGTGGATCTAGTGCGATAATTTGGATATAGCAGAGTAGTTATTTCCGAGTGTACGTAGTTTAAGTTTGGTGTATTCCCTCCGTGTTCAGGATGCGCTGAGAGTTCATTGAGAAAAGTTGCCCTGCCTTTTCCCTTATATGGCTTTGTGAAACCACTCCCATCGTAAATCAGTCAAGCTTTCTGTGACATTTTGCCATGAATAGTCTGACCGAGAGTGCACCCATCAGGGCATCACATCGCCCAATGTTTTTGTTGATTTATTCGAATTCATATTTCTTTGTTTCAAAAATCAATCAATATTATTTTCTTGTTTGTAAGACCATATCATATAATAATAGCATTATTTTCGTGTTGTAAAGGTGCATAGGGCTGCCGAGGCAGTTTCCGATGCTGCCACGCCGATGCAGGTTACCCCAAATGGTTACTACACCGTGCACTGGTACTCATTTCACCGACCTCAGAAGGATAACAGGCTGAGTCAACCCCACCTTGTGTTAATTTAACGTAAAAAACAGGGGCTCAAACTCAGGATCCTTCGGTCCCGCGCCAGCCACCTTAACGGCGAAGCCAACACCAGGCTTGCTGGTCCATATGCGTCCCTTTTATTTTTTATTGTTGAGACAATGATCATTTGATTAACTATTCACAAGTGCTGTGACAGGGGTGTTACAAAAGTGCTTTTTGCTCGAGTACAACTAAACCTTTACTTATTCAGGTATATCCCTGTACAGGTATATTATATAGAAATCAAACCCTCACCTTTAAAAGACAAACACACTCCAAATGTTGTACAATGCAAGCAGGCAGATGGTAGCTTATGGAAAAAAAACATTGCCTCAATTATTTGTTTTGTGGATACAACATGAGGAAAATTCTTACCAGGAAAAATATCTTGTGTTGGATTGGGTTCCTGAAAAAAAAACACATCAAGAAGGTTGTGAATCTGACTTTGCACTTTCCAATTAATATTCTTCCAATGACTATTATCTATATAATAATACGCTTGTCACGTTGTCAGTGCATCTGTAAAATATAGCGACATTCGGTAATCTTGCGACATTGTGAATTAAACTTTGTTTAATTATTATTTAATATTAATATTATATTTATGAATTGCAAAGAAGCCAATTCATTTCCGATCATTTATTAACACGATGACTCTACTCACATTCACTTGAGAGTGGCAATTCCACGGAATTTCCAGGAGACATATCTCGCGAGATTGTGAATGGGGACCTGAAGGGAGTTTAGATAATTGTTCTCGTGAGATCGAGCTCCCTGCCACCGATATTGTGAAGGGGATGAAAGAAGAGGTTGGGAGGTAGGAAAGCAGGTTATGAAGAGTAGTCGTTGAAGTCGGTAATGGCATAATATTAAGGTGGATAGGGTAGGGGAATGCGTGATAACCCCTAACCCTGGAGTTAACTCCGAACCCTAATCCCAACCCGAAGGAGTTAAAAATTCCAAAACTTATAAATGGTAATGAAGAAATAATATGTAATGATCCAAGAATACCTTCTTACTTGAAAAACGTGAAAAGAAAGGGGAAGGGGACGACAGATAGTTGCTGTGGGTGGGGGAGAGGGGGTAGAAATAAGGAAGAGAGAGGACAGAGTTGGAGGAGACTTCAGCAGGCTTCGTGTGGGAGGGGGGAGGGGGTGGAGAGGCAAGGACTTGCCTCTTAAAAACCCTTGCTATGGGTATGCAATATTTACATGGCAGGCACAACATTCTGAGTAAAATTTTCATGGCAATGGCCACGACAGAGGGCAAACTTGTGGCTCCACAAATGGTGAATGTTTAAATAAAGTATGAAGTGTCCTGCCAGGCCATAATGTGGATTTCGGGGAAGGGAGGGGTGTATGTGTAGTCACGCCACGCTGATGATGCACAATTCATCGAAATGCATTCACAGACAGGTTATATATATATATATATATATATATATATATATATATATATATATATATATATATATATATATATATATATATATATATATATATATATATATAGCAGTCCTTCTGTCTGTCTGTGTGTTTTTTTGTAACGAATAAGCTCCTAGACCAGTGAACCGATCTTGATGAAACTTTACACAAATATAGAACTAACATACAGCTCCAGGACACGCTAAGTGGCTCTCCATAGAAATGAAAAAAATATATTAAAAAAATATATATTAAAAAAAAATTCCCATTAAAAAGAAAAAAGCCTTTCGAATAGTGCACCGGCATATTAATCGCAACAAAAGGCTTCATGGTTAAAAACGCTGGGGTTTTTTGAAATACAAAATGTTCGTATTCGTTGACTTTTTAAGCATACACATTCTCCTCCTGTTATTTGAATTCTTGAACTGCACACGCACGGCAACAGCTAAATGCTGATAGATCTGCTCATGAAAGAGCCAGGCAAGCGGAGTCAGCTGCAGAGAGAGAGAGAGAGAGAGAGAGAGAGAGAGAGAGAGAGAGAGAGAGAGAGAGAGAGAGAGAGAGAGAGAGAGAGAGATAGAGAGATAGAGAGATAGAGAGATAGAGAGAGAGAGAGAGAGAGAGAGAGAGAGAGAGAGAGAGAGAGAGAGAGAGAGAGAGAGAGAGAGAGAGAGAGAGAGAGAGAGAGAGAGAGAGAGAGAGAGAGAGAGAGAGAGAGAGAGAGAGAGAGAGAGAGAGAGAGAGAGAGAGAGAGAGAGAGAGAGAGAGAGAGAGAGAGAGAGAGAGAGAGAGAGAGAGAGAGAGAGAGAGAGAGAGAGAGAGAGAGAGAGAGAGAGAGAGAGAGAGAGAGAGAGAGAGAGAGAGAGAGAGAGAGAGAGAGAGAGAGAGAGAGAGAGAGAGTCGTCTTACTGCTGATAGATCTGCTCATGACCGAGCCAGGCAAGCAGAGTCGGCTGCAGAGAGAGAGCGTCGCCTAACTGCAAATAGAGCGTCACACCGACGGGCGAGAGAAGCACAAAACTCACGTTCCAGCTTTCTAGGTCCGGGTTTTGGGAAGGTCATCAAGGACAGTTTCCACTGCTGCTAGAAACATTGAGTGGCTCAAGGCCATCTTTAACTATGACCTCTCTGAGGATCACGGCAGCATAAAGCCTTCCTTCCATAAATCTGAGGAATAAAAGAAGCCTTCCTAATTTTCTCCATACAACTAATGTCTCAGTCTAACTAGCGTGAAGAAAATAGGGCAAATTTCCTGGGTATTACCGGGTACTTCAGCAAGTATATATATATATATATATATATATATATATATATATATATATATATATATATATATATATATATATATATATATATATATATATATATATCCATCGATCCATTGGGACCATACTCTGCGCAGAGCGTTGGTGTGCTGAAGCAGTCTCCTATGCTATCGGACACAATCCTGGATGGGTAGCCACTCCAACACAGGATACCACAGGATCATTTTGCCGGCCTCAGAAGGATGACAGGCAGTCAACCACACCTGGTGGTGATTCAACAGCTGAGTGGGATTTGAACACATGAGATAGAACCAAAGGTTTCTGTTAGTCTCAATGGTGATGTTGATGGTTCTGTCGAGACCTTAATACCCATATATTTGTTGCTGCAGAGAGCAATGGAGGCAGTGACCGAGTGTGATTTGTCTCACTTGGTGATGGCACACTCAAGTTGGAGTGTTGATTTACATGATTTGCATAATTATGTTTTTCACACGAAATGTACAATGGGAGTGTATGCAATTAATTGACTGAGAATTCATATCTCTGATTTAACAAATTATATTGACCCATATCTTGTGATCTCTTGTGGTGCTGTGCTCTTACCACAACCATTTTGCCTTTACGGCGAAGAGTAGACAGTGAAAAAGGTAAACGGCTCCATGCACGAGATAGAGGTGTCGCACCATTTGGTTCCTCCAGAAAACAAAGGAAGTCATTTGTTAGAAGAATGCAAGTACTCTGAAATGGACTATTTGGTTCAAAACTTTTACTTGTTTACATTTCAATACAAATTGTACTTTTAAACAGGGCTTTGGCTGACATTATACTATGCTGTAATATCAGTTGCATTGACAAAAGCAACAATATATTCCAACGTACCTCTGAATATCGTCCTGTAAAAAACAGAAAGGGGTGAAAGTTAGGTAAAAGTGTTCCATAAATATACATTTGAAACTTTTCAACCACATTAAAGATCTTTTATCAAAACACAACAATGCTTTATTTATCGTGAAGTAAATTTCTCTTTCTCCAAACGAAATGTTCCATAGATGTAAGGAGCAGGAAAATAGATAATGACAAACACAAACTGGGCCTTTGAGCGTATTCAACAAATTGCAGGGAAAGGAGTCAATGCCACACTGAAAGGGGAGTTTTAATATAATTATTGAGGGATGGCAATAAAGTTTTAAAAAGCTGATTAAATTAACGAGCATTGGAAAGCACAAGCAGACGAGGGATTTTAATGCAACCACCGCACATGATGATCTGCTCTTACACAATTCCTACATTTTTGCAGAAACATCCCTGAACAAAAATCTCATATGCATTTCTTACAAGATTTGATATCAAATAAGAATTTAATAAGACCCTAATAAGATTCAAGGAACAACCTTTAAAAAGTACTTGTAAAGTTTGACAGCGCAATTGAGCTTGACAATTTGCTGAGTTTTGAATAAAGATATGCAACATGCTTTTCAGTACAATACATTGCAGACTTTTAGAGGTGGTCTAAAATCATACTCTTTATTCTCTTAAACATGGAATTCAACCACTCAAGCTCCACCTGTCCTAATAAGTAAATAAATTCCTCAGCTCCTTACTCAGTTCTGGTGCAACACATGGCACTTTGAGACGTGTGACCAACTGCTCCTTGGTGTCGCTGTAGAATTCAACCATCTTGAAGGAATTGGGGGGAGGTGGGGGCATCAGTTACAAAAGGGGATCAGTTTGTGGCAAAGGAACTCATTTATGGCATACATGTGTCTTGTGGTTTTGTTTTCTTCTCATGGTCATAATTCATTGTTTGTTTCACATTTTAAGCATTTTATATTTTACATTTTAAACATAATTATGGTGAAACTCATTATCATAAATATAATCATAGTCGTTATTATCATCATAATCACCAAAAACTCATTTAAAAGAAAATGTCAAAAAAATCAAATAAAACACGTGTTGTCACGGCCATCATCATCATATGCCTGGTGTTGGCTTAATAGCTGGAGTCGTGGGCTTGGGATCTGAGGGTCCTGAGTTCAAATTCTGCTTGACTTTTGAATTAATACTAAGTGGGGTTGACTCAACCTGTCATCCATCCCAAATTGGCAAAATGAGTACCAACTTGCTGGGATCCTGTTTTGGAGTAATAACCTGTCCAGGATTGTAGTCAATATCCCAGAAGACTGCTTCGGCAGCACCAACACTGCACAGAGTATGGTCCGAATGGTTTGATGGATCATCATCATCATAATAGATAACACTGTTGTTGGCATATTTTTGATTATATGCAGTTTGATTAAATTATTTCTCGTGTTTATTGTACAAATATTTACAAGGATGTAACATATTTTGCTGGCTATCAAATTTGGTGGCATTTCTTTAAGCTGAGCAATTTTCGTCAGTATCAGTTACTGAGGACGGCATCGTGGGCCATCATCTCCGACTTGTTTAACACCCACAATTTATCACTCCTTCTGATGGGGTTGCTTGAGAGGAAAAGTTATCCCGATTTGTTTTTCATGAACTTGCTGGCTGGCCATGGCTGACAGAATACTGGAGCAGAGCAGAATTGGGGAGGGATTTTGAACTTTAATTATTCTGGATGCTCGCAATAACTCACATCCTCTTCACAAATGACAACACTAGAACTTTAACATCCACCAGGTAATGATAGCAGACAGGACACCAAGCTTAACATTCATCTGAAGAATGGCACCCACTCCTGCGAGGAGATTCTGCTCCACGCTGACGAGGGCCAACAAGCCTGAAACGCATATCCGTGGATGTTCCCTCACCAGAGTGGACTTGTCCATAAAAATGATAATTAATTTATCTTCCCAGTATTGGCTGCAGGACAATCCTATAAAGATTAAAGGATTTAGCTCTGCGAAGCTCATGTCTAATTCACAAAGCCGATGCAACTGTTTAGCCAGCAATAATATATATTATAATAACAATATTAACATTATATATAATGTATGTATACATATACAGGCATACCACCAATAACGCTGTTTTGCATTAAGCTCGATAAAATGTGGGGGGGGGGAGGGGGGGAAAATCAATATCCATGATTTGTCCCACAAATACTGTACATATAAAGGAAACACACCCTCCCTACGGCATACGTGGAGCCAATCTCGTGGAGCCAATGACTCACCCCATTTGCATTTAACTGTTCTGAGCTTTTATATTAGGACACATTAACGACACATCATTATATATATATATATATATATATATATATATATATATATATATATATATGTATATATGTATGTATATATGTATATATGTATGTATATATGTATATATGTATATATGTATGTATATATGTATATATGTATGTATATATATATATATATATATATATATATATATATATATATATATATATATATATATATATATATATATATATATTAATGTTGTGTGTAATGCAGGGATAGAAAGAAGCGTGTGGTGCGACAATAAACAGGCAACTTACTAACGTCTTAATTAAGATTAATGTCTCACTTTTTAGGAAGGCATCCACGACATAAAGTGGAAACCTGCTGTAGTGTGTTTTAAATTAAAAAAAATTCAAGTTATTTCAGAAAAATCACCCTTTGAAATTTTTTTTCATTTATGCAATTTGATGTCTTAAAACAGATTTAAAAAAAGCTTACTCTTACTTAAGCGATTAATCTATGATGTAGAGCCATATTGAAACCTTTTTGAAAGTCTTGCTATGTCATTTGTACATATGATGCTATGTCAATACCTTCATCGACCCATCTTGGTATCTGCTGGAACATACGTGCTGACACCATTATAATATCTGACGATGCAACTGTAGCATTAATATAATCGTTATTGTGCTCATAAATATTGCATGACCTAAACAGGTGTAATGGAAGTGTACCTGACAAATGCTGTCAAACTTGCGTGAAGACCTTCTATCATTGCAGTTGAGGAAGATCTTCCCTCCTTCAGTAACCAGAGCATAATGCAAGACTTTGTGTTTGTGAAGGAGGCTGATGGCAAACAAACCAAAGTCACGTTCTCGCACCCTGCGCACAACACAATAACATTGGACAAGCTTAATGTTTAACAGAAATAGTCATGCTTTGGGGTTAAGGTCAATATAGGGTCAGTGAAATACTGTGTATTTTCCTATTATCGAGGGAGTAATTTTAGGGTAAGGAATTGCTGACATGAGAGCTATTTTGCATATATATTGTTGCGGTTCTCAGAACTGCATGCATACAACAGATAGTGTCCAAAGACAGTTATTCCATTATTATACGTGTAGATAGTCCCTTTCCTTTTGTTTAGCGGGACAACAAGGGAGTGCGTTGCGATGATCTAATAGCTAGGGTTGCTTCAATCATTTTCTCCTTCATTTCATCCATACTCTTCTTCTTTTCTGATTATTCCTGAGGGAAATCAGCCACGTGCGCCTTCGCTGTAAGGTGGGGCCTCGTGGAAGCCAGCACGTGCAGCGCCATGGTGGGGAAACTGCAGCGCCGAGTCATGTGGTGTGCTTGTTGGTGCGGGATTGTCTGCTCGAGCTTCTGATGGTCTGGGGAGAATTTCCGATTGCATTAGAAAGGCATGCAAGTAAATACTTCTAAAGAGGCTGTACGAATGGTGTTTTTCACGGCACGGGAAACACGGCCAGCATGACACCCATGTTGCACAAGACGCGTACGGAGGCCATTAAAGCCGACTCCACACCATGTTGGGCAGGATATGAGTGTGCGGGTAGAAGCGGCTTATTCTTTTTTGACCTCAATACCCGACACATATTGGTGTTCACTCCACGCACACGCTAGCGGAGTCGTGTGAACACGAGCACTGGCCACGTGCGTAATGGCGGAACCACACGCACTGTATGGAATGTGCTCGAAAGCAGACACGTACGCCGCTTGTGAAAAGTGCATGGATTTATCCATGGCGATGTACCTTCAGTCCTCGCTGGCAGCGGTGGATTTTCCATGGATGGTGAACGTCTTCTCATCTCTGCAGCCAGCGAGGCTGTGATCGAGCCAGGGACTGTACAGTGCGGGCCATGTTGGCACGCGTGGAAAGAGCACATTGATCAATGCTGGTTGAACGTCCGAGCAGGCATGTGGGACCCTCGATCGGTCGCCCGGGGTTTTTTGTGGGATGATTCGCGTGCCAATTTCGGTGTGGGCGATTCATGTCATCTCGTGGGTTCGGAGCGCAATATTGCCGCTGTTTGAGATGGCCTTGCCGAAAACGAAGTGAGGCGGTATCAAGCACAAGCTGGTGGGCCACATGAGGGGTCGGGGCCAATCGGAGCGCCCGATTCGGGTGATGACGTTTGGATTTGGTATTGCCCCTCCCCCGAGCTGCGGGCCCTATAAAGGTCTGGGCAGTCCCTCTTGCCTGGCCAGTCTGTGTTTCCTGCTCCTCGTCTCCACCTCATCTCCGCCGACGCCTCGTCTCGTCGACACCACCACGACCCGCCTCCTGCACCTCCACTCTGCCTCCTCATCTCCGCCCACACCACATTGACCCCACCTGCCTACCTGATCCCGCCTACTACACCACCCTCGCCCTCTGGACTCCGCCCCTTCTCCACTCAAGCTCCTCCTTCACGAACAGTCTCCACCCGTGCGGCTTGGGCCAGAGACAACACGCCCACTGTCAGGTACCGCACCCCAGAGCATCCCACCACACCCCAGAGCATCCCCCCCCCCGGAAACGTATTGGTGGTGTGTCGAGCTATCAAGCACAAAGGTACCAAGAATGTCGCCTCGGCTCCTTTCCCTTCCTGGTTCAAAACTTTCTCTTCATCGGGTTTTCTGTGTCTGTGTGTGTGCATGTGTGTGTGTGTGTCCTGGCACCTGACTGCTTAAGTAAGACTGCAGAAGATCGTTATCATTATTATTGTTATTATTTTCGCGTTAAGTCTGCTCTGTGTCCCCGTTAGTAAGTTGCCTGTTTATTGTCGCACCACACGCTTCTTTCTATCCCTGCATTACACACAACAATAAATCTTCACTGTGCCACCTATCTTTCCTCGCCTGCTTGTAAATAAATTATTATTATTAGGAATGTTCCCTGCTCGTTTTTGTCTTTTCTTCCATTGATCCAGCATGGTCTGAATCCAAGTTTAGCCGGGACTTTATTCCCAATGATCTGTTCCTTTTAGCCGGTATGTCCTTGGCAGTGTCGCTCGGCTGCATCCGATCCGCTAGAGTGATCCGGTTTGGACAAGGCGTACTGAGGGTGTGTTCGGTGTTCCCTGGTATCCCGATTAACCCATAGACGGGAGGACCCTAGGTCACGCGGTTTAGTTATTGGCATCCATAATCGGTTAAGCGACCCGCCGTGTCACGGTATTATCCATGTGCGACGGCCTACAATACCGGGGAGTCTGGTGGGAACCGACATAGCTTCTCCCACCTTGTGGTCTTCTCACTCGACCCCCCCGCCCCCCGGCCCGCAACAATATCATAAATTCAGTTGCAGAAGCATCATGGGTAAACAAGACTGTTAAACCCGAGTTACTTCCATATTTATGGTAAATATGCCATGCAACATCAGAAGGACTCTTCACAAATGTACAAGCTATTTTCTACACATTGTCTAGGATTATGGAAGAGCTAGAACACAATGGATGAGGAGGTAACAGAACATAAAGAATATTAGAAAGAGAGGGGAAAAACACACTAACCGCAGGGATGAGCAACAAAATAGAGGGAGATTTGGAGAAAAGTGATTTACTCAAAAAGCCATTCTCTTTCCTGGAAGCATGAACAATAATGAGGCCCCTATTGAATGAAAGATTAAGTTTATCATGCAATAATTTGATTGTAAACAGTTTTGTTCATCTGTTTGATTGGGTGCCTTTGTTTGATATTTTTTCTAGTCTCAGGCTCATTGAAAATCTTGTATGTTTTTTGTTTTGAAGGATATTAGGATACACTCGTTTATTGTTAGAGTGCATACCTATATCAGGTCATGTTTTTACATTTTGTTTACTGCAGTTTACATTTTGTTTTACAAACAAAATTTACATTTTGTATCCACTGATAATGCATCTACATCCGGACCTTAACCAAAATCTAATCAGCTTGTTGTTGTCACACACCCAATGCCTCCACCAAGTTTTGTCCGAATCCATCCATAACTTTTTTGAGATATCCTACTAACAAACAGACAGACAAACAGACAGGCGGGAGGTGAAAACATAACCTCTCCCAACGAAGGTAACAAGTCAACACAGGATATGGGATTTGACAATGGATTTTTCAAAAGAAGAGTGGAGAAAATGTTCTTAAATGCTGTGAGAAACAATATGAGGCTGGAGATTGGGGAAGTACCCTTCAGAGCAAAATGTAGTTTTCACTCTTTTGCACCGACGAAGGGTAATGGCTGAAACGTCAGCCTCACCTTGTTTCTCAAAGTGTTAAGAATTATGCTTTCTCAACTCTTGTTTGGGATAATCTACTGTCTTGTTTGCCTTATATGCTGATGCATATAATTTGTTATTTGTCTGTCAATATAATGTTCCTTCTATGGATTTTGAATGTGTAATTGCAGCATTATGTGTTATGTTTTCATATGGGAATGGCATTGCTGGAGGCCAAACCAAACAAAACAAGATATTTGCTCCATTTCAGGAGTTCCCCTTCATGTAAGGGCATTGTGCCAGATTCTCACTTCCTTAATTTTAAAGCGCAACTGTTTATTCTATTTTAAACGACGTTTCCTCGCTATCTCAATGGTCAGGCCAACTTGAAAATAATTAATTTATGGTCTTGCGGCAATCACTTTATCAGCGCATGATTCAGTATATGCTGTAAGCTCATATTGTGTAATAATTTGCAGCTGAAACCTGTGAAAATTACAAACAATAAATAAAACTTCAGCAGGAAAAGATACCGATGAAGCGGGCAGGAAAAGTGATGAGAAACATCAAACCTGCAAGCAAGTTTCAGTTTTATTATTAAATGATGCAATGGAAACAAATTTACAGGTCCGTAATTATTCACACACCCTACTATTAATTCCCAATCGTTCACTGGCTTTGACACCAGTACAAATTTTAATTAAGGAGCCGAGGAATAATAAAGCTACATATATCAAACAAACCGTTTCAAACGGAGCACCTTGACACAATTAGAGAATTTGAATTGTATTGGACGTGGCAATAAATGTGAGTTGTTGCTCGCAGCTTGCCGGCTCTATGACAGAATATGCCATTTGCATTTTTGCCTCTTCCATCTCCACCCTGCTTAGAATCATGTGTTGGCACGGGCAACTTGTATTCATGAAATATCCTTAGACTTTATCCTTTTTCTTTTCAGAAAGTAATAATCTATTAGTAAAAGGTAAAAATTTCAAGTATTCTTTGAAATACTAATATTTATCTTTTGAACTGTTTGGTCAATAAATTTTGATCACTGCATATAGAGTATGCTGTTCAGAACACCTAATCCATCCATTCCCTTGGGACCATACTCTGTACAGAGCATGTTGTTGTTCTTCTTTTGGCTGCTCCCGTTAGGGGTCGCCACAGCGGATCATCCGTTATGATCCGCCTACTGATTTGGCACAGGTTTTACGCTGGATGCCCTTCCTGACGCAACCCTGGTCGCCTCTTACGACACAGGGATAAGGATTGGGTTTCGCCATGATTCTGGGCTGCCTACACCCTCTCATAGCATAGCCCACGCAAAGCACCCGTCCTCAAGCGATCCTCCAACCCAAGCCTCCGAGTAGCCGGATTACAGGCGCACGCCACGACGCCCGGTATTATACTCTGTACAGAGCATCAGTGCTGCCAAAACAGACTCCTGGGCTATTGGGCACAATCCTGGATGGATCACCACACCAGCACAGGATACTCAAATGGCTCAATCATCCCAGCAAGCTAGTTGGTACTCATTTTGCCAACCTCAGAAGGACAACAGGCTGAATCAACCCCACCTGGTAATAATTCGACAGCCAAGCAGGATTTGAATTCAGGACCCAAGGATCCCAAGTTCACCGCTCTAATCGTTAAGCCAACAAAAGACATAAGCACTTAATGCTTAACCAAATATCAATTTCGTGATAAATACAAAACAACCACATCTTTCATACAAAACAAGGCTCGGTTGACCAATTATACAATTTCAGTTATCAATCTACTGAAAATTCTTATCCATCCATCGGGACAATACTCTGTGCAGAGCATTGGTGCTGCCTAAGCAGTCTCCTTGGCTCTCGGGCACAATCCTGGATGTGTCACTACTCCGATACAGGATACCAGCATGCTGTCACTCATTTTGCCAACCTCAGAAGGATGACAGGCATAGTCAACCCCACCTAATATAAATTCAATAGTCAAGTGGGATTTGAACTCACGATCCTTAGATTCCAAACCCACCACCCCAACCATTAAGCCAACACCAGACATAAATTCTTATACATTCTCAGTTATCAATCTAAATTCTAAACAGTTAGCTGAGTATACAGAGGCAGATTAACAGTCAAACATTACAAAATCTCAATAAGAACCATTTAGACATTTTTACGATGCAGAAAATAATAGAGCATTTCGAAACAGATTAATAGTTGGAATGTATAAACCTTCATTATTCCCATTTGTCATCATCAGTTTACAAAGTATTTTTTTATGGATTACCCAAAAGAGGTGTTTGGTCATCAACACTGATAAGCTAAAAGTAATTTTCCGAATAGGAATTTTACATAAAGAAGCTTGGAAAGTGGCAAGTGTGATGCAAACTGTGACACATTTGCTACGTCAAAAGTAGGAAATGAGTTATCTTTTTTTTTTTGCCTCCCACATATAATTCCTCAATCAAACAATCTTCCACAATTTTTTTTAAATGTTTCTGCAATTAAATACTCTTGAAAATCCAACACCTTGCGTTGAGGTTACCTGTTTTGATTAGAAGAGTGAAAGACAGGAGAGGTGACCGTTTTAAAAATATAGACATCGAGGCTCATGGAAGAGCTGTTGGCAACAGAATGTAACTGAGAAACAGACCAATGGAGAAAGGCGGTACATGTGGACAAGGCACAAACAGGCAAACATCAGTGTGGGAAAGTAGAGCTTCTGGTAGAGGAGGGACAGACAGTAAAAGTGGAAGAAGTTGTCGACAAGAAAGAAGAAACAGTAAAGCAAAGAAGAAATTGCTTCAAAAAATGAAGAAATCAGTGAGAGTAGAATAAACATTTGGAAGTTTTTATGATAAGGAGAACAAGAGCAGTTAAAAGCTGATTAATAGTTGGTTATTATTATTAATATTATTTTGTATGCAGCCTGCGGCTGCTGATTGCATCATTTCTGGGAGCATGGCTGAGCTGCTGATGGAGTTCCCCCTCTTTCCAGTAAGTTGGTTCTCATTTTACTGACATCAGAAGGATGACAGGCTGTCAATCCACCTCGTGTTATTTAACGGCACGAGAAGGACTCAAACTCAAAACTCTATGATCTTAAGCTCGTCAGCTTAACCGTTAAGCCAACAACAGGCTTATTGATAGTTGGTCCGTACATAATTGATATGCTCGGTGTTTCTTGGATTTATTCACATCCCTTTGTATATATGCAAATTAATTTGATAAATTACCCAAAATATGATCAAGTACAAACACTCATTACATAAAAATTCATTTTCTGAATTGGAATTTTCCTTGAAGAAGCTTGGGAGTCGCATTTTCTTCCCTTTTGTTTACAGAATAAATTGCATTGATAGTCACAGGTGGGCATGAAGAAGTGGTGGACTCTGGTCTTGGAAATTGGAAGGAAGAACAAAACAGGACAGCCTTGCACAACTGATTCCATAAACAATAGAAAAGGACATCGAAGAAGTGCAGGTTGGGCAGAGACATTGTAATTAGGCAGGGTAAGACGAAATGTGTAAAGGAAGCAACCTGCCACGTACAACCCGGTAGCGTAGTTGTGAAACCATGCAGGGAGAGGTTTCCGAAAGAAAAATATTAAGTAACTCCCAAAAAGGAGTGAGAATAGAGAAGTGTTCATGCAAGTAGCTACACTTGTGTCAAGTTATGCATTGCGTCTCCTGTGTTTATCTTTGCTTCTTCTTTTTCAGCAAAACCTCTCCCTATTTCAATACCCTACTAACACCATTGCAGTAAAATATATGTACAGTTATTGTTCTCAGAATTGATGTCATTTTGTCATATAAAATGTATTGCTGGGGTAATAATTCAGGTGTGTGTAATTGAAAGTGGGGGCATAACACTGGCTATTTGGCCTGATTATGTATTATTTATGTCTATTTGTATTCCAGAATATAGTTAGGAGAGGGAATCCAAAGTTTTTCTCTTTTCAAAAACTCTTAGACATAACAACTTGACTTCAACTACAAAGCTTGGTGTTGGCTTTGTGGTTAAGGTTGCTGGCTTAGGATTTTAGGGTCATGATTTTGAGCCCTGTTCCCGTTGAATTAACATCAGGTGGGGTTGACAGCCTGTCATCCTTCTACGGTTGGCAAAACAAGTACCAGTGTAAGGTAATAGGGTCATTACATCAGTGGTATAGCTGTGCCCTCAACCAATGATTCAACCAGCAGCCACATCTGTACATGAAGAAGAAGAAGAATACTTCCACCACAATGGCTTCAAGAAACTCATCCGCTGCCTGATGGTGGCTGGAGATGACATAAAAAATAATCTGTGCCATGTTTTGCTGACGCAACACTATTCAATCATGTTTGGGAGTTTTGACGAAAACTATGGTGTCCTCCAGCTCACACAAAAAGGCCTACATTTAAACCTACTCATCTGCCATTAGTTATTATTTTGTAATGTACCGAAAAAAAGAAGAAAGAAAATGAAAAATTCTTGACATGATATGGAGAAGTGGACAAACAAAAGTGATTGTTATTTTCAAGGATAAAAATGGAAAAACTGGATTTTGGAACATAAGTCAATTAGAAAGTTCTACAAAATGGCGTTTAAAAATAAAAAAAGTTTTATTGATTGAATAAACTGATGTTCAGGCCATTAACTTTTACAAACCTGTTTAGCTTCTATTGTCAAAGCTTCAGGATTTCACAAAAAAAAAAAACGCATGTCCACACTGCAAAGATGAACAATGAGACTTACAGGAAGAGGCCACTTATGTATTTGACATTCAGCAGTCTGTGTTCCGCATCTTCCCGGGAAATCCGCCGGTGGAACCAAGCCATCCCCTCATGTAGACGAGAAATTACTTCTGGTAGAAGTTCATGATAATGTTCATCCACGTACTGTTGCAGATCTTTTCCCTGCACGCAATAGATCAGGTCAAGGCCACAGTTCAAAAAACAACTATGGCTCTCACTGCAAACTACAACATCATGTTCCATGCACATCATACTCCAATTTTTAATAATAAGTAAAATATGCGTTTTCAGGAGTTTTCCGCCACCCCATAATGTCAGATCGACTCGGACTCGTCATAAACTTAGCTGAGCGGTTATGGGTCCTTCATGACCAGAACTGGCAGAGTAAGCTGATGATGGTTTAACATGGTGAAGATTATCTACCTTTTCCAGAAGGATCATAAATGAGCCAAAACAGCAGAGGTTGAGCCAATTATACAAATAATGGAAATCTCTGGTTTATTGTTCTATTAAATGTATAAATTCAGGCAATAACATACACATAAAGTTAGATTGACATTCTAAGTTAGTGGATGAAATAATGTACACAGAAATTTGGCATTACAATTCTGTCTCTGATCTGAGGCAGCGTTCCTCATTCCACTATCCTTACCCTCGGTGTTCTCCTTCCGTGCTCTTAAACTTTATCTTATTTTCCCCTCCTTGCTTCAATTATTTTTTTTATTCACTCCAAAAAATCATGCTCATTCCATCTGTTGTTTCATTCTATATATATTTTTAAATTTAAATCTCTTCCTTCATTCTTTTATTTTTTTAATTTAAATCTCTTCCTTCATTCTTTAATTTTTTTTTTAATCTCTTCCTTTCCCAATACCTCTCAATTGAATACCTCTCTCCCAAAAACTCCTCATACAACACCTCCCAATCCTTTCCAATTGAATGAATTTGCTTCTTACTTTAAAAGCTTTTGATAACATTTAAAAATTATTCCTTTGCATTATTTCTCTGTCAGGAACACCTCATCTGTTTTTCTTCTTTGTCAGTGTGTGTGTGTGTGTGTGTGTGTGTGTGTGTGTGTGTGTGTGTGTGTGTGTGTGTGTGTGTGTGTGTATATCTTCTTCTTCTTTCGGCTGCTCCCGTTAGGGGTCGCCACAGCGGATCATCGGTATGATCCGCATAGTGATTTGGCACGTTTTATGCCGGATGCCCTTCCTGACACAACCCTGGTCGCCTCTTACGACACAGGGATATGGTACACCTATTTTAACCAGGGTATGCACCGGCCCAGTACACTGGTACTCATTTCGCCGACCTCGGAAGGATGACAGGCTGAGTCAACCCCCTGGTGTATTAATTCAGTGGCCCAACGGGGCTTGAACTCAGGACCTTTTGGATCCCAAGCCGCTGCCCTAACCACTGCGCCAACACCAGGCTGTGTGTGTGTGTGTGTGTGTGTGTGTGTGTGTGTGTGTGTGTGTGTGTGTGTGTGTGTGTGTGTACATATATGTATATATATATATATATGTATATATATATATATATATATATATATATATATATATATATATATATATATATATATATATATATTTCTTCTTATTATTCATTATAGGGGTTCCTTTCCAAACTGAACTCACAGATGCTTGGCACATTAAACGGCCCCTCTCCCCCCCCCACCGTACCTATAGCACCATTTTCCTCCATGCCTTCAACAATAGCTCATTTCAAACCTCGTATGATGTCTGTCTCTGCATATCTAATTGGGAATCAGAAGTCCAGGTGCAGAGGTTGCATGCTCGGCTTCCCCCTTGCCTTACACCCTCCCACATCTATTAAAGGTGCCAAACCACCCTCCACACCAGAATCCTCCCCCTCTTCAACTCTGACATACCCACATCCTCCGAAACCCACCCCTTATCTGTGTCCCTCCTTGGCATCCCTCGATACTTTATGAGGCCCTTTCTAATTCTGCTTTACCCCACCCCTTCCAATCTTCACGTATACCATGCCTCCTCACAACTTCACCCACATGCGACTTTCTCCAATCTTCCCCCATGCCCCACGCTCTCCCATTTTCCCCACCACCCCACCATCTCCCATCTTCATCCTCACCTCACACTCTCTCAACTTTTCCCTAGCCTCGCACCCTCCCTGCTTCCCATTCAACCTGTCCACTCGCAAAACTCCCCTTGCCCTGTCCCCTTGTAGCTTCCCCACACCCCATCCTTTCTCAGCTCCTCCCCCACCCTCTCTCCAAGGTTTCATCCCCCATCTCCATATTCCAGCACCCAGTCAACAACACTTACTCCTCCATCTCAAAACTTTCTCTCTATCGAGTGCAGCCTGTGGCTGCTGGTTGCATCATTGGTTGGGATGTGGCTCTGCCGCTGATGCAGTGTCCCCCTTACCAGTACACTGGTGCTCATTTTGCTGACCATGGAAGGATGACAGGCTGAGTTAACCTCCTGGTGTATTTTAATTCAGCAGCCAACAGGGCTTGAACTCAGGATGCTAGATCCCAAGCCACCACCCTAACCACTAAGCCAACACCAGGCTTATCTCAAACTGTGAGGACTTCAAACATCTAAGGCCTCCACTCCACTCTGACAGATCTCTCAATCTCAGCCACTGCTTATAAACCAGACATCACCTACATAACAGAATCCTCCTCTCACAGGATGCCCATGATTCCTTCAGTCTCTCTCAGGCTATTGTCTCCTCTGGTTCAACAGGCCGAACTCCTGTCCCAGTGGAAGAGTTGCAGTTTATATCAAGAATGTCATTTCTCACTGCCCATGTAATGTTCTTACACTTCCAAACCCCCAGGAGTAGATTTGGCCATGCATTCCCTTCTGTTCTCACCTCTTGTTTCTCTGTTTTGTACCCTCCTCTGAACAGTGATGCCTGTCGTTTTTATTTGTATTTTTTATCTACAGAATAAAGGCTCTTAGAAGAGCTAGAACCCTTTTGGTCCTCAACACTGTTGTTGTTGTGTCCCTCCACCTCCCTGTCTCCTGTTCTTTTCATTGTTACATCCTGATCCATTCTATGTTCTAGCTCCTACACAAGCCTTGACATTGGATACAAGAAAGTTATATTTTCTATCTCAGAGTTTGCATGGAATCCAGTAGAATGTGTTTTGCAAGCTGGCAAACTGCATGGACATTGGATCACTTAATAACTCAGCAGGCTATCAGAACCAAAAAGGACAATGACCACAAGAAGTAGATGCAACACAACAACAGGTGAACAGGCACAATGCAGCTTATCTATAATGCCCTTCAGATTGGAGTATCAGGCTGTAAAACAAAACCAAAACTGCTTCAATATGTGTGACAGCTTGAGCAAACTCCTGCTTAGCCATCGTTCTATAATAGCAATTAACACACATAAAGTGACATGTTCACCTGACCTCACATTCTACATCCAGAATAATGTTAATTTCAGAGCCTTCATGATCTGCTCTGAGTGTCATTTCATATCACCTTTATTGTACTGAAGTAAGCAAATCTTTGTGACTGATAATTATTAGCTAATCCATGCACAGGCCCATCATTGGCATTTCCCAATTAATCATTGTTTACCCAGCCAATGACCCCCATGAACTGTTACACCAGTGACGTTGACAACCTCTCAAGAAATATATAATTTTCCTATGGCTCAGCATCTCAACCAGTCTCTGATAGTCTAGCCTCACACTGCCCTTATTGTGGTTGGATTGTTCTCACTAATCCGTGTAGAGGTGAAAGGCCAATCACTAGTGCCTAAAAAAGAGGTTCTTCAGGTGGATGAGGCTCATTAGCCTTGGAAGGCAACTCATCTCAGTGAAAGAAGCTCAGAAATTTCCATTTGTTAACGTGTACGTCAACATTTGGCAAGGTGTACTATCCCATTCTCGCCTCCCGATCGGGGTTACATGAAGCCGTAGGAAAAGGTGGTGTGTGGCCATACAGGCAGATAGCACATATTGCCAATCATAGTTACATGGCAAAGGATTCTCTTCTGGAGAACAATTGTTAGGATCAACCGTCTAGTATAGACACTTCTCGGAAGAAGGAAATGGCAAACTGGAAATGGAAATGGAAATCTACATTCCAAGAATACAATCATGATCAGAAACCCAAAGCTATGGTGCTGGATGATGAGCCCCACAGGTGACTAATGGGGAAGAGCAAAGTGATTTTATGAGTTAGACTGGCAGTTCTGATGATACTGGGTCAAACCCACAAGGAAATCTAGTTGTTGAGGTCATCAGAACTGAAAGTCAAACTCTGAGCTTCTCGAAAGTACATATATTTGGGACGTGGAATGAAAGGTAAATGAATTGGGGAAAGTTATATGTAATAAAGAGAGAAATGGAGAGGACAAGAGCTGAAATGATTTGGGCATAATTGAACTTAAATGGACTGTTGTGGGGCAGCTTCAATCTGACAATTACAAGGTGTTCTTCTCTGGTCATGAAAGCTATAAAAGAAATGGAGTGGCAGTGCTTTGCAATAAGAAGACAGCAGAGTCACTGCAACGATACAACTGAGTAAATGCGAGATTAATATTAATGAGGGTGAAAGGACATCCAGTGAACACCACCATCATTCAGATATATGCCACAACTTCCGCAGCAGGTGAAGAAAATGTGGAGGAGTTTAATGGAAAGTTGAAGGAGTTTTTTTATGGCAGAACAGGTGCCAAAAGGAGATGTTTCATGATGGGAAACTGGAATGCAAAAACTGGAGAAGCAGGAGCACCAGGGATTGCAAGAAAACATTGAGTTGGTATCCAAAATGATCCAGGGGAGTGAATGCTGGAGTTATTTGTGGCGAATTATCTCATATTTGCAATCACATGATTCAAACAATCCAAGCACAGACTGTACACATGACATTGCTTTACAGAATGCCAGATGAATTGTGACAAAAGTTTGAAGACATTGTAAAAGATGAGGACAAAAGAAATCACAAAATCAAGCAGAAGGAAGAAGTTTAATGTCAGAAGAGGCAATAAATATTTCAGACAAAAAAAGAGAGATAAAAATCAACGGTGCCTCAAGAGAGGACATTAAGTGGCTAAATGCCGACTTTCAACGACAAGATAGGAAAGATAAAGAGAGGCATTTTAAAGAAGCATGCATGGACATATAAAATGACAACAGAGCAACAAGAACATGAGATATTTTCCAAAAGATCAAACAGATCTCATGGAAGTTTAGGTCTTGGATTGTAGTCCTTAGGAGTAGAACAGGAAAATGCATGACAGACGAAACAGAGGTGAAAGAGAGATGGAAGAACAAATACCAAAATTCTACACAAGTGAGATAGCAATATGATGGACACCTTCAAAGAAAAAGAATATGAGGAAGAACCAATAGTGATAGGATATAAGGTCCGTAGAGCCCTGACAAAGTTGGCAAATGGAAAAGCACCAAATGCCAACAAAATTCCAATATAACTCTTTAAGTTATTCGGGGAGGAGGCAATCAGAATTTTAACAGCTGTCTGGACACAGATCTGGAGCAGGATTGTATGGCCTAAAAGGGGGAAGCAGTCAGTGTTTTTACCATTTCCAAAAAGAGGTGATGCAAGTGAATGTTCAAATAACTGAACCATTGCTTTGATGTCACATTCTAACGAGGTATTACTAAAATCATTGAACACAAAATAGAAGGGTTCATTAAGCAAGAAATGCCCCTTGAGCAAACATGTTTCAGAGGAGGAAGAGGTACTCGAGATCAAATCGCAAATCTGAGATGAATCATGGAAATATGCAAGGGAATATCAAAGGAAGGTGTATTGCTGTTTTATAGACTAGAGCAAAGCCTTCAATTGTGTTGATTATGAATGGATGTGGAATATGCCGAGAGCTATGAGGCACATGATAAACTTCTGAAAAGAAGTTTGTACACTAAACAGGAAGCTACAGTAAGAACCAAGTATGGCGAGACAGAATGGTTTGGAGTTCGAAAAGGGATTAGACTGGGGTGCATCCTCACCTCTTACTTGTTCAATCTGTATAAGTGCATCATGAAGAAATAAAACTTAAATGAGAGAGAGAGGCTGGAGTTAGGAGGATGTATCAAGAACTTAAGGGATGCTGATAATTTCAATCTGTTGGCAGAAAGGAAAGACTTGATGAAACTGCTGTAGATAGTGAAGGAAAGTGAAAAGCTGCAGATAGTGAAAAGCCAGTCTTTATTTAAACCTAAAAAAAGACTGAAACCTTGTCAACTGAGAGGATCGATCTGTTCAGATTGGGAGTCCATCAGGTGGAAATAATGGAAAGTTTCTCTTCCTGGTTCTGAGATTGAAGCGAGTAGAGAATGTGGAGAAATTTAGAAACATTTCTCAGTGGAGAGAAGTCTTTGGACGTATCATGCGTGCAGAAAATGAGAGTCCGGATAAGTCAATTATGCTGGGTATGGTTGAGGAATGAAAAGGAAGGGGAAGAGGCAGACCTTGTATGTGCTGGATGGATGGATTAAAAGCTGACTGCCAGATCTTTGGGAAACAGTGCAGGTTAGGGATGTTCGGAGAAATCGGATCATGAATGTCACCAGAAGACGGCCACGAATTGAGGGAACTAGATAACCCAGCCAAGTGACTTGACATGTCAATTTGGTCTGTTGCTGTGGTCCCAAGGTAGCAATTATATAATATCCCCATTGTCTGCACAACTCTTGTTCCTCAGTGTTTCATATGAAAGCTTTGAAATCCAATGCCTTCTTCACACCTCTGATTACCCTTTAACCAGTGCCTGGAAGATTCATTGTGCATTTCTGGTTGCCCAGCCTCATTCTCCTCTACAGAATCTGATTCAAACAAATAATTTTAAAGTGCTTGCAATTTGGGTCAAATATTACTTCCTGTTTACATTGTTTAAATCATGAGCATGCAAGTAGACAGAAAGACAAAGACGCTTGAGCTCAATACGAACAGCATGGAAAACCTATATATAAAACATCTTCATTGCATCTTGGCAAACTGTGCACAATCTATATTCATAACAATGTTCAGTCACTTAGACTTACCCTTAATTTGTGTTTTTTATGCACATGGTCAAGAGTGGCTTTCCGATACATCTCCTGAAGAGGAGCTGGTGGAAGGTAAAAGCCGGTAGGTTTGGGGCAGTGCTGCCGCAGTGGACAACAAAGGCCATCAGCTAGCAGCATATGGTACTCAATCAGGCTGTTAAGTGACGGATGAGACCCACAGCCATTAATACTGTACCTGTGAAACGAAATATAAAATTAATATGGATATTAAATACACTTGTGTCAGTAAACCAAACACAAAAGATCAGAAGAAAGTGGTTTTGTTTTGTTTTGTCTTCCCAACTCCGTTATTGAACTACGGTGTCACCATTGAAGTTGAAAGGAGGAGGAGGAGATTGGGACCACACTCTGTGCGGAGCGTTGTTGCTGCTTAAGCAGTCTCCTTGGCTATTGGGCACAATCCTGGATGGGTCGCCACTCCGACGCAGTATACCAGCAAGCTGGCACTCACTTTGCCGACCTTGGAAGGTTGACAGGCCGAGTTAACCCCACCTGGTATTAATTCAACAGCTGAACGGGATTTGAACTCAGGACCCTAGGATCCAAAGCCCACCACCCTCACCATTAAGCCAACACCAGGCATGAAGTTTAAAGAATGTGCGCAAAGTGGTTTAATCAGGCATTACAACAAAATGTTGAATTTTTAAAAAAGGTATTTATCTATGCCAAAGTGACAGGTCATATAATGAAAGAAGATTGCATGAAAAGGAGAAACATCGTATTAAATAAATTTGCACATTTTCAGCGAGCCAGCCACCACTTGATGCACCACGGAAAAATGCGGGGCTAACGCAGGTGAGTTGCCCCTGAACTTTATTCAAGTAAATCGATACATAGTGTCCAGTGACAGTACAAATATTGTAGAATGCTCGCAAAGTGGCTTAAGCACACAAGGAAGCACTCCAATGAAATGGTTGATTCGGAACGGCTGGCTTGGCAAACAATTAGTGATCACCGATTGATCATATTAATCACCTCCCGGAGATGCCCGGAATGTCAAATCTATCTATAATTCCAGCAATCTCTGTGTGTGTCTGTCTGTTTGTCTGCTTGTCTGTCTGTCTGTCTGTCTGTCTGTCTGAGACCGCCGTTTCTTGACGACCGCCGGTCCGATCTCATTGAAACTTGCCAGGAATATTGCCGGGGACCCGCGGATGTGTCTTTTCGAGGTTTGATATCGATCGGACGAGCGGTTCCTGAGTTACGGCCATTTATCTGTCGTCCAATGACAAGACACGGTGCTATGACGTCACGAATGACGTCACAATTAATGTTTATTTATTTTTTTTTTATTTTTTTTTTTGCACGATCGACGGTCCGATCTGATTGAAACTTGCCAGGAATATTGCTGGGGCCCCGCGGATGTGCCTTTTCAAGGTTTGATATTAATCGGACGAGCGGTTCCCAAGTTATGGCCATTTATCTGTCGACCAATGACAGGACACAGTGCTATGACATCACGAATGACATCACAATTAATGTTTATTTATTTATTTATTTATTTATTATTATTTCTTTTGCACGATTGAAACTTGCCAGGAATATTGCTGGGGACCCACGGATGTGCCTTTTTGAGGTTTGAGAGAGAGAGAGAGAGAGAGAGAGAGAGAGAGAGAGAGAGAGAGAGAGAGAGAGAGAGAGAGAGAGAAAGAGAGAGAGAGAGAGAGAAAGAGAGAGAGAGAGAGAGAGAGAGAGAGAGAGAGAGAGAGAGAGAGAGAGAGAGAGAGAGAGAGAGAGAGAGAGAGAGAGAGAGAGAGGCTGCACATACTGGCACTCACCTATGGGCATTCACCTTAGGGCCTGCCCCTGCAGACCCATACTCGTATGTCTGAATTGGACAAATGAACTTTTTTGTTGTCGGAACTGCTGCTATGTTCAATTCTGGAGCTTAAAATTTGTAATTTGTATTTGCTTAAGAGATTCTAGAGGTTATTGCATGTGCGGAAATGAAATAAAGGCACAAATGTTCTTGGCTCCGGGCGTTTACAAGCATTGCAATGTATTCAGTGATTTGTAGGTATGATAATCAAGCATTCGATGATATGAGTGAGGAAAGTGAAGAAAAAAACTTGATTGTTAAGAAATCATTGCTGCTTATTCCAAGACAAGGCATCGTTGAGCATGCCAAAACATTGGTGAATTATGACCCCAGTGAGGGAGGGCATGGTGTCCGAGGATGTGCATGATAAAGGATACAATTAAATAACACCATTAACTTTAAAAGGGGTGTTTTAATTAACCATAACATCTAATCTTCACTCACACATTCCCTTGGAGTTTTTTTTAGTATGCATGTAAAGTTTCAGGCTACTAGCTTTCATGGTTTTTGAGTTATGGAGGACACACACACACACACACACACACACACACACACACACACACACACACACACACACACACACACACACACACACACACACACACACACACACACACACACACACACACACACACACACACACACACACACACACACACACTCTGGCTGACTCACATTGGCAATTATTATTATCAATGAGGCTGAAACCAATTTTGTACTTGCTTCTGCCTCTCTGTTATACTTACATGCAACTCTCCTTTCTGAATATATGTTGCCCTCTTTTCAGTCCTCCAGCCCCTCTCCTCAGTTCTCCAGCCCTTCTATTAAGCTCTCGTGCCTCTCATGTGTCCTCTCTATTCCTAACTTCCATGCTCATACCCCTACATCCACACCACAATGTGTCTCCCCCACCACATCTCCCCTCATTAACACTCCAATTCCTCCAATCTCTCTCCCTCCTTCCTCCAACACTCATTGGATTTGAACAATTCTCGAAGGATCTACTAAGGGCTCTATCCATATTGTTTCTGCATCTCCTGACATCTGTCTGACAAATATTCATGATGGACTCGTCTGACTTCTGCCATAAGCTACTCCTGCATGCACTTTGACAGAGTTCTTGTCCTGGTGAAGGTGTTTCTGTAAAACTCCACAACTCCCTTCCCCACAACCCCTTCCCCTCTGTGGTTCTCCTTGATCCCATGGAGCATTTTCAGCTTTCTGTGTCTCTCAATAAAATGTCTTTTTTTCTGTACGTAAGACAGGATTCTTCACAAAGAGGAGTTGCTGCCAAATTCAATAGAAAGTATCCTGTTAAGCATCCAATAACACATGCCACTGTTAAAGTGTTTAAATGTTTTAGGTTCAGAAATGTTCAACGTTCTTGTATTCAGTGTATAAACAAGTGTCGCGAAGTCCAAGGCCATCAATTTTAGCATTTACTTGAATAAAACTTTAAAATATTTTTTTTTGCCTATGGATCCAGACTTTTGGGACACCCTGTATATGGCAGTTCAGCAAGGTAAATTAGTGTGGCATCAAATCCACTATCTTCTTCACAGTTTGGTCCTTTATCTCAACAGCTCAGACATCAACATGGTACTTCCTGGCATTCCCAGCAAAAAAGATGAAGTTTTCTCTTTCACCAGTTCATCCCTTTATGCCTCCAATATTTCATACTTAGCATCTTGACCTTGGTACACTGAAACATGTGGCAAAGTAACCATGCAAAGCGCCTCACATTCTTCACATGTAAGGTATAGCCAACTGATGGGAACCGACATTTTCTTCACTTAGCTTGCAACTTGTGTGTATCAGTCGTTACTATGAGCCAGAGCCCAAAATCAAGTTCATCTGCAGTCAAAACTCTCAAGCCTCTCACCCTTACTCTAAAAGACCCTCACTCTTCACAGAACTTCAGTGTTCACAACAAGTCGAAAAACGTTTCAAGCAAAGGACAAATCCTGCAAATGCTGCCTTTGTATCGCAGCATACTCGACTGAAAGTGGCAGGAATTTATAATTTGGCCAAGGTCCTGGTCTCTCTCTCTCTATCGAGTGCAGCCTGTGGCTGCTGGTTGCATCATCGGTTGGGGTGTGGCTATGCCGCTGATGCAGTGTCCCCCTTACCAGTGCACTGGTACTCATTTTGCCGACCTCGGAAGGATGACAGGCTGAGTCAACCTCCTGGTGTATTAATTCAGCGGCCCAACGGGGCTTGAACTCAGGACCCTAGGATCCCAAGCCGCCACCCTAACCACTAAGCCAACACCAGGCTTAGGGTCCTGGTAAAACGCACCTCTCCTCTTTGCAAAAGATACCATGGGTAATGTAAGATCCACCAACACTATTCAGTCAGGTCCTAGAGCTGAATGTCTTCCTGAGGTATGACATCCACATTCATTCATCAGGCTGCACCTGAAATATAGGATGGAAGTTTGTCGTTTTCTGAACATTCTGGCTATTCAAAATACAGCTCAAAGGTGAGTGAGCACACCTCTAACCTGTTCTGATAGTCAATATATAGACATGTGGTACCATACTCTTCATACTCTTTCCTGAACCATACTAGGTGGTTTCCTGAGCGAAGGCATATACTGGTGTGTTTGCCATTGACTTCCCAGCATTGTATATCCATGCCCTTTTAAATGCAGAGCATCAAGCAAGGAAGCAGATACCATTTTATATTATTCTGGTACAACGCGGCAGGGGTTCGAACTGTCAACCTCCCAGATTCAGAGCAAACACTCCAAACCATTACACCACCGAGTCAGGTTATTGGAGAATAAAATTCATTTTTGTTTCTCTAATAAAACATGATCATTATAACATCTCTTATTTATCAAAATATACCAATAAAATGTTTATTTTCAAGGTGGCCAAAGACTTTTGCACAGTACTGGATATGTCCAGACATACATCCATGCAAGCAAACACAAAAAATGCCGAAAGGGAGAGAAGTCATGAATTATGGACAGAAAATGTCTGTCGGACACTTAGTTGTTCATGTGAAAATTGGAAAAGCAAGGAAAAGGAAAAAAAAAAAAAGGACAGTATGCAACATGGATGAATATAATGCAGTGTGAAGTAACTAGGAATCAATCCAGAGATCACATCCAGTACAATAATGGCTTAGAAAACTATAATAGCATTGTGCTACCTTTCTTAAACTATTTACAATAATACAAGCTTACTTTAAATCTGTCCTTGCCTTCTGCCTTTACCTGACTTACCCTTGGCCGTTCAGGTAGTTTATCTCATAATTATATATCTTGCGGTGGTAGGCGATGGAGATAATGTAGGTTTCCAACTGAGTCGAAGTACTTCTCAGAAGGTAAAGTCCATCAGAGGCACCGGCAAGTCTCAGGAACCTTTTGGCTTCTTTTCGCTTCACGTATCCAAAGTAGCAAGGCATGTTCTCCGCTTCATTCCTCTCCATTATGTCGGAGTTCAAGGTTAAATAAAGATCCTTCTAAACTTCTCCAATTGACCTATTGAGTGGTCTTTACCTTCATAGATCTCGTGTCTCTCTTCCCATGATCTAGGCTTCCCTAAATTCACTCGTTTTAAGCTCAAAAATATTCTTCTTGGGTACTATTCGCCATTATTGACTCACCCTCTCAACCCTGCTCTATCACTTGCAGTTATCTTCTTCGTTCATTTCCTTCCAAGAGCGAACAATTATTGTTCTGAATTATCTCACTCATTCATCAAAATCAATTAATGATCTGCATTTAAAGAGCTGTTCGAGAAGGAAAGAGAATGTAAGCCGAGACAATGACCGAGTCCTCACTGTGCCGAGAACAGCCAAATCTGAAAGCTCAAGATCTGTGATAAGGAACTCGAAGGGCGGCACTGGAAGTTACTGATAAAGCTAGGGTTTCTGAAGCTCGGGTTTTGTGTTTCTTTTGGAAATTTACAATTGCAAACCTCACAATTCAATTGCATATGCTGGGAATATAGTACGTTATTCAAGTCACAAAGAATTCATTTATTTTTCAAATGATAGATATTGAAACATTGAAGGACCTAAAGAGATAAAATGATTATTTGAAACATGAGTCAAAGCATATGGAAGAACTGTTTCTGAAGCTCAAGAAAACACCCTCACACTGTCTAACCTACATAACACCACGATGAAATATTCTATTTCGGAGGTTCTTTCAACGAGACTTAATCTCAGACTAGAGAATTCAAGGGGAAGTACAATGCATCTGAAATATACTGCTAATCCATATATTTTAATCATAAAAACAAATAGCTTTGAGGAAGACAAGTTCGTAAATATTGGGAGATTTGGTGTTACCATTTTTATTTGAAAACAAAGTCAAGGCTCATGGAAAAGCAAGAACACAGAATGGGCCAAGACACAACAGAACAAAAGGAACAGCAAAAAGATGGGGAAAGCACCAACAGCAGAGTTGACGGACAAAATGTTGGGAAACTTGTGACCAATGATGTTTCATATGCAGCTTGTGGATGCGGATTGTATCATTTTCTGGGAGCACAGTTGTGCCACTGATGCAGTACCCCTGTTACCAGTAAGCTGGTACTCATTTTGCTGACTTCAGAAGGATGACAGGCTGAATCAACCCACCTGGTGTTATTTCAATTGATTGATGGGTTCAAACTCAAGACCTTAAGATCTTAAGCCAACCACCTTAATTGCTAAATCAACACCACACTTACTTGGACAAAGGGATGTAAGGAGGAATGAGTGGAGGTGGACAGTAATTCTGGATTACTGGATTACTGGACAGTAAATTAGATAGGAGGGCTTGCTATGTGAGAGAGAGAGAGAGAGAGAGAGAGAGAGAGAGAGAGAGAGAGAGAGAGAGAGAGAGAGAGAGAGAGAGAGAGAGAGAGAGAGAGAGAGAGAGAGAGAGAGAGAGAGAGAGAGAGAGAGAGAGAGAGAGAGAGAGAGAGAGAGAGACAGATATATATATATATATATATATATATATATATATATATATATATATATATATATATATATATATATATATATATATATATATATATATATATATATATAGAGATTTGTCAGGATTGAAAGACATATTCCAAGTGTTTGACCAGCTTGTGGTTCTTTCAAGGTTTGAAGAGAGGAAAGAGGCAGCTGCCTTCCTACATGAAGGGTGAGGGATGTCACGACAGAGGGTGGAGTCATCAGTAAATTGATAAAGAGGATTTTCCAAAGAGTCAGATGGATTGCTGAATTAGTTTCAGAATAGGACTGGGCCAAGAACACTGCCCTGGGAGCACTCAAGACTTAATAATGAGAGGAGATGAAGAGATTCCAGTGAGAGCCATATGTTGACGAGGAGAGTAGAGCAAGTGAGTAAGCCATGTGTGGAGTTGGCCTTGGATGCAATAGGCAGAGTTTGTAGAGCAAGGCGGGTTACCAGACTGTAATGGAAGCTCGAGATATGTTCATAGATATGTCATTTGTGACATTGAGGACCTCCATAAATTGTTGAGAGAAGAGAAGCAGCATCTTCAAGGTGAATTGATCTGGTCTGAATTTGAAGTGATGATCTGACATAAGGCTGTTGCACTGTGTCATAAGAATAGGAACACGTCTCCCCTTCTCATTACATTCTACCACCATCAGTTGACGTGTATAAGTTGCTTTATTTGCAGTTCACTTGATTTCCCACCATAGTACACGACTATGCCCTCATGATTTGGTACCTCAGCACATCAATCGTTGATGGCAATGCCTCGGGTTTTTTCACTTTGTAAAATAAAAGATAGTCAGCATGATCAGCTCTATCTATGTATATGGCTTGGAACACTGGAGACTTTGCACATAAATTTTTCTGGTGCAGCTATTTTTCCCTGTGTGAGCTCTCCCTCCTCTAGACCATTAGGAAGCTCATGATGATGCTTGAAATGCTCCCACATTGTCTTCTTAGAATGACCAGCTATGAATGATGTGGTGTCGCAACCGCTCAGCTCGTGGAAGGAGAGGATATTCTGTGTTCAGCCTGAAGAAGCCTGGAATGCACCTGTCTTATCAGAATTAACTTGGGCTTTTTGGCTGTTCTTGTTTCCATCCAGGGTTCATTGCAATGCATGTGTTGCACCTGTGCAATCAGGGGCAGCAAAATGTCAGGGTCCTTTTCTGAAATAACAAGTGTCAGCATTACTGTGTCTAGCGTGAAGAACGACAAGTGTATCTGCTTCCTCATGTGTTGCTTTCATTGGTGCTAAATTGAGCAATGGTTTGTTGTTTCTGACTTCCCGTTGGTTCGCGAAACCTCCAACAACAACATCAGTCTTATCATCGGAGGCCATGCCGTATAGCTCTTTTTACAAGAACATCTCAAGGTCTGCCTTGTTACCCGAGAGACCTGTGAAATTAGCCCAGTTTAATGGCAGTGGGACATCCGGCCTTCAATATCACATTTAATTGGATAAGTTGACTGGGTCCATCTTTTACGCAAAGATGCCTTGATACAGTCTTCTTTGCATCCAACAAAAAAACAATCCAAAAAAAAACCAAAAAAAAACCACTGTCATACTTCGTACTTGATGTTCTCATTAACCCCAGACCCCACTGACAAAAACATGTGCTCAGTCCTCAAATATTTTACATTCAGATGGTTTCATGGCAACTACCAGTGCTTGTCCATCAATTACAATTCATGATGTCCCCTGGAGTTTAACAGTTGCTGGACACTCAACTTTGCTTGTTAGGCATTCTGTGAGAATTGCTTTTGAACCAGTCCTTAGAACTCTATTTGATAAAGCGAGTGAAATTGGTATTGGCATCAGTTCATGCTGAAGCACAGCTGCTGGGTCAACCTCTCTGCCAGCTGCATATGCAATAAGCAAATGCTGCAAGATACTGCGGTGAAGTTTCATGACTGTCTGTTTATCCTTGTCTTTGTTTTGGTTTCTGACATTGCACAGGGAATTGTTGAATGTGAGTACCTTATTATGTGGAATATAATTATGGGTATGTTTTCAGCATTATCTTCTCCATATGAACCTTGATGAAGGTGTCAAACTGTTCCTGCCCTAAATCTTCTGCGTTGAGCATATTTTCGTGAATTTCTTCAGTTGCCAGGTCTTTTGCGGCTATCTTTTGTGGTACATCTGGTTGGCCTGGGGATGAGAAGACATGGAATTATTTAAAAACAGAAATGGGATTGTCTTCAACAGTGCTGTCATCTTTTTGCCTGCCATGGGTCTCTTTGTTGTGGATAGGATTGAACTATGCAACCTCAAACATTTCCCTGTTATCAGCAGATATCTGGAACTTCAAATTGTATGAAAGGCACCATCTTGCTTTGGTGGAAGGAGTCTTCATTAAAGCAATTGTACCACCTCCCTCCTTCCCGATCCCATTTAGCCATTCCTGGAACTGGTCAAGATCATCTTGATTGAACCTTTGACCTTATCACTTTGCAACAAATAATTATCTTTGTTGGAAGAGACTAACAATTTCGGGTGATAAACGATGCATCTTGACAATGTTCTCGACAATGTATGGGATGCCATCGTGAGTAGTTGTGGTGATTGTATCTCATGAATAATGGTATCATGAATGTGAATGATTGATTGCAAGTGCAGTTACCACTGCCATTGTCGTTGTGCATGTGTGGACATCAATAAGATTGTGATAATTTCCATGTAATTCAACCAATAGAGGAAGTTACTATTGCTTGCCATTGTTGCCTTGATAAAAGTTGTTATTGTGTTTTGAAAATGCTAATTTGAACAAACTTCACCATTTCAACAGCATCATGATTTTGCGTGTACACAATCTGCTCATGTCGTTCATGGTCATGTTCCTTAGTATGCTCCAGAAATTGTGGCAACAGTAACCACCACAGGACTTGATAGGTCATTTTATGAGAATACATGCCCTTGTTGTAAGAGTTGCCAGTCATCGACTTCTCAGCAGAAACTGGTACGAGCACAATGGCTTCTACCCAAGCCTTGATCAGACCCTTAGACCTTGTTTGTTGGTGAAATGCACAATAAAGTCCTAGATGCTTTCGCATCCACTTCTGGACTCCACTGACATTAAAGGCAATGTCATGTGCTATACTGAGAGTTTTGTTTGTACATCTCCCTCTTTTGTGAGGCTTGTGTCCTTGGTTTGGTCGAGGGGTATCTGCCCTCCAAATAAATGCCTTAAAAACATGACCAGACTGTCTGGGATGCATCTTATTGCATCATCCATGCTCACACTAAGCTCTGTATGAACTGCATATTGGGAAATACAGCTTCATATCTTCAGTGCCAAGTGAAAAAGCAATAGGTGGTCTTCTTCAGGTTTGTATGAAGACATAGTAAGCCTGTAGGCATGTCTTCAGAATCTTCTGATGCTGCTAGGTCAGCTAACAGTATGTGCTGGTACTTTAGGGGTATCATCAGGGTCCAATGATTTCCTTCTCCTCTAAGCTCCAGCTCTGTTCATTTAATCTTTGACGATTTGTCTGGAATCTTGTAGTTGTTGGTTGTAGAACAGGTGACACCTTTATTAGCTTTGGTGAAATGCTCTGTCCTTTCGTGAGGCAAGGATCCCCTTCCTCACTGGAGAAGGTGAAACCATTGTTTTTTTTTTTACCGCGCATATTCTGGCTGCTCGGTGTGGCCACACAGACTTAGGTCTCAGCCCACGACGGGTCTGTGTCCCTTCGTCATTTTCTGTGACTGATGTCATTTTTTGGCATATTGTTGTAAGAGCCAGCGTGTGTGTGTGTGTGTGTGTGTGTGTGTGTGTGTGTGTGTGTGTGTGTGTGTGTGTGTGTGTGTGTGTGTGTGTGTGCGTGTGTGTGTAGTTGTATAATATGTCAGGTAAATATATGTATGTATATAATATGTATAATATGATACGTATAATATGTGTGTGGTCACAAATCGATATGTAGAAATATAATATGTATCATATGTGTATAAATCACAATCTTGCATGGTATGTGTGTATGTATGGTGCACTAGTTAGATAAGAAACTTACCCCAGGGGGAGAGCATACATGGACACGGAGGTGACCAAATGATTAGTTATTTCTTCAGTCTCTGTGTCGATAGTCCTTGGCTCCTTATCGAATGCTTTTTCGTTGCGTTGAGGTTAGTTCATGCTTTCCCAGCATGACGTCTCCTCCCCCTACCCCGCCCGCTACATTCAATTTTTCCTGTTACCCCCATCACTACGTTTCGCCCCACCCCCTTTTTTGCTCCTTTCAACAATCCCTCCTTTATACCATCAGTCCGTTTCTCCCTCTGCCTTTCTCAATCCACCAATAACCCCCTTCACCAAACCTCATTTCGATAATCGCTCCTTTACCCCATAGATCTCACCTTCAACCCCGCAGCTGTTCGGTCATCCCTCTCAGTTTTAACTCCATTCACACACTGTTTAATTGGGCACATTCGGTCAGTATGCATCCCTCTCCATTGCAATGCCATCCTTGCATTATATTATCTCACACATTCATGGCACAAAGCACAATGCTTGATATTTGTGGCCAGCGGGACAGCGCCTCTTACGTGATATCGTGAAGGACTGAACAGATAAAGTTTGCACACGAGGGAGGGGCTAGACGGCACCTGCAGTGTCTTTCACATGCCAAGAGCATGGTGGGGGGCTGCGTTGAATGTTCCCTCAGAAACAGTGGCATTTCCCACAAGCTGCATCGTGAACCCAACCACATCGGATATGGACCAAGGAGGAAGAGGCTCGCAAGAGCCGAGATGAGGAGAAAGCGAAATCTTGAGAGGAGGAAGAAGACAGGAATGCAATAAATGAGATAGAAAACGGCAAGAGCCTGTGAGGAGAAAGGTGCTCATAGTTTGTCCTCACCCTTGGGAGAGAAAGCCAGATTGAGAAAGGGGGAATAAGCTGAGGCAGTGGGTGGACAGAGATGCCAAAAAGCTTGTCCGGCGAGGAGCTGAGGGTGCACAGTGTGTGTGAAGTGAGGGAGGGTAAATATGTCTCTTTACCCTCCAATGTCTCTTGCGTAAATAATATTGTACAAGAAAAGACTATTTGTTACAGTTAAATCTGCTCTTTTGTGTCTTTTGCTTTCTTGCCTGTAGATACTCGTTTTTAAATGATTTCTTGTGTGTGTGTGTGTGTGTGTGTAAATATATAATTGATGGTTGTTATTTCCAATCTGTCTTGGTTGTCCTTTCCTTCAGTGGTCCGACACAGAGGACGAGTGTACTTATTAGACGGGAAGTTGTACCCCACCTGATTTGCTCTGTTAGCCGGTGCTGTACCTATCTCTTCTGCATGGCAGAATATCACCAGGTGCAGTGCCGAGGGTGTGGCCTCGAGTTACGTTGCTGAGCCAATAGAAAGGTATCGTGGAAACATTGAAGTGTAACCCAGCTAGGTTGGTAGTCCAACACAAAGCGAAGCACAAAACAGTGGGGAATAGACACATGAGGAGATTTGTGAAAGGGAGAGGGATGGAGTGGGGTACACAGGGTATACAAGATGGACACGACAGGGACTTTCAGGAAGGGACGCAGGGAATTTGAAGGAGGTGGGTTTAGGGTGGATTAACAGGGGTAGAAAAGATCATGGTTTTTGATGGGGGAAGAAAAGAAATGGTGGTGAATAGCTATTTTGAAGACCTGGAGGGAAGAGTGGGATTGAATAGAGTGTGGGAGTTTGTTCCAAATGCAGGAAAAAGAGGAATGAAAGAACGAAGGTGAGCAGTGAGTCATTTTGGTCATGTAACCAGAAGGGGATTGCTGGCGGACCTTGAATGCTCTGTGGAAATATGGGCTGGAAAGATAGCAGACAGAGCGGGGGGGGAGGTTGCAGAGAGGAGATTGTAGAAGACAGAAAGACCACTGACCTGCCTACAGTGAGAGAGTGAGAGACCCAAAGACTCAGCCTCATCGTGGAAGATACCAATGATCTTAAATGCCCTGGTTTCCACAGCGTGAGGCCGAGAAAGGTGAGAGGCGGGAGCACCAGCCCAGAGCGGAGAGCAGTACTCCATCAGGCTGCAGATGAAAGCTGTGTGTATGTGGTCAGGAACTCAAGTTTGCCAAGGAAGGACTTTGCATGATGGAAGATGCCCAATTGGCGACTGGCTTTGGAGGCCAGTTTGGAGATGTGGCTTTTCCAGGAAAGATCATGGCAGATAGTGAGACCCAGAAGCATGAATGAAAGAGGATTGTTGAGAAAGTCAATTGGGGATTTTCAGATGGTCCTTGTGGAGAGACATAGTGAGTGTGTGAGATTTGTGAAGGTTGAAAGACATGTTCCACATGATGGACCAGTTTGTGATTTTATCCAGATCTGCAGAGAGTGAAGAGGCTGCTGCTTGCCGATTTGAGGGATGACAGATGTTATGGCAGAGGGTGGAATCATCAGCAAAGAGATAAAGAGGATTTTCCAGAATGTCGGAGAGATCATTGATGAAAATGAGAAAAGGCACTAGGTCCAGGACACTGCCATGAGGAACTCCAGCCGAGACAGGAAGAGGGGAAAAGAGAATTCCATTAAGGGCCACATGTTGACTGTTACAGGAGAAGAAGTCTGTGAACCAAGAGTGGATATTTCCTTCGATACCATAGAAAGAGAGTTTGGTGAGCAGTGCGGGTTGCCAGACCTTATCTAAAGCAAGCAATATGTCTTGGGAAATGGCTCTGATCTCATGTGTGGCATTAAGGACCTTCATCGGTTGTTGAGAAAGCAGGAGCAGCAAGTCCAGTGTTGAGTGACCTGGTCTGAATCCAAATTGGTGATTGGAAATCAGGCCATTGGAGAAGATTAAGGATTTAATGTCAGAAGCAATTCTGGATTCCTTAACCTTGCTGATGATTGAGAGAAGGCTGATTGGTCTGTAGTTTCGAGGATCTGTTTATGCCCATTTTTTATGCAGAGGTCATGTTTGCTGATTTCCAGGCAGATGGCAGATGACCTTGAGCAAATCATAGGGTGAACAGAACAGAGACAAGGTGAGCAAGAGCAGAAGAGCAGGTTTTTAAGACATGTGGGCTGATGCCGTCTGGATCGTATGCAAAATCAGAGTCGAGGTTTGACAGCAAACTCTCCACCTTGTCAGGAGTAAAGGACACCCAGTCCAGAAAGAGCTGCCTGCGACTGGTAAGGTGGGTACAGGAAGTGAGGAGTTTGGGACACAAGATTCAGAATCAAAAAAAGTTTAGGCATTCAGCCTTTTCACGTTCAGTCAGCTGTGCAACCATTTGAGGTAAGGAAGGGGATGGAGGGGGAACATACACTACAAACAGACATAACTAGATGCTACCCGGATTTGGAGGAGGGAGACAGGTTTGAGAGTTTAGACTTGAAACAAGTTTGAGAGTTTTGAGAGTTCTTCTTATCAAATAATCAAACAACCTTGATGATGGATGCAAACAAAATGTTTCAGCTGTGTCAGTACTTGTTAGCTGAAGCAGACATCCAAACTGTTTCCAGATCACACTGTCGAAGAACTGTCTACATTTCTTCACAAAGTGTGTGACCAGGCATCTCAAAGCCACCAAACAGCCAAAATGTGGATTCAGTACTTTGAGCACGTGAACATCATGAGGCTGTTTGTACGAGTCGAAAGGACAGGGGATTGATATCTTCATCTATATAGCATCAAGCACATGCTGCCCTACCTCCATGGAGCTGGACATCTGGTATATGCCAAATCAGGTCAATTGTACATTCGGCAAATAGAAGATCTTTCAATGGAAAAAGAGGACCACGAGAGCTTCATGGAGTATAGATAGGGTTTTGACCATTCGCAGAACCAACAAATTTTGGCATGGTGTCTGGTCAACTATAACCATTGAACAGATGCTGATGAGGGCCATTAAGATATCCAGCAGACTAATCCAAGGAGGAGGCATCACCCAGAATAGAGTGGCGAGGTGGATTCAGGCGCTTCCTTTGACTGTCCCCTTGTGCAATGCCCTGGAAGCCTTTGCAGATGTTCAACATGATACATTGGAACACCACAAGGAGCTTCGACCAACAAGACAGTCAAAGGACAACAGTGACGTCGAGCCCTTCATTGAATGGCTCAATAAACACTCACCATTTGAATACAGACAACCAAGTGTACTCCTCTCTTCATCTACAAGGATCATGGCGAATAAATCAGTCTTCTTCTTCTTCTTCTTCTTGCATATGGAAGCGTATCTGCCGGGGTAGCTATCATTTATTGGAAGCGCCACTGTGTCACTGATGCAGTGCCCCTCTACTAGTACACACTGGTACTCATTTCACCAACCTCAGAAGGATGACAGGCTGCCCTAACCACTGTGCCAACACACCAGGCTCTCAATTAATCAGTGAACTGTGATGTTGCAATGAACGTGGGTATCAAAAGCCAGAGAGAAATGATGGGGCAAACATTTGCAGATGTGAAACTGAAGCGCAAAAATTAAGAGAAGTCCATGTATAAATGACAAACTCAAGAAAATATGTGGTCGACCTGCAGCCACTGCTCAACCCTATGCTGTCAGTCTTGGATTCTACCTCCAACTTGGCAACATACCTGAAATTTAAACTTGTACCCTAGCCTCCAACTCTCTTTGATGAAGTTTGCATGAGATGGCCCACAAAAGCTGCATTGGCATCCTTACTAATCCCCCTTGTGGACTTACCTCTGGATGTCACCCACGTCTTGGATGGAGGTCATCTCCTCCATGCTATTGTCTGACCTTGTCCAGCAAACTATGCACACGTTTGTGATTACTGTGTGCAATATGTGCAGACAAAACAGACCAACTGTGGTGTTTCTAGAGCACTATCAAACAAATCAAAAGAGCAGAAAAGGGGGGCAGTGAAAGGAACATCTACTGACATTAAGATTAGCAATCATCTCATGACATCATTACCTCAGACAAGTTTCCTTTGAAATGCAGGGAATAAAGGATGCCTCATCACATTACCATCTGAGCGTCTACAGAAGTACAATATGGTCCAAACAGAAGTGAGACAGGCAGTCTCCACTGCGTTTAACCCTTACCAGTAATGGCCATCCTGTTGTCATGGTGGGGTCTGACACAGATCTACTGGTGTTGCTGGTGACCTTGACACCCCAAAACTCCTGTGTGTTTCTGTTGAATCCAAGCACAAGCAAAGCTCCACAGAAGCTGTTTGACGCAGTCAATCCAAGAAGCAATAGATGACCTGGTGGTGGTGGTCGTATGGCAGCTTAGCTGCCTGGATAGATATCATTTCTTGAAGCGCGACTGTGTCGCTGATGCAGTGCCCCTCTACCAGTACACACACGGGAACTGGTACTCATTCCGCCGACCTCGGAAGGATGACAGACTGAGTCAACCGCCTGGTGTATTAATTCAGCAGCCGACGGGGCTTGAACTCAGGACCGTAGGATCCCAAGCCGCCACCCTAACCACTGAGCCAACACCAGGCGTAATATGTGACCTAATGGACAACCTCCTGTTCTTTCACACTGTCGCTGGCTGTGATACAACGTCAGCTCCATACCACCAAGGGTATAAAACAACATTCAAGGTTTTAAAGGGGAATGACCAACTAAAGCAAGTGGTCATGGTCTTCAATGACCCCCAACACAATGCATGAAGAAATTGCTCAAGCTGGCGAAGACTTCCTACTGGCACTCTATGATGCAGAAATTTGTGAAATGTTTGAATGAGAAGAGGTACAATGCTTTCAAAGAAGAAAATGTCAAGGAAAACACAAACCATCTCTTTCAATTGGTGACTTTGCCACCTACAAGCTCTGTAGCTCGCCAACATTCGTTTTGGGTGTACTTCCAAGTGCATGAATGGCTTGGGAATGAAATGGATCCCACGGCATGGAAATGGACCACTAAAAACAACTGACTGCTACCAATACTTGCTGAGTTGCCCTTGGGACCAGGAAAACTGATGAACATCATTTATTGCTATTTTAAAGTTGGATTGTATCCGTGGATGCGGATTAGGGTGTACCACTTTTGCAAAAGTAGTTGCTGGAATGAAGCACTATGTGCCTATCGATTCCACTAGTGAAGTTAGGTGATCGACCAAAGTTTGAAAATTTTCCTTCCTTTTTTGACCGCGGGCCGCCATTTTGAAATTTCAGGAAAAATCCATATTTTTGGAAATAAATTTATTTTTGAATACTAAAAAATATATATTTCTCTGTGTTTAGATGGCCGAATGCACTTCAGCAGGCACCAGTATGATAGTAAGTACCCGTAAATATTATTCACAACTTGTCCCAACATTTTGAGAAGGAGGTTGCCATTTTGGAATTTCACTGAAAATCCCATATTTTGACAATTATTGCACGGCACATTGTTAGGCATTTACAGAATATCATTCGTAGCATTTTCATACAGACATTATTAATGACAAATGAGAGCATGATCAATTAATTATGAGAACAACCAAATATGTTTTAAGCGACATGGTTTTCATATATGACAACATAACAAACTAGCAAACAAGCAACCACACAGATATCTTATAGAGAACAAAGCGTTTCTTTTGTACAGTCTGTGTAAAGCTTCCTGTGCTCTTCCACACACTGTAACAATGCTTGACGTTGTTTCTCATCATTGCACAAATGAATAAAGTCAGACACTCGCTTAATTCCTCTTTCAGCTCGATCATTTACAACATGCAAAGAATTAGCACTTTCGCAAAATTTCCATTAACTTGCGAACTTGTCCCACATAGCCACAGGAGCCCTGACCATTGGTCAGTCAAGGTTTATCTGCAAGTACACAAAGAATTTATATATATATATATATATATACATATATATATGTATATATATATATATATATATATATATATATATATATATATATATATATATATATATATATATATATATATATATATATATATATATATATATATATATATATATATGTATATATATATATATATATATATATATATATATATATATATATTTCATTAGATATACACAAAATATACGATTTTCACTGAATTTCCAAAATGGCAACCCCTTCTCAAAATGTCGGGACAAATTTGTTAATAATATTTACGGGTACTAACTATCATAATGGTGCCTACTGAAGTGCATTCGGCCATCT
The DNA here is from genome assembly GCF_056783735.1 of Eptatretus burgeri. Classification (NCBI taxonomy): domain Eukaryota; kingdom Metazoa; phylum Chordata; class Myxini; order Myxiniformes; family Myxinidae; genus Eptatretus; species Eptatretus burgeri. The sequence goes on along the minus strand of NC_140966.1, from coordinate 92,560,409 downwards.
AAACACAGAGAAATATATGTTTTTAATTATTAAAAAATCAATATTATTTCCAAAAATATTGATTTTTCCTGAAATTTTAAAATGGCGGCCCGCGGTCAAAAAAGGCGGGAAATTTTCAAACTTTGGTCAATCACCTAACTTCACGAGTGGAATCGATCGGCACATAGTGCTTCATTCCAGCAACTACTTTTGCAAAAGTGGTACACCATAATGTGGATGCCGATCAGCAGGGATCCATTGTTCACCGGTATGTGGCTGTTTGGGATTTACGTGCAGCAATGCACTCGCCTTGCCAGAACTCGAACAAGACAGTGAAGATGAGTGAAGATCTGTGAAGCTGTAAAGTATCCCTACCCCTTACTATGAAAGCACATGGCACAAAGAATGAAGAAGGAAAACCTTGCAGTGACATTTTTGTAAGACGCAAACATGGGATTTTTGTGGAATTTTCAGAACCGTATGTTGCTCGGAGGTCATTTGCCCATCATTTGCACTAGATATAAATTTGCTACTATTTTTTACACACTCTTAACCTAAAAGTATCAGACGACGAGTACACATTGCTGTTATGAATTGGAATACTCAACTTGCATCCCTGCTTTCACGATGGTCGAAAGGACCAGCTCGTTGCAAAACATTTGTGACGGTAGCCAAGGGGTAATGCCTCTTCCTGGAAAGTTTATCATTGAGGTCATCACCTGCAAAAGATGCCTGTACGACACCCCCACCCCCAACCCATCTCCAATGGGTCTATATTTCTACGACTAAACGATCTCGCACCAATATTGCAATGCTGAATGAAGCTAGCAAAACGTATTACCTTTTCACAAACAAAATGTCAACAGAAAGTTTGGACAGTGGCTTCACATGTTTTTTTTAAATACAAATGTGGAAGTTCAGTTTCACTGAGTTGCAAATAATGGAATGTCAATACACCAAGAATGTTGTAGAGATAATGTGAACAAGGACAGGAGGCCTGTGATGTGAGTAAAGAAAGCTACAGATGGATAGAAGGCATAGGTATCACTCGGAATATAATATCTAGAATCCAACGCTCTCAGGTAATTGGTATCCATATTTCACGGGAATGTTTGTTTTGATGCACAGGATCTACTTTTTTGTTTACAACTTACATATTGGTAATCATGCAGTCCTTTCCTGCCTCACGTACAGTCTCCTCCATCTGCACATCGAACTCTCTGTCATACTACCAATCCCATACCCTCCCAGGTCAAACAAATTAATTCACTCATCCATTCCTCATTACCCTAATGATGTCCAAAATTTCTGATCACATCGATTCCTTTGTCTTCCTTTTCTCATGTCTGTTAGACACTTCCTCAATTTTTCTCACCACAATGCAGCTGCATCACTATCTGCTTATCTGGAGAAGATAAGAAACTGATGAACCACTTGAAATATGCCCTGACTTTTTATGGCACTAAACACAATTCAAACTGACGATGCAAAAATTCAAACTGCCCCCCCCCCTCACCCAGGGCTGGACATAACCTACAGGAGTGCTTTATAGAGACAATTATTTACTTGTACACATTCCCAGCTCCTAATGCTCTGCAAAAATTGGCTAAGTTGTTACAGTTTCTTCCTTTCTTCAGTTGCTCAACATGGCAACTCATCACCAACTCAAGAGCAAGCAGGATAGCCTAGAGGTATGCGATCACCTCTGAGCTGTCTCGCGAGTTCAAATCTCGGCACAGGTAAAACGGTCATCCTGGTGTTTTGTATGTGGGGAAATACATCATTGTGTGTGCTATCCCTCTGATGGAAGTTAAAATGGGTATCCCACCTGTAATATTGTAGTTGGTGGTTCTCAAATATCCAACATTGGCTTTTGCAAAAGAGAAAATATGTGATCACCAACACGCTAGCCAAATTCAAAATTCTTACCTGCATGTACAGTGGCACTGAATCCATCCATCGGGACCATACTCTGTGCAGAGCATTGGTGCTGCCTGAGCAGTCTCCTTGGCTATTGGGTACAACAATGGATGGGTCACCACTCCGACACAGAATACCAGCAAGCTGGCACTCATTTTGCCGACCTCGGAAGGATGACAGGCAGAGTCAGCCCCACCTGATATTAATTCAACAGTTGAGTGGGATTTGAACTCATGATCCTAGGATCCCAAGCCCACTGCCATTACCATTAGGCCAACACCATGCATGCACTGAATCAGTGGCATAGATAGTCTTGCCTCGTTGACGGTGCAGTCAGCTTGCTAAGTTCAGGATTGAATCCCAGTCCAATATACAATCGCTAACAACCGAATTTACGATATTCTGTCCACCATTGTTAACACACACATGATAGGTCGTGGGCCAGATAGGGTCAATGTGCACCCCACCCCTCTGACTGAACAAGATTGTATTTTTCTGAAGTCTTGACTTGTCCCGAGCATGAAATGAAAGGACATGTTGGCTTTGAAAATATATGGATGCAATAAGTATTTGAACTATTTTAAGGGAGGTACCATAAAATGAGAAACGCAGCTCTGCGTAGAATGTGAATTCCGAACCAGGGTAAACAAGTTTTTTTGGAATCTAACAATGATTGAATACCCACATATTTAAATCCATCAAATTAAAGCTTATTACCTCTGCCACCGAAGGTGAAGGAGGTTATGTTTTCACCCCTCTGCCTGTCTGTTTGTTAATTGGCGGAATCCTTCGAATTTCGGCAATTATGTTGGTCGGTTGTCTGTGTCATTCTGTGTGTCTGTCCGTCTGTCTGTTTGTTTGTGTGTTTGTTTGTTTACCCTGTAGCAGCCACACCGTTTCAGCGATCATGACCAAACTGGGTACAGACGTCGGCCATGGTCCACCTTAGACACTTGTCATTTTTGGTGAATCTAGGTCAAAGGTCAAGGTCAAGGTCATCGAAAAACCGAAATTCTTATTTTCGTAATAATGTCCGCTAAAATCGACATATCGACTTCAAACCAAATCCAAAATGTGCATCTTCCAATACTGCATCCAACCATATGTCTCATTGGAGTGTCACACCAACACCCTTCTTAGCGGTCGGGGGTCGAATGTCAGGGGGGTCGGGTCAAAACTTTCAAATTGCGATAAAAACGCCATTTCAAGTCCGATTGACTTCCAAGTTATGATCATGACCAACCTAAGTGCTAAAACTCATTAAACAGGAGCACTATCGACTTATAAGAACCAAATTGATTTCCAGGTTTTGGTTTTTTCAGAGATCATGGAGATATGACAAAGTTATTCCGGCAATTCCTTGCTCAACGAGCAATTTTTTGTTTGTTTGTGTACAGGATGTCTCAAAAAGTTGTGAACGGATCTGGATGAAATTTTGTGGACAGTTTGGGTGTGTAACAATGACGAACTGATTCGATTTTTCTGAAGACCCGGATCCGGATCCGACTACTAGAATTTTTAAAGTGATTCTTCACCATTGAGAGATAGGGCTAAACCGATATATAGCACGATATCTCAAAAAGTTATGGACAGATTCGGATGGAACTTGTTGGAGAGGTTGCGTGTGTGACCCCCGACAAAGTGTTTCGATTTTGGTGAAGATCCGGTTCCGGATCTGACGACTAAATTTTTTAAAGTCATTCTTCACCATTGAGAGATTGGGCCAAAAATGATATATAGCATGATATCTCAAAAACTTGTGGACGGATTCGGAGGAAACTTGGCTGACTTATTGTGCGTGCGATAAGGATGAATTGATTCGATTTTGGTGAAGATCCAGATCCAGATACGAGAATTATTTAACTTTTAAAGTGATTCTCCACCATTGAGAGATAGGACCAAAAACGATATATGGCATGATATCTAAAAATATATTGGGATCAGGCATTATGTGGCAGAGGTGTGCGCTCCATCGAGTGCCATTTTCGGTTCCTTATGTTTCACTCTGCAAGTTTTGGAGGTTGATATCATGTCCATTAATTCTCTTAGTGGACTTTGAGTGGCTTCACCCTCATTTTCCTGATACAGTACAACTAAGGCGGTTTACCCAAATCTTCAGTATTCTTTATTTTCCAGGTGGGCATTTCAGAGAAAACATACCAACTATTCAATGGTAATGATCTGTTGCCTAATACTTTCCATTTGACACCAAATTGAAGCAGATATCATGCTAATGTATAATGTAATCGCACTTCTTCTAACAGCATATTTTGCTTCAATAATCTTTTGTCTTCTATTTTCAGATCCACATTCATGTGCAAGATGTCTGAAGCAAGAAGTTCAATGGAGAATCAGGCCCATCCTCAAAGCATCGTAAGGATGCTGGAAGTGTCAGACAATATACCCAACAGAAACCATCATCCATCGTTCATACCCCACGAGTACAATATGGACCACTTCAACTACTACTTGCTTCTAAGGATGCTGATAGCAAACTTGCTAGATTGAAGGAGATATGCAAGCAAAGACTCTCTCAACCTCTGGATTCAATCCACCGAATTACATAAACATGTAAACTTATCCCTGGTGTCATCAAAGAGCATCATGGATATCACAGAGAATATTATCAGAGGTTTACTATGAATCACTTCCGGTCCTGGGTTTGGAGCGTTGGCAGGTCTCCTTCGGGGCTCTCTGCTGACGATCTCAAAGTTAAGTTTCCGGTCGTTATCTGTCCCTTTTTAACTGTTTATTTTCTCACCTACATGTTACTGTGTGTTGCTAGTTCGGTTTTGTTTCAAAAATCATGTTATTTTGTGAGATTTTGTCGATGTTGACTTACCGGGTGCTTGAGGCCTACCCTTGAGGCTTGAGGCCGACCGGTTCCCCTCAGTGTACGATCATGTTTATTTGTTTTTTTTCTCCCCATTACCTTCAATTTCTATATTCCCCACTTTCCTAACGTCCCCCATCCCTTCCAACTAATCACTATTTCGTATCTTAAATCAAACAAACAAACAAACAAACAAAAAAAACGCTACCTTTTCTCCTGATTCTTCCTCCTCTTCTTCTTCTTCCTCGATTTTTTTTCTACAACACTTCCATGACCTAATCTGTTGAAAACTCTCAAACATTAATAATAATAATAACAAAAACGATCGCTTAAAATGCTTCATCTTCCTCTTTCACATGTGTGGTACTCTTTACTGTATCATAATGCACTACTCTTCTGCTATTTAAACAGACTGCTCTCAAATCGACCTTTCCTTCATACCTTGCCGAAAAAATCCAACTGTTGCAGCGTTTCTTCTCCCCATTCTCTGAATTCACCTTTATTGCATCCATCAAGATTTGTGTTAAATCGCATCTCTGACCTAAAACTTTTAAAAACCCCAGTTTGCTACGAATGTTCGCTTTCCATCAACCATTCTTTTTTTTCTAACTTCAGTGCCAACTCACCCCTCTCACCCCTCACTCTCAAAGCAACCATCCCACTCTTCTCCCTCCAAGCCTCCCTCTCACCTCTCTCAAAAATTCCCCCTCACCTTTCTCCCACCTTTCATCCCCTCACTCATCCTTCTCAAAGTTTTCCCCCCCTCTCATCCACAAAGCTGCCTCCTTCCACTGCCCTCTCAACTCCATCTCTTCACTCCACCTCCTCCAATCCTCAACTGCCTTCTTCCCCCTCTCTTGTCCCCCCTCTCCCCCAGCACCACAGAGCCTTTTCTCCTTCTCATTCAGCCCCCTCCCCGAGCTATTCTGCAATCCCCCACACTCTTTCAACAACCCTCCTTACCTCCCTCCTCGTCCCTTGTCCTACCTTCCCCCTCCCCCCCCCCCCCTGCACCCAAAGCCTCCTCCCCTACCTCTTTATTAAAAGAATGGACCTCAAATATCCGGGGCCTTCGCTCAAACCTTTCAGATCTTTCCATACAGGTTGCCACTGACAAACCAGACATAATCTGCCGAACAGAAACTTTCCTCCCCCAAGATGTGTCTGACTCCCAAGTATCTCTCCCTGGTTACTCCCTCCTCTGGTTTGACAGACCTGAGCCTCGCCCTGGTGGAGGAGTTGTTCTCTTCATCAAAGACTCTATTCCTCACTCTCCATGCACTGCCCTCACTCCCCAACACCCCCAGGAATACCTCTGGCTGAGGCTTCCCCTCCAATCCCACCTCATGTTTATATGTGCACTGTACCTTCCACCGAACAGTGATTACTCCATCTACACCTCACTATCCGAAAACATGGACGATCTTCTATCTTCTCATCCAAACTCTCTCTTCCTCATATGTGGTGACTTCAATTGTCATCATGCCAGTTGGCTAGGTGTGGGTACCTCTCTCACCTGTCATGGCACTTCAGCAAAAGCTTTCTGTGACTCATTGTGACTGACTCATTCAGTCAACTTCCCAACCCGGATCTCAACCAATGGTACTCCATCTCTTCTGAATCTGATTTTGACAAATTTCCCTGCCAATATCTGCTGCTCTTCTTCTGCTCCAATCGGTTCTTCTGACCATGTCCTTGTCAAAGTGGACATCTCTCTGGCTATTATCAGAGAACCACCTCACCATCGGCGAGTATGGCATTTCACTCAAGCCAACTGGCAGGGTCTCCAAGCAGCCACCAAACTTATAGACTGGTCTCCTATCGCTACTTTCTCCAAATCAATTCATCCTGGGAATTCTTTCAAAGAAACTTGCTCTCCCTCATGCACAGATATATCCCATCTCGTCTTCAGTTGTCCTAACCTTCCTCCCGCCCTTGCTTCACTGAAGCTTGTGGTGAGGCAGTTTTCCTGAAACAAATTGCCTTTGCCTCATGGAAAGCAAACACAACTGAGGGTAATCTCAGTTCCTTCCATAAAGCTTGGAACAAGTGTGTATCTACCCTCAGGAGAGCCAGGAAACAACATCTTTCTCATCTCAAGTCTGAACATTCAAACCTCTCTCCCTCCTCAAAATCCTGGTGGCGTTTAATCAAATCTGTTTCTGGTGTATGTTCACCCTCCATCCCCTCCCTTACCTCACATGGCCGCACTGCTGATACCGCATGTGAAAAAGCTGAATGTCTAAACTCGGTGTTTGCAGCTAAATCTTGTGTCCAAAACCCGTCACTTTCTCTACCCACCTTACACAGTCGCACCCAACTGTCTCTGGACTCTGTGTCCTTTTCTCCTGACAAGGTGGAGAACTTGCTGTCAAACCTCGACTCAGATTCTGCAACCGGTCCAGACGGCATCAGCCCACGTTTCCTCAAGGCCTGCTGTTCGGCTCTTGCTCACCCTCTCTCTGTTCTATTCACCCTCTCATTTCCTCAAGATCATCTGCCATCTTCTTCGAAATCAGCAAACATCACTGCCCTGCATAAAAAGGTGCAAAAACAGATCCCTGCAACTACAGACCAATCAGCCTTCTCCCAATCATCAGCAAGGTTATGGAATCCATCAACGCTTCAGACATTAAATCCTTCCTCTTCTCCAATGGCTTGATTTCTGATCATCAATTTGGTTTCAGACCAGGTCACTCTACCCTGGATATGCTGCTTCTGCTCTCCCAAAAATGGATGGAGGTCCTCAACGCCAGAGAGGAAATCCGAGCCGGATCCCTGGACATATCACGTGCTTTTGACACACTCTGGCACCCTGCCCTTTTCAGCAATCCCTCGTCCTATGATATCCATGTCCATCTCCACTCATGGCTCGCAGACTTTCTCTCCAGTCGCAGTCAATGTGTGACCCTAAATGGAGTTCTTTCATCCCCTCTCTTCCTGTCCAGGCTGGAGTTCCTCAAGGTAGCGTTCTGGGCCCTGTTCTTTTTCTGGTTTTCATCAATGATCTCTCCGACTCTCTGGAAAATCCTCCATATCACTTTGCTGATGACTCCACCCTTTGCCGTACCATCGGTCATCCCTCAAATCGGCAAGTAGCAGCCTCTTCACTCTCTGCAGATCTGGATAAAATCACAAACTCCTCCAACACGTGGAACGTGTCTTTCAATCCAGACAAATGTCACACTCTCACTCTGTCTCTTTGAAAGGACCGTTTAGATCCCCCCCTCGCATCCACTCTCTCAACAATCCTCTGGAAGAAGGCCTTTCTTTCAGGCTTCTGGGTCTCACTATCTGCCATGACCTTTACTGGGAGAGCCACATTTCAAACCTCGCCTCCAAAGCCAGTCGCCGACTGGGAATCCTCCGTCGTGCAAGGTCCTTCCTCGGCCCACCTGAGCTCCTGACCACTTCCAAAGCTTTTGTCTGCAGCCTGATGGAGTACTGCTCTCCCCTCTGGGCTGGTGCTCCTGCCTCCCACCTTTCTCGGCTTCACGCTGTAGAAACCAAGCCATTTTGGATCATTGGCATCTCCCGCAATGAGGCTGACTTTGGGCCTCTCACTCAATCACAGCAGGTTGGTCGGTGGTCTTTCTGTCTTCTACCGTTTCCTCTCCAGCCTCGCCCCCCTGCTCTCTCTGCGATTTGTCCCCACCACATTTCCACAGGGTGCTCAAGGTCCGCCAAAAACTCCCTTCTGGTAAAACTACTAAAATCACGAATCACTGCTCACCTTCACTCTTTCATTTTTCCCGCCTTTGGAACAAACTCCCTCACTCGATTCTGTGCTGTGTCACGTGATTGGGTTTTCGTATATCTTGCCTCTCCCGCTAGGGGTGCAAAGAGTGTGCTTCTGGTCGTGCAATAAAGCGGAGTAGATGGTGGCCCGCGTGCTTCTTGCGTCCCAGCGCACCTGGTACACTCTAGTTGGCGACGAGGATGGTTGATTACGGACTTATGCTCGTTTTCGACGTGGACGACTTCGAATTGTTTTCGGAGCAATTGGAATGCTATTTCCACACGAACGATGTGGTCGACGAGAGCAAGCAGAAGTCGATCTTGCTCGCTTCGCTTTCGCCGGAGCATTATCGGCTGCTGGGTGATTTAGTGGCACCGAACAGGCCCCGGGATGACGGGCTGGCATTTCGGGACATTGTGGGGAAAATGAAAGCACACATGGTGCCGGAGAAGTCATTGCAGCTCGCTCGATTCCAGTTCGATCGCCTCTCGAAAGGGGCAGAGGAACGCGTCGCTGAGTTCGTGGCGCGGATTAAGCATTCTTCCGTGGCCTGCAAGTTCACAGCGGGGGAGCGGCCAGCTCGGCTCAGAGATCGTTTTATTGCTGGTTTACAAGATGCGAAAATGGTTTCAGCGGTTTTACGGCTGAAGGATGAAGCCATTACATTCGACTCGGCGGTCACCACGGCTACAGCGGTCGAGCAGACTCGCGGGGATGTTCGAGCCATTCGCGCACCACCTTCGATGCGGGTCGGACGTCGCCACGCGGCCGCGCGTGCGGCGGGGTGACCCCGCGGACATGCTTGGGATGTGGAGGTCGACACCTGTGCCGTGCGTGCCCGTATAAAGGCAACGTGTGTTTGAATTGTCACAAGGTGGGTCATTTGGTGCGTGTGTGCCGTGGGGCGCCGGCCACCGTTAAGGTCATGGACGGCGATGTGCGAGGCGACTCGGGGCGGAACCAGCGGCCGTTGTTGAGCCTGTTTTCAATTGGCCCGGCAACAGCGCGCCCGATGACGGTGGAAGTTGAAGTGAACAAAACGCCGATCACGTTCCAGGTCGATACGGGAGCAGCGGTGTCGCTCATCGGCGAACAGACCGCGCGTAGACTCAACGGCTTGAGGCTTATCAGGTCCAACCTCACGCTGTTCACGTACATCCGCGAGAAGATAACGCCAGTCGGGATGGCAGACGTGTCTGTGCGGTACCAAGGCCAGGTCGCCACGCTTCGGGTGTACGTCGTACGGGGGAGGGGGCCGTCTCTCCTCGGCCGAGATTGGATGGCCCGCGTCAGGCTAGACTGGGCCGCAATTCACCTTGTGCAACCCATGCCGAGCCAGTGGGAGGATCAGTTGGAGGAGATTCTTCAAAGACATCAAGGGTTGTTTAGCGACGACCTTGGAAAACTCAAGGGCATGGAGGCGAAACTCTTCTTGAAGGAGGGGGTGGTTCCTCGGTTTTGTAAACCGCGTCCGGTGCTGTATGCCCTGCGGGACAAGGTCAAGGGTAAACTGGATAGGCTGGAGGCCTGTGGAGTGATCGAACGGGTGTCGTGCTCGGATTGGGCCACCCCGGTTGTCACGATGCTGAAACAGAATGGAGACGTCCGATCGTGCGGGGACTTCAAATCCACGGTTAACCCGGGGCTCAGCGTGGAGCAATATCCACTGCCGTCAATCGATGAGATATATGCGCGATTGGCGGGGAGTCAATACTTCACGAAGCTAGACCTGGGTGATGCATATTTTCACCTGCCGATGGATCCCGGGAGTAGTGAGCTTTTAACAATCAACACATGTCAAGGACTCTATCGATATACCCGACTCTGTTTTGGGATTGCTTCGGCCCCAGCTTTGTGGCAGAAAGCCATGGATCAGGTTTGCATTGGCCTGCCCACTCAGACCTACCTGGACGATGTGCTCATTGCGGGGAAAACGGCGGACGAGCATCTTGCGAACATTGCCCGAGTGCTGACAAAGCTAGAAGCGTGCGGCCTGCGCTTAAACAGGGACAAGTGCGCGTTCTTCAAGCAGCGCTTGGAATACCTCGGGCACATCATCACGCCGGAGGGGCTGTTGAAAGGTCCTCGGTAGGTGGAGGCGATTCAGCGCATGCCACCGCCTCGCGACAAGACGCAGCTGCGCTCGTTCATTGGCATGGCCCAGTATTACCAAAGGTTCGTGCGTGGGCTCAGCTCACAACTTGCGCCGTTAACGCGGTTGCTCAAGAAGGACGAGCGCTGGGCGTGGAGGCCTGTACACCAGGCGTCGTTCGACCGCGTCAAGCGGCTGCTCACAGAGGATACGGTCCTCGTGCACTACGAGCCTGCGCGTCCGCTCCTATTGGCATGCGACAGCTCTGCATATGGCATCGGGGCAGTGCTCTCCCACAGGATGGACGATGGTTCCAAGCGGCCTGTTTGTTTTGCATCCCGGACCCTGTCCACAGCAGAGCGCGGATATGCCCAGATTGAGCGTGAGGCTCTCAGCCTCGTCTGAGGTGTGCGGAGGTTTCATCAATATCTGCTAGGGCGGCATTTCACTTTGCAGACGGATCACAAACCTCTTCAATTCATCCTGAGACCCGAACGCGGGGTGCCGGTGGTAGCAGCCGCGCGAATACAGCGGTGGTGTCTGTTTCTGGGTGCTTTCGATTATGATATTCAGTTCCGAAGCACCGAGAAGCATGCTAACTGTGACGGGCTCTCACGCTTGCCGTGTGCGGAGGGTCCAGCTGCGTCTGAGTTGGGTGACCGGGTCGATGTGTTCGCGCTGGACCAGGTCCAAAGCGGGCCGGTCACGGCCAGGCAGGTCGCGGTGGAATCGGCTCGTGATCCGGTGCTTGCCCGTGTCGTCCAGGCGATTTCTACGGGGAAGTGGAGCGATCTGCCTTCGACACCGGCATTTCAACCTTTCACGTCACGCGCAGCGGAGCTGTCGTTGGTCCAACGGTGCGTAATGTGGGGAATGAGGACCGTGATTCCACCGAGGTTCAGGCAGCGGTGTTTGGAAGAACTGCATGTCAGTCACCTTGGCATCGTGAAGACCAAGAGTCTTGCTCGTAGCCTGTTGTGGTGGCCGGGGTTGTCAAAGACATTGAGCAGTTGGTTAAGCGTTGCGCCACGTGCCAGACAGATGCTGATAACCCGCGTCGAGCTTCGGGTCTCTGGCCTGTGCCAGACCGAGCTTGGCAGAGGGTCCATGTAGATTTTGCGGGACCGGTTAATGGCAAGATGTTTCTGATTGTGATTGATGCATTCTCTAAATGGCCGGAGGTTGTAGTAATGCAGCATACTTCAGCAAACATTACAGTAGAGAAACTGCGGACGATCTTTGCTAATAAGGGGTTGCCGGATATCCTGGTCTCTGATAATGGTCTGCAGTTCATCGCGGGTGTATTTGATGAGTTTATGCGCCAGAATGGTATTCAACATCTTAGGTCCGCACCGTATCACCCTGAGACGAATGGCCAAGCTGAGTCGTTTGTCAAGATGTTGAAGCGGGCTTTGCGCAGGGGGGGTGTTGCACCTGTGCAAACGGTGGTCGATGTCTTTTTGCTCCATTACAGGAACGCAGTTCATCCTGTCACGGGTGATTCGCCGGCCATTCGTCTCTATGGACGGGCTTTGCGGTCCAGGCTGGATTTGCTACGACCTGGAGGGTCGGGGAGTGGGGCGATGTCACGTCCGACGCAGCTGCGCAGCTTCGAGGTGGGGCAGCGGGTAATGGTGCGCGATTATTTCCACGGTTCCAAATGGGTGCCGGCGGTGGTCTCTGTGGTGCTGGGGCCGGCGAATTGCATGGTGCGGACTGATGGTGGGGATGTGTGGAAGCGGCACATGGACCAGATACATGATCGCTGTTCAGCGTCACCCCCCCCCCCACACCTCCCCGAGCCGAACGATGCGGGACCCCCAGCGGTAGTATCGCCGGCACCTGACGTTGTATCGCCGGGGCTGGCTGGGCCGGCGCCAAGGGTGGCTTCACCTGATGCCGTCCTACCCGGGGACGTCGAGCAGGCTGGGCAGTCGGGGGTAGCTGGTGTTGCGGAAAGTGCGAGTCCGGCGAGGGTGTCACCTCGACCGAGCCGGGAGGCGTCTGAGCCTGGGCTGTCTGGCGGCGCTGCCCGTCCGAGGCGGGTCAGAGTGCGGCCGCGGTACTTGGAGGATTATGAGTGTTGATGGGTTTCCGATGGTCATGTTGTGATTGTCCGTTCATTATGTGACGGGTCATTTTATGAGGGGAGGAGTGTGCTGTGTCACGTGATTGGGTTTTCGTATATCATGCCTCGCCCGCTAGGGGTGGGAAGAGTGTGCTTCTGGTCGTGCAATAAAGTGGAGTAGATGGTGGCCCGCATGCTTCTTGCGTCCCACCGCACCTGGTACACTCTAGATTCTTTCCCATTCTTCCCTCCAGGCTTTCAAAACAGCTGTTCACCACCACCTCTTATCATCCCCCATCCAAATCCTCGATCTTTTCTACTCCTGTTAATCCACCCAAGCCCACTTCCTTCAAATTCCCTGCTTTCCTTCCTGAAAGTCTCTGTAATGTCCATCTTCTATTTCCCATGTTCCCCGTCCCATCCCTCTCCCTTCCACAGATCTCCTGATGTCTCTGTTCCTCACTGTTTTGTCCTTCCGACTGCCTCCCCTCTTGTCTCATGCCTCCCTTGCTATGCGTTGTGTGTTAGCTCTCACAAGAGCCTCGACAAGGTATGAAAAAAAAATCTCAACCACCTTGCTAAACAATCTGATTCATTTGAACCATCATGGTCCACCAGACAAAATATAAGCAGTTCAGATAAAGGTGACAATGTCATGTTCAAGACAGATTGTATTTGCTGCAATTCCGAAGCGAGGAAGAAAATCAAGGTCAAGGCGACAGGGACAACTGAAGGAATGTGTCACTTTGAATGTGATGGTTGGAAATCTGTCTTGGAGATGGCTGAGCAGAGTGGAGATGAGAAACTGCAAGTACGGATCAGAGGCCAATATTTATTTGCATGTGAAGCAAAATATCACAGGTCTTGCATGGTGAAATACATGCAGAGCCCTGCCAAATGGCAGAGCAAGAATGATGAGGAATGACAGTGACAAGCTGAGATCGTTGAAGCCCATCGTGTTGCGTTTGCTGTTGTGTGTAAAGTAATCGACACAGACATTCTCAAAACAAGAAAATGATAAAGCTGATAAAACTGATGGATTGACAAGATACACATCAGCAGATTTTTGCTAACATACTTCCCAAACTCCAACTACCAGAGTGAGAACCTCAGAATTAAGCTTCAGAAACATGAGGAATATAAGGACAGGCTGTCTTTCTGCAAGCTTCATTTCACAGGAAAATTCCAAACATATATTGTGTATAACTCTGATATCAATGTTAAGCAGCACTTCCACTTGCATACCAACTCGGTTCCAAAGACTTAATCTGCCATGAAGCAGATGGAAGGTGCGCTCGTGGAGGCGATCAAGACACACCTGTTGTGGGTGCTGATTTTGATGAGAAGTTGCATGTCAGAACAAGAAGTTCCTGGATGGTCAGGATTATTCTCAGGCTCAATGTCAGGACCAATGTCTGGAAGAATGGTGCAGGGAGGAAGGTTTTACATTTAAGAAGCAGTGGGAACCATTTAGGGGATAAAGGGAGTGTTTCCGGAATGATGGCCTTATGCTAAATAGAAAGGGGGTAGCAAAGTTTGCAATGCGAATTGAGGAAGGAATTCAGGCTTCTTTTTTTTAAGTTAGTGGAGGGAGGAGAAGGTATTAAGGAAGGAACGGATGATGTTATTGTGATGAGTAAGGACAGGCAAGAAAATAGAATTTCAGGAAGGGAAAAGTTAAATATATTGTATACCAATGCGAGGAATTTATGTAATATGATGGAAGAGCTTGAAGTCAAAGTGGATCGCGAGGGGTACGATATAGTTGCAGTGAGTGAGACATGGTTTAAGGAGGAGAGTAACTGGAGGACAGGATTAGAAGGCTGCAGGGTGTATCGGTGTGATAGGAAGGAGAGAATATGAGGAGGAATAGCAATCTGGATGAAGGACAGAATTGCATCAAGAGAAAGGGGTGACATTAAGGAAGGAATAAATGTTGAGGATTCTGTGTGGGTATAGATTAGAGATGGTAAAAACAGGAAAATACTGGTAGGATGCTTATATAGGGCTCTGGGTGGGAAAGAGGAAGAGGAAGGAGGAGTACATGAAGAATTCAAAAGGGCATGTGGTAAGTGAAGAGGATTTATTATGGGGTATTTTAACTTGCCAGGGATAGATTGAGTCCAGAAACAGGGAAAGGGAAGAGCAGATGAGTATTTCCTAGTTTTAGTCCAGGATTGCTTTTTAACCCAGTTTGTAGATAAGCCCACTCGGGGGAATGCAGTGTTTGACCTCCTTTTAAGAACCCCTCCTCCCAATATGGTGGAGGAGATGGAGGTCGGGGAGCATTTAGGATCAAGTGACCATAACTTTGTATGTGCAAAGATTCTGTTAAGGGTGAGAGTTCAGGATAGTCGGGTAAGGCTATTCGATTTCAGGAAGGCAAACCTTGAGGGAATGAGGAGAGAATTGGGTGATGTGGATTGGGAGAAATTAACAACAGGACAATCGGCATCAGAGAAATGGGAAACCTTCAAGGACCAAAAGTGTAGAGTGCAGAGTAAGTGCATTTCAATGAGGTGTAAAACTTGCATCAGTGCCAGAACAATCAAGAAAAGTGCTGAATGATGCATGACACTCTCGCTCCACAGATACCTTGAATGCCGCAGGACTCGCAGATGATGCTCCACAGAACTGCACCCATATGTATGACAGGTTTGCCCAATCACAGTAGTGGTCATATGTAGTATGCCATGCAACTGTTGTGTCATCTTGTTATCATCTTCAAATCATCGTGCTCATGTTACTTCTTATTGAAATTTACCAAGATTTATGAAGTTTCATTATATTTTATTGTAGGTACCGTGTGAAAGTGAGAGCAGGGCATCTGGGGAAGACAGCTAAACTCTGGATCTCCTACATGGATCACGTATGGTTGCTGCTATCACGAATCCAAGCAGTCAAATACAATGTCTTCTTCAGATTCGGGGCCAGAATTATGCCGGATAACTCGCATACTTCTCCACCTTCATTGCCAACATTGAGCTATCTCATCCAGGAGCTTCAGAGTTGATAAAGAGAGGTGCAATCAGTGTTGCCCGTTCCTTCATCCCTGGAAACAGATGTGCTGTCGACAAGACTATGGAGGAGACATTTATGCAACACACAAAGTCCCAGGAGGGGGAACTGGTGGAACTGGTGTCGGTTTGTTTAGTTTTCTCACGAATCATGATGCTTACCAACCCTGGGTTAGAACAACACACAAGATCACAGTATGTGAATGCCACTCAATATGGCTAACATGTTGTCCAGAACACCAGAGGGAACCAAGCATCATGACATTCGTTCTGCTGAAGTTTTGTAGAGAGAGGAGTGGGTAATGAAACCTCAAGAAGCAGTGGAAAGCTTAATGAACACATTCACCCTCGACAATAACGACGAATTGTTGATTCTATCCTCTGGTGCAGCTGCATCCAACGAAGTAGAAAAGGATGTGCTTGGAGCGGTCAAGATGCCAAAGATGCCTTTATTACGAGCCACCTTCAAACTGGAAAAGATTTATTTGAGCCAATAAAGCATCTGAATCTCAAAACCTTTGGAAACATGAACAAGAAGGCAAGAGTAACAACAACAAAAACCAAAGTGGTTCAGTACAAGCAACAGGGAAATGTTGCTTTTCAATTATATTCATGAAATCACAGAATGAAGGTGTTTTGCGAGATCTGAAGGAATAAAGTACAGGTGCTGTTGATGGATTCCTGGCAAAAATGGACAAGTCAAAATTGTTCCAATGTCTGACCAAAGATCACGAGAATGCTATGATACCACCCTTCAGTGAAACTTATTGTTCAGGATGGCAATGCATGCTTTCACTACTTGAAGGACATTCCGAGTAATTTCAGACAAATTTACCAATGACTGGAGATATGTTTAGTACAGACAGGTACATGACCAACTACATAATATCTATGGAACGACTGAGGAGGGCATGCGGAGAAAAGCTCAGCGTAAAGGGTGAGACCATGAAGAAACCTGCTGACTGGAAGATGTTCTTGGCCAATGATGAAAACAAACAACAGTTCATCAAGCTTTTGTGTCACCTCTTGAGCCGGGACACAAATGTGAACGAACTCCAAGGGAGGCAAGCGACAGTCATTTGTGAAGGCTCTGCATATTTGCTCACATCGAATGATGGCCAGACAACACATAGAATGGAAATTCCCACACTCGTCATCCCACGAAGAAATGGATAGCCATGTTATCCTGCATTGTGAATATGGTAGGAGTCAGGGAAACTGCTATGTGAGGGTGAAAAGTCCAGAAAGTGATGTGTTCTTCATCCTCCTGCACTATGCAGCCTTTGAAATGCAGAACATCGCAGTCATATTTGACACTGTCATAGGAAATAAAAAGAGACTGATCAATGTCACTGAAATAGCTCAGAATTATTCACAGGAACACTCAACAGCACTCATGGCTCTATATGCATCTTCTGGTTGTGCCAGTACTAGTGCTTTGAAGGGATTCGGGAAAATCAAAGCACTCAAGACTTGGCTGAATATGCCCAAGTTTGTGCCAATTCTCTCAAAGTTGGGAGATACATAGCAGGTTCCTGATGAGCTTGATGAGTTCACGTGCGCTATGTATGCAAGACCTCGCACACAATGAGTACACGCTCTACGGTTCCTTAGGATGAACGAATCGTTTGCCAAAGATGATTCTCTCAACCCATCAGTTAATGTTGATAGGGTAGCACTCCCACCTTGTCGGAAGAGTCTGGAACAACACAACAACAGGGTCAATTATCAAATTTGAATATGGAAGAGAGCACACGTTGCTGGTCCTGATGTATTGAATGCAATCAAATGGAAAAACAAACACTGCATTGGAGTTTCAGAAGGAACCCGAATAAACGAAGAGCAAAGATGGAGTCATCAGGAGGAACCTGGAAAGGATTCGGGTTTCATCCACAACTCCTCCATCCACAAACCCATCCAGGTGGAGCCAAATGAGCCTTCCGGAAATAATTCTGCAAGAATACACTTATCCTTCGACAGATAGATAAAGAAAGAGAGAAGTAAAGAGTAAATGAGATAAAAGAAAAGAAGAATCAAAAATTAGAATCAATAAAGAAATATGTGAAAGTACAAAAGAAGTGTAAAAGGAACAAGTGATGGTCATGAGTGGACCATTTGTCACGGCAAACTTGAATGACCCTCCAAATTTTTTGCACTGATCGGATGTAGCGTTCCACATATGCAATTATGACGTCATAATGAAGGCACCTATGACATCATTAAAAAATACCACACTCATTCCCCATGATGAGAACTTGCTATGTGCCACTTGTATACTCATGGCTTGGGGAATACTTGTGTGAAGTTTCCCCTTGATTTGTCCAGCCGTTCTGGAGAAGAAGATTTTTTTTATAGGTTTTAGGGTAAATCCAACATGGCAACCAATCCATATGACCAATGACATCATATGTGTGAAACTTTTGTTCCTCATGGACAGGCGGACATACTTGTAAAGTTTCACCTCAATCTTTCAGCCACTTCAGAGAAGATTTTTGATTTTTTTTTTACAACATGGCTGCCAAATCACGTGACTGATGACATCATTAATTTTTTTTTTTCTGTGTACTATTTTATCCATAGATGACCCTCAAAAATTTTCATACTGATCAGATGTGGCGTTCAACATATGCAATTATGACGTCATAACAAGGGCACCTATGACATCATAAAAAATCACACTCATTCCGCATGAGGTGTACTTGCTATGTGCCAAGTTTCAATTTTTTCCTTGGTACAGTTTCAAAGATACAGAGGCCCAAAGTTTTTCCATTTTTCCAATATGTCTGCCACACCACGTGACCTCTGACATCATAATTATCATTAAAACATACATGAGCAGTCGCAACAATGGTGAAAATTCCGTCTCAATCTGACAAGCGGTTGTGGAGAAAAACACGAATGTTCTGTGCCGACAAACAAAACAGACAGACAAACAAACGGACCCAAATGCAATACCCTCTCCGAATCCTTCGGCGAGGGTAACTTGAAGGTAACTCGGTAGACCACATACTTCTGCCACGCAATGCCTGATCGAATATAACATATCAGGCCCAATAATTTTTTGAGATGTCATGCTACATATCGTTTTTAGCCCGATCTGTCAATGGTGAGGAATCACTTTAAAAATTATAGTAGCCAGATCCAGATCCGGATCTTCACTAAAATCTAATCAGTTTGCTCGTGTCACACACCTAACCTGGCCAAAAAATTTCATCCGAATCCATTCACAACTTTTTCAGATATCCTGCACACAGACAAACACAAACGAAAGATCACTCATGGAGTGACACTTGGCGAAACGGAACGCCACTCGGTAGAGCGCATACCTCCGCCAGGCTGAAAAGTATACATTTTATATTCCACTGATAAGGTCATATCTGAACCCGGACCTTAACCTAAATCGAATCGGCTTGTTCTTGTCACCGAACCAACTCATCCACCTGGTTTTGTCGTAACTCGTCCACAACTTTTTTAGATATCATGCTTGACATAGTTTTTGGCCCCATCTCTCTCCGTCAAAGGTGAAGATTCAATTATAAATTTTTCGTATCCGGATCCGGATTCGAATCTTCACCAACATCGAATCAATTAGTCCTTGTCACACACCCAAACCTGTCCACAAAGTTTCGTGTGAATCCATCCATAACCTTTTGAGATATTGTGCTATATATCGTTTTTTGCCCTATCTCTCAATAGTGAAGAATCACTTAAGTTCTCAGATTCAGATTTTCACAAAAATTAAGCGTTGTTGTCCTTGGCCAGTCACCTACATAGACAAAATATTCAGAACGATTGCTTGAAATCTGTGGCCAAAAGTCATGTGACAAACAGACAGCCAAATAGACAGACAAATGCCACTGACCAACATACTTGGCAAAAAAATTTTTTTTCGCCAAGTAACGGACAACCAGAGGTGAAAACATAACCTCCTTCTACCTTCAGTGACAGAGGTAATCAGCTTTAATTTAATCGATTCTAACAAATGTAAAATGTGTGTGTGTGTGTGTGTGTGTGTGTGTGTGTGTGTGTGTGTGTGTGTGTGTGTGTGTGTGTTTGTGTGTGTGTCCTCCATAACTCCAGAACCATGAAACCTAGAAGCCTGAAACTTTGCATGCATACGAAGGGAACTCCGAGGAAGGGCATACGTGAAAATTGGGTGTTTGGGTTAATTAAAATATAATTATTTTGAATATAATTAACGGCCTTATTTAATTACATCCTTAATCAAGGCTCAGCCTTCTGTCAGCTTACAGGGGTCTTAATTCGCCAATTTGTTTGGCCTATTGAAACACGACTTGATTCGGAAACACGATCCACTCTCACAGATTAATTAAAGTATATAATCAAAATATTATAACGGATTTGAGAATCCGATTTCATGGATTAAATAATTGTTGAAATCTGGAGTGACAACTGAAAAATTTAACAAATTAGCGATTTTTTTTAATTGAGTGTATTTATTTAAGCAAAGCATTAAGATTAATGTTTTTGACTTCAGCGATTATATTTAGTGAAGGATTGATTAAGGAATGTGCAGAAAGTGGAACTTCATTTGACACAAACGCCTTGCTCTCGAACCTCCTTTTACAATCTTTGACGATACAGTCAGTCCACAGGGGTCCTTTTTTTGGAAATTACGTGTCCCGTCTGCCAGCATCCATTGATGGACATTAAGTATCCCACAGTGTCCTTCATGAAGAGTCGGCGAGTTATCGCTGGCACCATGGGCAATTACAAATCCTGCCCGAAACAGCATAAAGCACTGCATCAGCGGCACATCCCTGCCCTCAGCCCATGATGCTAGCCCAGAAGCCTTGTGCTGCATACAACCGAAGAAGAAGTAAAAGAGCAACACACTCATTTACCAAACACCAAACACACTAAACCACATCCTCCTTTATTCCCACTGACATGATTCCATCATAGATCCCATGTATACCTGTTCCCGACTGCTTAGAAACGTATTGTCGCGGATTCGCGCCCGCCGGCGTGCGAACGGCCACGTAACTCGAATCGCGGCACGTCGCCCACCGGACGGACAATCCAGTCGTGACCCTCTCGGACTAACGCCGGGAACCAGTCACGGGTGGACCTTTCGGTCTCACCGCGATCGAGCCAATCGGCCCCCGCGTGGGATAGGGTTGCTCGCCAAATTCGACCCACCTAAGTACCCACACGGAGGAAGTGGGACCGGGCGATCGCACCTCGCCGCAGGTCGACTTCGGACACGGGCCATAGCGACCCGTTCCGTACTATCGGGATAACCGGCGGTGTTATTCGTCGGCCTCGACGGTTCGATTAATTATCGGGCGTCTTTGCCCACGACCAACCCTTTACGTGAAGCAAGATGGGGATTCAATGAAAGAAATGACGAAGCGAAGCGGGAAAACAGTTCAATAATAAGCACATTTATTTCGCGATGAACGGAAAGCACACATATACAATTCCACCAAAAGCACATGCAAAAGAAGACGACAAAAAGCAAATGCGACAATGCAGATCTATCCGACTACCGGGCACTCGGCAACACTTATACAATTTTACTTCACAGACGGCGCCGACAACACACATTCCCAAAGCAAAAGAAAAGAGAACCACCCTCCAGGATGAGGGGGTAGGCGGGCCTGGGGCCGAGACCGTGTCGGGCCTACCCGTCTGATGATGAGACGCGAAGTGGCGGTGGTGCCTCAACTCCGCGGGCCTCGCGGACAGTGTCTGGTAGGGGGTGGGAAGGGGGCCCCCTTTTGTCGCACTATCTCAGCGCGGGGGGGAAACAGGAGGGGGTTGCTGATGCTCGGGGAAAGGAGGATTTCACAAAATTGCGGGTCCCGCGACGAGCGTCTCCACCACGACCTCGGTCGCGCCGCCGGCCTTTCTCTCCGCAGTTCCCCGAATGCGACGCGAGCACCCCCTCGTCCGCCTTCGCCGCCGCCGCCTCTCCACAACTCTGTCCTCTTCACTCCGACTCCGCGAACTCCCAACTGCACTGAACTCGACTGACGAACGCAGTCGTTTTTATAAGCCCCGTGGCTTCGCTCTCTCATCTTTGACCCTCTGCCTCCGACCTTTCACCTCGCTCCCCATTGGCCCGAGGAAAAGTGGGCGTGAATGCTTTTTGATCCATGAATTTGCATATAGCGACCGCCCTCCAACGCCCTGGAGGCGGGGCCAAACCGCCCCTCGCTCACCGATTGGACGGAACAAAAGTGGGCGTGAGTCGTTTTTGATCCGTTTTTCTGCGGTAAGTCTGCGATGCTTTTGAGCACGCTGCTCGGTGCGCGCCCTACACGAGTCCAGCATCGGCGCCCACGAGTGGCGCGAGATGACGGTGATGCGATGGTGGCGAGTTGTGACGGTAAAGGTCGTGGCGGTTGTGGTGAAGCGGCGTTGTGCTTGGTGGTTGTTGTTGTGATGGCTGTTGAGACGTGGTTGGTGGTGGTAATAATGGCGGTTGGTCCAAAATAAAGATAGTAAAAGAAAAACGGCTATCCTGAAGAGTCGCAGCCCTCATGAATGACATTTATTCCCTCAAGACAACGGGTTTGGGCCTAACTACACATATACTTACCGAGATATCTCACCTAAGGGACCTGAATGGTGGTTTGCGAATTTGGTCAACCACAACACTACCCCCTCCCCTTTTTACAGACTCGTCCCGAGTCGTCAAATTTTCGTGTGCCATCATGTGTCGTTTTCCCCTAGTACATTTTACCTACGGATCCCTGAGTGCGACATTCATGGTATTCGTGTCCCCAAAATAAATAACCTAAGGGCTGAGTAACTACCTAAACAAACTCACTCACACGGACGACTTAAATAAAATTGCCGGCGCTAAGACAAACATGCCGGGGGCGCACTCATATGTACAGTACATCTTACCTTAACTTACAAATTTTACACTAAACCATGGCCCAGGATCACTGAACTCTGCAAAAGAAAAGCAGTTAGCAGGGAGCCAGGCTGCTCGCATGCAGTCTCTGGCTCAAAACAATGCAGGTGACAGGGAACATGGCTGGCTGCTCACACGCAGTCCAAGGCCTTCCCTTTTGAACTGAACGCAGTGAACCACAACGGTGCATGGGCTGCACCAACGCAGTCTCCGTGCCAGCTCAAGTGGCACACGCAATGAGCACAACGAATGGATGGATGGACACAAACACGGTGCACGGGCCGTCACTGCAGGCCCGTGTTGTAGCTGCCAACAGGGCAGTTCTTGCAGCTTGCAAACTGTTGCCTTGATCCTGGCGCACATGGCAATGAACAGGGGGGGGGGGCAGAGCAAAATTGAATGGGGCTGGTGAACATGGGCAGTGGGCATGGCAAAGGCAGCAGGCAAACACAGCCCGCAGAAGAAGGCCGCTGCAGGCAAACACAGCCGGCAGATGAACTGGCCGGCACAGGCCTTGAAGAAAAACCCAGCCGGCAGATGAAGTGGGCCGGCACAGGCCTTGCAGCACAGCAGCTGCAGACGATCCAGCCGGCACAGGCCTTGCAGCAACACAACAGCTGCCAATGAAGTGGGCCGGCACAGGCCTTGAAGAAGAACAGCCAGCCGGCAGATGAAGTGGGCCGGCACAGGCCTTGCAGTAACACAGCCAGCAGATGAAGCTGGCCAGCCTTTGCCGTTCAGTGGAGGTTAGTGGAGGGAGTGCGGTGGTGCTGGCCACTCGGAAGGCGGGCTCGGACCTACCTACCTGTCTCCCTCCCACCTATCGCCTTTGCCTGTCACTGTACATACCCACTCCCTTAATTTGTCCAACCCCAATTTAGCCCCAACATATTTAATTTTTTTTCTCCCAATATAAATCGTCCCCTAACCCCCTGTACTGTCCTTGTTCGGCTAACCTATCCTGTCACCTAGCCTACTCCCAGCCCCTACGTTCCCTTCCCGGAGGGGAACAAGGGAGAGCTAACGTCCTGTGCCGAGGCCCAACGAAGCCTCAGAATGGCCTCCCCAGAGTTCGGTGATCTATAACCAAAGTGGGTCCAGCGGCCCACAACGACAGCGAGGGGATGGATGGTGCGGAGGGGTACATCTCCTAATCTACCCTAACCATTTAACTGTTAAACTACCCCGGGGCTTTCAACAAGCGCCTCTCGCTTAAACTATTGGTTCTAACAACCCAGATTCCCATCGCCTGTGTTGGTGTCCTCACAATTTCGGGCCTCGCCCCCCAATTTTTCTCTCCCGTGCCCTCACACGGTCTCCTGGCTGGGACACGTGGCTCCCTTTGGCAGGCACGACCCTCTGCCGAATCTCCCGCTATGGCACCCCCGGGCACTACACTGCCTCCGAGCCTACCAGCTCCCTAACACCGGGGAGTGCCCCCCATGGCACCTCCCCTGAAACGCACACGTGGCAGGCTGGCTTCCCGGGCCCCTTTCCGAGGGTCACCCATGCCCACAACACTGCCCACGCGGCTAATGGCGCCCCGGGCCCCCGCACCAAGCAGGCGCACCCGTGTCCACTACGCTATCCCGGCCCCCCATGGGCCCTTGGCCTACCACGGCGACTAGCCTGGTGCCCGGGGTACCCACTCAGCGATACTCACTTTTCGCAGCCACGCTCCCAGCCCGTCAACAGGGCTCCTGCACCCCTCCAAACGGGTTTCGAGCCTACACTCCCACCAACAACAAAACGACCTCCATTTTTAAATTTAACTAACCCCTAACTCACTCTACACTGACCCCGGGGTCCCTTGGGCGGGAGTCACTCCTCCCCCCAATCACTCATCGCACCATGCAGTCCCCATTCGCTCCACTCACACAGACCCGCTGGCCTCACTCACTCATCATGTACTCACCTCACAACTTTTCAACACACTCACCGCTGAACTCTGCCATCCTTCTATCTGCATCCCCTAACTAACTCGTGCTCCCACGTCATCCCTTACACTATAGCACATTCCATTTAACACTACGTAGCTAAGCTACGTCCCCTCTACACATTCATAAGTCTGTCCATGTCCTCAAATAATCCCATTAATCAATTTCCCAGGGGGGAATTTCCTCCTCCCTACTCGGCTCGTGAACTCGTTGCAAGGCTCTGAGAGCCCTGCGCCTCTGCGGGAGCGGCTGTTCCAGCACCGACTCCTCCGGCAAGACATATCCATGAGGGCGTAAGGTCGCCCTTGTAAGGCCTCAGGCAGTCCGCGTGGACGATGCGAGGGAGGGCTCGTGGTCCCATTTTAATTTTTAGGACCACGGCACTGACTTGCGGCAGGACGACCCCCGGGCCCTGCCAAGGTGAGGTGAGCTTCGGGCATCTGCCTTTCCTTCGCCGGGGGTTAAAGAACCAAATCTTCGTCCCCGGTGGGTATTTGCTCACCTGGCTCCGGTGGTCGTACCTGCGCTTCATCTTTATGCCCGCCTGTTGGAGCTGGTGTCGTGCGAAGGCGTGGACCTTCTCCAAGCCCTCCTCCAACCGACGGGCATAGCCCTCCCCCGGGGGCCTATCAAGCCGCTCAGGCGTCGGACCGCACAATAAGTCGGACGGGGCTTCTCAGCTCCCGTCCATACATCAACAGCGCCGGACTACATGCGGTAGACCCGTGCTGGGACGCGCGATAGGCCATCAGGAGGTACGGAAGGTGTTCGTCCCAGTCCTCCTGGTTAGTGGCGGTGAAGAGGGCCAACTGTTGGACCAGGGTCCTGTTGAACCTCTCCACCATGCCATCAGACTGTGGTCTCAGGGGCGTTGTCCATGTTTTTCGAATTTCCAGGAGCCTGCACACCTCTTTTAGTAATTCACTCTCAAAATTTCGTCCCTGGTCCGTGTGCAGCTCCTGCGGAATCCCATACCGGCATGTAAATCCTTCTACGAAGGCCTTGGCCACAACCCCTGCTTCCTGGCTGGGAAGGGCAAAGGCTTCTGGCCATTTGGTGAAATAGTCCATAATTACGAGGACGTACTTATTACCCTGGCGAGTGGGGGGCAGTGGTCCCAAAATGTCCATGGCCACTCGCTCAAGGGGAGTCCCAACCTGATGTAGTTGGAGTGGGGCCCTCATCCTCTGTGGCGGTCCCTTTTTTGCAGTACAGGCGTCGCATGCTCGACACCAGTCCTGTACATCGCGCCCCATGTTAACCCAATAGAACCGCCGGCGGGCCCGAGATTTTGTTTTGGTCCTGCCCAGAAATGGCCGCCGGCCTTGGAGGTACCGTGCACCTGTTTCAAAATTTGGGTCTTAAACCCATCAGGGACTATCACCATCCAAGAAGTTTGTTCAGAAGGAATCTCCATCCACTTGCGATATAAGATGTTGTCCCTCATTTCTAGGGTCCTCCACTGAGCCCAGTATGCCTTTGTTCGCGCCGAATGGGCGATTTCCCTCCCACTGGGCCTCCTGTTTTCCTGGACCCATTTTGTACACTGGCCCTAGCACGGGGTCTTCCCGCTGGGCCGTGCTCCCATGCCAATCCACCAAATTCCTCTCTCCCGCGGTTAGTGGCAAAGTTGGGCCTACCACCCGGGCCGCACGGACTGGGAGTTTCGAGAGGCGTCTGCCAATTGGTCCTCTCCTCATGTCTCGTGCAATATTTGCAGCTTTCCCTCAGACAGGGCGTCGAGAGAGCGCATCTGCATTCCCATGAGCCTTACCGGCTCTATGGACCACACTGAGAAATCGTACTGCTGCAATTTTCCAACCACCTTGCAATTTGGCCTTCCGGTTCCTTGAACCGTAAGAGCCATTGCAAGGAGGAATGGTCAGTTCAGAACCAAATATTTCCTCCCGTACAAGTACGGGTAGAAATGGCTCACGGCAGACAGCATAGCCAATAGTTCCTTGCGAGTTATGCAATAATTTCGTTCGGGCCTACTCATGGCCCGACTGTACGCGATCACTCTTTCCACGCCCCCTGTGTCTGAGACAAGACTGCTCCCAATCCTTCCTGGCTTGCATCCGTGTCCAGGGTATACATCCACGTCATCGGTGGGGTACGCTAAAACAGGTGTGGATGTCAAACACCCCTTTAATTTGAGGAAGGCCTCCTGGCACTCCTCCGTCCAATTAAATCTCAACCCCTTCTCCGTCAACCGGTGAAGGGGCCTAATATCTCCGCAAAGTTTGCCACGAAACGCCGGTAGTAGGAGCAAAGTCCCAAAAAGCCCCGTACCTGTTTGACAGTTGTAGGTACGGGCCACTCCTCTACCGCTGTAATTTTTCCGGGGTCGGTCTTCACCCCCTCGCGGCCTATCACGTGTCCGAGATAGGCCACCTCTGTCGCGAACAAAGTGCATTTTTCTGGGCTCAATTTCAGCCCTGCCTGCCTGAGGTGCCCAAACACCTGGTCCAAATTGGCTATCTCCTGGGTGAATGTTATAGCGTGTACCAGGACGTCATCCAGATACACCAGGCATGACTGCCACGGCATGCCGCCTAGTACACGCTCCATCAGTCTCTCAAAGGTGGCGGGGGCGTTACACAAACCGAACGGCATCACAGTGAACTGATACAGTCCCTTCCCTGTGGAAAATGCCGTTTTCTCCTTCCCGTCTTATCCATCTCCACCTGCCAATACCCACTCTTGAGGTCCAAAGTTGAGAACCATTTAGAGCCTGCAACGGCGTCGAGGGTATCGTCAATTCTAGGCAGGGGATAGGAGTCTTTGAGTGTCACGTTGTTCAGCTGGCGATAGTCCACACAGAAACGCGTGGTCCCATCCTTCCTTTTAACCAGCACAACTGGTGACATCCAAGGACTTCCCGAGGGCTCGATGACACCTGCATTGAGCATCTTTTCAACCTGTTCATCAGCCTCCTCTCTTTTGCTCCATGGGAGCCTTCGAGCAGGCTGACGGACAGGCCGGGCCCCATTGGTGTGGATCTGATGTTGCACCAGGCCCGTACGTCCAATATCCTCGGGTGACAAGGAGAAGATCCCGATGTGTCGGTCGACCAGCTTGTATAAGGCCTCCCGCTGGGCCTCCTCCAAATCTACACTACTCCGATTTACCATCTCACAAATGGGACCGGGCCAATTCCTAATCGAGTCTGGAGACTCCCTCTGGGGCCGGTCCGGCTCGACGTTATCGTCCCTCAGCTCTGCGACCTCTTTTACTGGGGTGCAATCTGCCACCTTCGTGCCCTTCCTGATAGTGCGTGGTTCCGTGCTAACATTTATCACCCGCACGGGCGCTATTGGCCCGTCGGTACTTACCAGGGTGCGGCCCACGACTAAGCCCGGGGTTGATGGCCCTGCCGGTAGTTCCGCCAGGCCGCAGGGGCCCTGCCACGTTGGGGGTGCTCGCCACCGGGCCGGGACCACCGCCTCGGCACCCGGGGGAATGACCACGGAGTCAGGAGCCTCCAGCTCCACCCTCTCATCCGTGCTCACGCCCCCTAACGGCAATTCCTCACCACCCAACTGCATGACCCCCCCGGCCCAAGTCGATCTTACAACCACTGGCCGTCAGCACATCCAACCCTATTAGACATGGGTCGTACACCTCTGCCACCCAAACCTCTATCTTGGTTTTCACAGTGCCCAATTTAAACGACACGAAACCACGTCCTATGATAGGGGCCGTTGCTCCGGTAGCTAGCTGCAAACTATGGTTTTGCAGACGGTGGATCTCATCCCAACCGTCTACACTCGAATCAAGGACCACAGGGCTGATGATCGTGGCGCTTGCTCCTGTGTCCACAACGGCGTCTACCCCTACGCCGCAATCTTGCACCGAATTGTTAAGCTACCTTTGCCAATTTGGCCACAACTGATGACCTGTCGCAGTTCTGAGGGCTCTTCTCCGTCTGAGTCTGCCGAACACGGCCCTACATGTTCGGCACTTCTTAGTTTCCCGGGGACTGGTGGGGGGGTGATGGTTGGGCCTGGCTATCCCTATTGACCCGGGGCGGAGTTGGTGGTCTAGGGGGCCATGGCTCTTCTCTTCGCGGGGGCCTTTCCCTGCGCGGGGCGTTGCACCTCCGCTGCAGGTGGTCCCCTGCGCCACAATTATAACACCTCTTCTGGTAAGGTGTTTGCCTCCAGTACGCGAATTATACCCCCTCCATTCCGGGTGGGGTACCCCCGATGGCCCATCTCCCGCCCTTCCCGGGCCCGACCGCCTCTCCCCAGGTCTCCCGAACCGGCGGTCGAACATGCCCTGCACCATCCTTTTCATTCGCGCTTGGTCGCCCAGGGTTGCCCCGGCTCCCAGCGCACTGTCGTGCACGGGGTCTACCTGTCGGACTGCCACCGCGTGGCGCCCAGCCCCTCCCCGTGGCGTTCTGGCTGCCTCCCAGCAGGCAGCAGTATCAGCCGCCTTCTGGAGGTTGTCCGGGCGCCATACGGTGAGCAATGCTCCGACATCGGTGCCCCCTATTGCTCGAAGGAAATGGTCCAGGGCAATCTCCTCCCAGTACTCCGGTGGCATGTTGGTGTGCGCGATCCCCACCAAGCGGCGAATGTCATGTGCCAATTCTCCCAGTGATTCCTGGGGACGTCGTTTGCGCCCGTTGAGCTGAGCTTTAACAAGCTCGCTCTGCTGGTCCATGCCAAATCGGTTCTTTAGGGCCGAATGGAGATCCTCCAGGGTCGCCCCCTCACTGGGTACCGTGGTCAGGACTTCCAAAGCCACGCCACACAGGGCCGCTGTGAGTTGTGCCACACCCTGCACCTCGTTCCAGCCATTGCCTCTGGCAACACACTGGAACTGGGCCATGTATGCCCTCAAGTCCGTCTTGCCATCGTATGGGGGTAGCGGCACCCTCGGTTCTTTCGAGGTCTCCTCCCGTTCCCCAGGGACTCCGGGAGGAGTGTACCTCCCCAGTCCCAACGGTGCCTCACTCCCGCAGGGTCCGAGCCATTTGCCCGGGGCTCCACCCACCCTTGTCCGCGTCTGTCCGTGCCCCGCGTCGTCCCGCTTACTCTCCCAAGCCATTGGACTCGCACTCTGCACACCCCCCGGAACAGTCATTCTGGGTACCCCCATTAGGCCAAAAGACCCCGCGGCCTCTACCCTCCCCAAGCTTGGCATGCTCACCCCCGCATCGGGCAAGCCTCCTCCTCCGCCTTGTGACACCGGCCCCACCTGGGCACGATCCGCCTCGAGGGAGTATATCCTCTCCCCCTGTTCCCGAAGGAGGCCACCCTGCTTCTCTCACACCGGGCCTCCACCCTATCCGTCAGTCTCTTCTCCATTTCCTCCATTTTCCCCTTTATTACCCCATTTATTTCCTCCCCTATCGTTCCTAACGACAGTTCCCCGACTTTTTCTCTTGTTGCTCCACCTCCCCTTGTACCTGTGTCTACATCTTATTTGTCTTGGATATTTCCTCCCTCGTTGTCCTAAACTGCTCTTCTGTCTCGCCCCGGTTTTTTCCTATCTGCTCCCCCAGTTCCTCTGTCTTTTCTCCGGCTTTCCGCTCCATTTCATTAATTACCTCCTCATGTCTCTTTCTACATTCCTCCGCCACCTTCTTTAATCCTTTCTGTGTCTCTGCTTTTACCTCCTTTAGCAGGTTTTCAACTTTGTCTGTCATTTCCCGATGTCTTTTCTCACAGTCCTCCTTCACGGCTCCCAATCCCTCCTTTATTTTCCCTTGTTCTCTTTTAATTCCTCTATCGCCGTCGTGTTCCTCCCTATTTCCTCCTTTATTTGGTCTTGTCCCTGTTTTACTTCTCCCAATCCTTTTCCTACTTTGTCTATTTTTCCCACCACCGTCTTTATTTAAATTAACCCTCTCTTGTTTACTTTCTTCCATTGCGACTCCCACTCCTTTTACTTTCTCTTTTAACCCGGTCACCTCCGCTCGTATCGTGTCGACTTCCTTTTTCATTTCGTTTTTTAGTTCTTCCAAGCTTCCTTTTAGGCTCATTCCCATGTTCTGCGTCTCACCCCGTAGCTCTTTCATTTCCTCCTTCATGTTTGCTTCCATTCCATTTATTTGCTTGTTCATTTCGTTTTTCATTTCATTTGTATTTGTATCCATCTTTTCGTTCATGTTCGCATTTATCTTCGCTGTCATTTCCGCATTCATCTTTTGTGCATTCGCATCCATCTTTTGTGTATTCGCATCCATCCTTGCTGTCATTTCCGCATTCATTTGTGCCAGCATGGTGAATAGCTGGGCCATGTCGGGTGCGCTTGGGTGAGCCGTTTCGGCAGGGGTTGGGGAAGGGTTTTGGTGGAGAGGGGGAGGGGAGGTGTCATACACCGCGGCCGCTGCCGCACCCATTTCGGGCTCTGGGTTCAGTTGGGCAAGTCCGTGTTCCTGCACAATCAACATTTCCTGCACGGGGATTCCATCCTGGACCATCAACTCTACACATTCTACATCCATTTCTAATACCCCCGGCTCCCGCTCGCCTTGAGACGCCATCTTGCTTCTCTTAAAGGGTTAATTTGAATCGCTCGTAATTTGGAGGGAATCGGGGGTCGCTTCTCTCACCCCTGGACCGATTCCCGTGAATTTAGCCGGAGACAGGAGAGCCCGTTTTCCCGTTCTCCGTTACCAGTGCCGTGAGGAGGGCGATGGGTTTGTATCGCACGACCTGACACCAGTGTCGCGGATTCGCGCCCGCCGGCGTGCGAACGGCCACGTAACTCGAATCGCGGCACGTCGCCCACCGGATGGACAATCCAGTCGTGACCCTCTCGGACTAACGCCGGGAACCAGTCACGGGTGGACCTTTCGGTCTCACCGCGATCGAGCCAATCGGCCCCCGCGTGGGATAGGGTTGCTCGCCAGATTCGACCTACCTAAGTACCCACACGGAGGGTAGACCGGGCGATCGCACCTCGCCGCAGGTCGACTTCGGACACGGGCCACTTGGCGACCCGTTCCGTACTATCGGGATAACCGGCGGTGTTATTCGTCGGCCTCGGCACGGTTCGATTAATTATCGGGCGTCTTGGCCCACGACCAACCCTTTACGTGAAGCAAGATGGGGATTCAATGAAAGAAATGACAAAGCGAAGCGGGAAAACAGTTCAATAATAAGCACATTTATTTCGCGATGACCGGAAAGCACACATATACAATTCCACCAAAAGCACATGGAAAGGAAGAAGACAAAAAGCAAATGCGACAATGCAGATCTATCCGACTACCGGGCACTCGGCAACACTTATACAATTTTACTTCACAGAGCAGGCGCCGACAACACACATTCCCAAAGCAAAAGAAAGAGAACCACCCTCCAGGATGAGGGGTAGGCGGGCCTGGGGCCGAGACCGTGTCGGGCCTACCCGTCTGATGATGAGACGCGTGGCGGTGGTGCCTCAACTCCGCGGGCCTCGCGGACAGTGTCTGGTAGGGGGTGGGAAGGGGCCCCCTTGTCGCACTATCTCAGCGCGGGGGGGAAACAGGGAGGGTTGCTGATGCTCGGGGAAAGGAGGATTTCACAAAATCGCGGGTCCCGCGACGAGCGTCTCCACCACGACCTCGGTCGCGCCGCCGGCCTTTCTCTCCGCAGTTCCCCGAATCCGACGCGAGCACCCCCTCGTCCGCCTTCGCCGCCGCCGCCTCTCCACAGCTCCGTCCTCTTCACTCCGACTCCGCGAACTCCCAACTGCACTGAACTCGACTGACGAACGCAGTCGTTTTTATAAGCCCCGTGGCTTCGCTCTCTCATCTTTGACCCTCTGCCTCCGACCTTTCACCTCGCTCCCCATTGGCCCGAGGAAAAGTGGGCGTGAATGCTTTTTGATCCATGAATTTGCATTAGTGACCGCCCTCCAACGCCCTGGAGGCGGGGCCAAACCGCCCCTTGCTCACCGATTGGACGGAACAAAAGTGGGCGTGAGTCGTTTTTGATCCGTTTTTCTGCGGTAAGTCCGCGATGCTTTTGAACACGCTGGTCGGTGCGCGCCCTACACGAGTCCAGCATCGGTGCCCACGAGTGGCGCGAGATGACGGTGATGCGATGGTGGCGAGTTGTGACGGTAAAGGTCGTGGCGGTTGTGGTGAAGCGGCGTTGTGGTTGGTGGTTGTTGTTGTGATGGCTGTTGAGACGTGGTTGGTGGTGGTAATAATGGCGGTTGGTCCAAAATAAAGATAGTAAAAGAAAAACGGCTATCCTGAAGAGTCGCAGCCCTCATGAATGACATTTATTCCCTCTAGACAACGGGTTTGGGCCTAACTACACATATACTTACCGAGATATCTCACCTAAGGGACCTGAATGGTGATTTGCGAATTTGGTCAACCACAACAGTATGTTTTGTAATTATATCCTCCATTTTGATACTTTTCCAGGAGTCCGTATCGCCAATGTTTATAAATATTCATCAAAGGACACATGGGATTTTCCATTACCATTATACAATGTATAAATTACTGCAAAGGTCCTTTTGGAGCCGATGGAGTTGTTACCAAATGTTGATTCTTACAAACCAGAAATAACATTGTGAAACATCAATTGTTTGACAACCTGATATATCATCATGATATGGCATATGAAATGTTTTATAAGATTGCTTCCCAGTGTGGAACTGCGTATTGGATGATAGATTGAAATTACTCAGAATGTGGAGACTTGCCAGGGTTAAACATTGAGATCCCAGGTGGAAATGAAACTCATAATTGTTGTGGTTTTGGATTAGTTATTTGAACGAGCATGTTAATTTTTTTAATTATGTATGTGTCTTGTGCCATGGTCTACCACATAAATAAGCATGTCAATTTCAGACACCAAGCTTCCACTTAGCCATATAGAAAAGCATCGATTGATTATGTACACCATGGGGAAAACTCCATTCACACTATAATGCATGTATAAATCCAATGTGTGGGAAAATTAACAAGCATGGAAAGGGCGAACTTTTCTACCTTTCAGGGTGGGTAGACAAAGCAACACACCCAACTGCCACCACGAGAGAAGGAGCATAATTTTTGATCTTAATCCCTGCATGCAGCATGCTTTACTTGCGGATCCATTGTGAAGAAACCACAAAAAACTGGTCAGAGCCAGAGGCAAGGGACCTAATTTCCTGTTACCACAAGCAGAAACACTTAGTCATATTCCATGGTGAAAGCTTGGCAACAAGTTGGCAGAGGATGGAAACAAGGACAAAATAACCAAATCCTTGAAGCCAGGCTGGATTACAGATTCATTCCAGATTTATCCCATATCTCAGATAGGCTGGCACTGGTAAAGTTGACTTTAGAGATCCATTCTAGGATATAACAATGTGTAGAACCAGAGGAAGCAGAGAGAGAGAGAGAGCTAGAGAGAGAGAGAGAGAGAGAGAGAGAGAGAGAGAGAGAGAGAGAGAGAGAGAGAGAGAGAGAGAGAGAGAGAGAGAGAGAGAGAGAGAGAGAGAGAGAGAGAGAGAGAGAGAGAGAGAGAGAGAGAGAGAGAGAGAGAGAGAGAGAGAGCACAGAACGAAGAGGACAGAGGGAGAGCACCTCAGTCACGGACACCGCTAGAGTTGATAAAACTCAGATGTATGATATATTGGTGCTGGGACAAAAGATGGAAGATAATGAGCATCATGTGTAGCCTTACCTTCATACCTGTGGCCATGGTAACAGCAAAACTGCAATGCTGTATGGCTGCAGCTGTTGCCCAGCACCTGCCACCCAGCATTTCAACACATTGAACTCGAGAAACTGACCCAAAATTTTCTTTTACAGTCCCCCTCAACATAATTTCCTTTCTATATTCCGCATATGTAAATTGTGTGCTGTGCCCAACACTTAAGTAAAATAAATTGCTTCCAAAGCAACATCGTCGTTTTTGGTTTGAACACCTCTTTTGTTATTGCTGTGCTCAAAACCTCTATGCAGAGTTATGACTTCGATTTTTATTATGGAAAATGAAAGACGAAAAGGTGTAGTCAACAAAAGCAGAAGAGATCAGAGATGAAAAGAAGAAACCATTCAGGATGATGAGTGGCACACTTCAAGTACTGGAAGGAAAAAGCATTAGGCAACAGATGCAGGGAGTCACTTCCACTGACGAGAAAACGAAATAATGAAGGAATATAAAGGTGAGCATCCAGCTTGGACATGGGGGATATGGGGGAGGGGGGACATAGTGGGTTTCTGGAAGAATGTGTGCAATCTGGAGAGGGGGGCTGTGGATTGATAGAAGGAATAGAAAGCCAGATGAGTGGAACAGAAATTAGTATGTACCAACCGGCCTGAACCGGACAAGAAACAGAACATGGGAATCAGTCTCCCGCAGGAGAAGCCAATAATACGAAAAGCCTTATACTCGACCCCCTCAAGGCGAGCAAGATGGGAAGCAGCTTTACCAATCGAGACTGCGGAGACATACACCATGGTATGATAGATGAAGGCCTGAAACACAATGAATGGCTCTGTGTATCTCAAAATTTGGAAGATCCTTAGGCATTGGCCAACCATAAATGCGAGCTTGGAAATATGGTTAAAAAAGTGAGGTTGTGACATAAAGTGAGTGCGAGGTACTCCAGTGATTGCATTTCATCTGGGGGTTGAGCAAATTAGTAAGAGATGATCCTTATGGAAGAAAAAAATTGACTCCAGTGACTTATTATCATCCAGATCTGCAGATTCTGCTTGTGGAGAAAATTGCAGGATAACCATGCATTCAAAGAGGGCTCTAAATACTGTTACGGTTGTGGAAATTCGCATTACACCATAAAGAGTCCTCAGGTGAGATATATCGGTAAGTTCATGTGTAGTTAGCCCAAACCCGTTGTATAGAGGGGTTATGTGTGATTCATCCGGGCTGCGATGCTTTGAGTTCGACATTTTTCTTTCTCTATTGTTATTTTCGACCATTAAGCCACCAACAACGCAAACAGCCACTACGTTTACCTTCACAACTCCATCCCGCAAACATCGCTTCACTGCCATTCCCAAACGACGCCAGCCAACCACCACACCACCACAGAAAACCCGACACCACCTTCGCCTATCTCCTTCTCCAAGCATCGACCACACCACCAGTCAACACTAAACGTCGTGCTGTCCAGGGCCCGTTCGGCGATTGGTGCCGAACGCATCGAGCCGCGAGCGCGAATGGCAGCCTTTCCGAGGGAGAAATTCGGATCAGGAAGGCTTCACATCCCCTTTTTCTCCGTCCAATGGGCGAGCGTCGGGCGGTATGGCCCCGCCTCCAAGCGCGATGAACGTGGATTCTTTACGAGAGGAATTCGGATCAAAAGAGGTTCACGCCCCCTTTTTGCCGCACCAATGGCTGAACAGAGGGTGGCATGGCCCCGCCTCCAATCACGTTTTGATCCTGAAATTTGCATATAGGTTCCTCCTGCGGCCTATAAAGACGCGAGCATAAGGCGACTCAAGAGTTCGCGCGGTTGAGTTGCAGGCGGCTGGTCGGGGCAAGTGAGGAGTTCAAGTTCGAGTCAGTTGAAGATGGCGGTCGCCAACAAGGTTGCGGTATGGGGGTCGCTCGTCTCATCGCAGGGTCCAAGCCAGCCAGCTCTTCCCCTCTCCCAGAGCATCAGCAATTCCCCCCCCCCATCCGCGCTGAGATAGTGCCGGGGGGGGGCGTTCCTCCCCCACCCTAAACATGGTGCCAACAAAACTGCTTGCGCGGAGCACGCCGGAGAGGGCTCGCCGACCACGCCAGGGGCACGGAGTCGGGGCGCAGCTGCGCGAACATTGCGGCTTGCCCGCCATCGCGTCACGATGACGCGGGTAAGACCTTCTCAGTCTCGTGGACCTGGCCGCTCCTCCAGGATCCATGCACATTTGGTCCACGGACCTGTCTGCATCCTTGCCTGTGAGGGTGGCTTTCTTTCCTTTGCTTTTTGATGAGTGATGTGGCGCCGAGTCCCGACAAGTAGAACTGTATAAGTGTTGTAAATAATTGCCCTTTTATTCGGTCATATTGCATTTGCTTTTGTTGCATCTTGTCTTGACGTAATATACGTGCCTTCCGTGTTTCCGTAATATATGTGCTTTGCTTGTTGAACTGTTTCCCGCTTTGCTTCGTCTCCTTCCTTTTATTGAATCTCCATCTTGCATCACGTAAGGGATTCGTAGTGGGTTTCAACATCCCGGTAATTAATCGGAACCGTCAAGGCCGACGATAACTCTGCTCGGTTATCCCTGTTATATGAAAAGAACCGCTTAAGCGGTTCATTTCCGGAGTTGGCCTGTGGTGTGGTACAACTCCTCGGTATGCTACTCGTGCGAGTACTTGTGTAAATCGACCATTCGGCGATCGGACCCTATTTCGCGCAGGTAGAATGCGGACTGAGTTGTGGTGAGGTTAAACCCCCACCCGTGACTGGCTCCGGGCGGTCGTTCCCGGATGGTCACGACTGAATTGTCCGTTCCGGTGGGCGAGGCGGCCGCTTTTGGCTACACGCGGTCGATCGCACGCCGGCGGGCACGAATTCGTAACAATACCATTGGCAGACACTTGGAACTGAAAGCTGCATGGCAGACAGTAGTGAAAAACCTAAATGTGTCATAGAGCAGGTTCAATAGATTACTCGATCTGACCTCTTGTTTGAGACGATGAGTATCCGTGCATTGCTATGCAAAAAAGACACAACAAGAAAAAGAGCAATCAGAGATTGCAATCCCTCGACAGCACTTATTTTGAGTGGTGTATTTATATAGTTTTTAGGGTAAATCCAATATGGCTGCCAAACCATGTGAGCTATGACATCATATGTGTGACCCATTTGTTCCTCATGGATAGGCAGTCATATGTGTAAAATTTCACCTCAATCTTTTTTGCCATTTCAGAGAAGAAGATTTTTTGAAGGTTAAAAAAAACAAAACAATACGGCTGCCGAATCAGGTGACTGATGACGTCAACATTTTTTTTTGTGGACCATTTTATCGCTACATGACCCTCAATTTTTTTTTAATACTGATCGGATGTAGCATTCTGCACATGCAATGATGACATCATAACGAAGGCACCAATGATGTCATAAAAACTACCACAAATTCCCCATGTAGAGTATTTTCTAAGTGCCACTTGTACACCTCTCTCTATCGAGTGCAGCCTGTGGCTGCTGGTTGCATCATTGGTTGGGATGTAGCTATGCCGCTGTTGCAGCAGTCCCCCTTACCAGTACACTGGTGCTCATTTTGCAGACCTCAGAAGGATGACAAGCTGAGTCAACCGCCTGGTGTATTTTAATTCAGTGGCCAACAGGGCTTGAACTCAGGACCCTAGGATCCCAAGCCACCACCCTTATCACAAAGCCAACACCAGGCGACTTGTGCACCTATGGCTTGGGGAACACTTTTGAGAAGTTTCCCCTCGATTTTTCCAGCTGTT
Source organism: Eptatretus burgeri (assembly GCF_056783735.1). Lineage (NCBI taxonomy): Eukaryota > Metazoa > Chordata > Myxini > Myxiniformes > Myxinidae > Eptatretus > Eptatretus burgeri. Next base: position 92,522,559 of record NC_140966.1, on the reverse strand, counting down.
CTGGAGAAGAAGATTTTTTATAGGTTTCATGGTAATTGCAATATGGCTGCCAAACCATGTGACCAATGACATCATATGTGTGAACCTTTTGTTCCACATGGACAGTCGGGCATACGTATGAAGTTTCACCTCGATATGTTCAGCCACTTCAGAGATGAAGATTTTTGAAGGTTTAAAAAAAACAAAAACAATATGGCTGCCGAAACACGTGACCGATGACATCATGAACATTTTTTCTGTGGACCATTTTATCCCGAGATGACCTTCAAAAATTTTCATACAGATCGGGTGTGGCGTTCTACATGTGCAATTATAACATCATAACGATAGCACCTATGGCGTCATAAAAAACATCACTCATTTCCAATGAGTGGCCAAGTTTCAATGTGCCAAGGTTGTACTTGCTATGTGCCAAGTATAAATTTTTTTCCTTGGTGCAGTTTCAGAGATACAGAGGTCCAATTTTTTTTCGTTTTTCCAATATGGCTGCCACACCACGTGACCTATGACGTCATAATTATTACAGCATTCTACATGAGTAGTCGCATCATTGGTGAAAAATTCAGCTCAATCCGACAACCGGTTGCGGAGGACGAAAAAAAGTTCTGTGCGAACAAACAGACAAACGGACCCAAATGCAATACCCTCTCCTTTGGCGATGGAAACAAGTCTGTGGTGGAATCCAACATCATAGGCTGAGATTAAAAAGTTGGAGTAAAGAGAATTCCTGAGTCAAGTAAAAAACAGACATAAAATGGCATAGCCCCCATTGTTTTAATAATTTTTCTGTACAGAGTTAAAGGGTTATCCCATATTTATTTACAACTAAAAAGGCTGCCGGTCTACCAATCGACCATCTTTGATCGGATCGCAAAATAAAGTTAGGTGCAAGTGTTTGCCATGATGAACTGTGCTTGTGCCATGTTTGAACAAAAACAGACCATGCATGTCTGAGAAATGGTTTCTGGACACATTTAAGTAACAAAATGGCCATCAGTCAGCCATCTTGAATCTGATCTCCAAGGAAATTGATGTCCTTATGTCAGCCATCATTCAGTATCTGTGTTCCAAGTTTGAACAACATCGGTAAATCGTTGTTCAAGAAATGGTTGACAACATGTTCAGCATCAGTTTTTTTACAACTAAAATGGCCGCCAGTCGGCCATCTTTGATCTAATCTAGGAAAAAAATGGTGTGCACACGTAAGTCATCATTCATTATATCTGTGTGCCAAGTTTGAATAACATAGGTAAATTGATGCCTGCTAAACGGTTAAGGACGTGTTCAACACTGACTATTATTTTTTTACAACTAAAATGGCCACCATTCTACCAGTCGGCCATCTTTGATCATATTGCAAAATAAAGTGAGGTGTGCGTGCATGCCGCGATGTACTGTGCTTGTGCGAATTTTGAACAAAATCAGACCATGCATGTCTGAGAAATGGTTGGGGACACATGTAACAAAATGGTATGGCAGTAGAGAGTTCATAGAACAAATTACCCTGCATGGCATGCTATTTTGAGAAACAAGGACATGGGTGGGGTGTACCAGCAGATAATTTGATTGAGCGATCATGATGACGTAATATTTTGTCAAAGTACCGTGAAATGTAAGCATTTTGAAAGCACCAAAAGGTGATGTGTTCTACAGTGTTAAAATATGTATACAATGACCGCATATTGAAATAAAAAAAAGATTTTAAAGGTTCCCAAATAAATAAATAAAATTCGGAATTCACCTTTTACATCACTTTATCTACCCCTTAAATAGTATCCTGGGATTTTGGGGGCCCCAAGCTCAACATATATTTTCAAAAATAAATATCTTTTCTAAAAAAACTTTTTTTCTAAAAAATATTATAACCAGTAATTAAGAATAGATTCATCAAGATTTCGTCTAAAATATTGCAAAGGGATTCAATTTGACATGTCCATAATGTGAGTGCAATAAAATAATGAGAACAATTTCTTTCTAAATAAAGATTTCCATCAGGGGTGGGGGGGGGGTCCGAAAGACCCCAGGTTGCATGGATGTTACGGCTGGATGAAGGCTACCTATTAAGGGTTGACGCATTATATTAGTTCTTCGTGCCTGTTGTTTGTGTCCTTTATGACGACCTTAAAACAGTAAGTTTCCTGTTTGGAATGATTTTCAGTTTTGTTTCACTGCCAGACAGGCAGACAAGGTAAAAATGTTAGCTCACTCCTTGCTGCGCATGTGCAGTTGGGACAAATTCAGACAAAGTTCTGTTTAATGACAGGTAACATTCCATTTGAATCAGTTGTTCTTCGATCATAAACTGCCGTTTGTAAACAGTCATAACTTTTTGCTTCACGTGCGCATGATAAAAAACAACAACGGTACAACCATACCCATACCTCTCATTCTCTGCCTAATTCAGTCACTCCACCCCCGAGAGAGGAAGCAAAGCTAGAGAGTTCAAGGGGTGATCCTCAAAGGGTGTTATGGTCTACACAGCTTCCTCAGCCCTTGTCTTGCTTTGCTCTCTGTGGAAACTTCATCTTCACCTGGGAGTGCTGCAAGTTCTCTGAAGGTGAGCACTTAAGGGAATAGTCAGATGACATGAGCTGGCACCCTGTCCCTTGGTTCATTGTAATCCTCGAGTATGATTAGATGATGCCAAAGCCCTGTTAGCTGCCATTTGATGAAACACCACCATTGACCCGGTTACCGTACTGCGGAGGGGTTGGACTTACAACCAGAACACATCATACCACACCACACATGGACACACCACACCACAGACCAAAAAAAAACATTATAAGCGAATATATATTATGGGCACACACACACACACACACACACACACACACACACACACACACACACACACACACACACACACACACACACACACACACACACACACACACACACACACACACACACACACACACACACTGCAATAGTCTTGCAATCCCTTTGGGGAGAGACTGACAAAAGAAGATAATGAAGTGACTGCACCGGAGGGCTTAAGGGAGGTTGGAGTATGGATCCCTCTCCCTTCCATAAAACTCCGAATCACCTAAGGTCTCTGTTCCCCACTGTTTTGTGCTTCCCTCTCCCTTTGTTATACGTTCTCTGTGTTAGTTCTTATACGAACCTTGATATTGTATCCAAAAAAATAAAAAATACAATGGTCGCATCATAATCTCCGTTGTAGACATCTACAGCATCAACAAAGATATTAGTGCTTGAACTGTTGTGAAATAAGCGATCCAGTAGATAACCCGAATCTGTGATGGGCACTTTCACAATCTATGAGAATCCTCTTGAGGACATGAACCGAAATAATTTTGATTGGATAGTGGCTGATAGCACATCATCATTGATGTCACCCATGTTAACAGTTAGGATTGGTTACTGTGGAATTCTTGAGGGAAGGGTCAAAAGGGGATGTCCCAATAGCAGTTAGGGTTCCAAGGGTCTAAGGTGGAAAAAGGGTGTAAGGGTCGAAAGTATTTAAAGGTCAAAAGGGTCTACATGCGTAAGGGGTTTGTCGGGTACCAGCAAAGACAACCCGTCACTTCGCTGATGGGAGTATTGAGGGGGGGGAAGAGAGATATGAGGGGAGGGATAGAGGAGGGAGGGAAGAGGATGGGGGGAGAGTGGGGGTAGTGTGGAGAGGAAGAGGGTGTTCTGGACAACCGTTTAAAAGGGGGAATTCACATTCGTTGACACCCCTTCCTCTCCTCAACCTCCAGAGAGTTTGCAGTTTTGGGAGGGGGGTGGTTTGGGAGGAGGATGGTGTGAGGGGAGGGAAGGGAAGGCAGCGCAAGGGAAGGGGAAGACAGCCCGAGGGGAGGTAAAGGCAGCGTGAGAGGGGGGAGGCATAGAGAGGTGGGGAAAGGCAGCATGAGAGTGGGAGGCAGCGTGAGTAGGGGGGGGGGAGCAGCGTGGAGGGCGGGAGGCAGCATGAGGGAAAGGGGAGGGAATGGGAAGGCAGTGCTATGGAAAGGGGAGGGAATGGTAAGGCAGCGTGAGGGAAAGGAGAGGGAATGAGAAGGCAGTGTGAGGGAAAGGGGAGGGAATGGGAAGGCAGAAGGAGGGGAGGGGAACGGAAGGCAGCATGAGCAGAGGGGAGGGGAAGGCAGCATGAGGGTTGGGAATGACAAAAGCAGCGCGAGGGGAAGGGGTATCAGCGTGAAGTGGGGAAAGGCAGCATGAGAGAGTAGTGAGACAGCATGAGGGTGGGAGGAAGCATGAGTGGTAGGGGGAGGGCAGCTTGGAGGGCGGGAGGCAGCAGAGGGCAGGAGGCAGCATGAGGGAATGGGAAGACAGCGTGAGGGAAAGGGGAGGGAATGCGAAGGCAGTGTGAGGGAAAGGGGAGGGAATGGGAAGGCAACATGAGAGAAAGGGGAGGGAGTGGGAAGGCAGCAGGAGGGGAGGGGAAGGGAAGGCAGCATGAGGGGAGGGAATGAGGAAAGTAGCAGGAGGGGAGGGGTAGCAGCGTGCGCGAAGGCGAAGGCAGCGTGAGAGAGTAGTGAGGTAGCATGAGTGGTGGGGCATGGGGAAGCAGCATGGAGGGCGGGAGGCAGCATGAGGGAAAGGGGAGGGAATGGGAAGGCAGTGTGAGGAAAAGGGGAGGGAATGGGATGGCAGCATGAGGGGAGGGGAAGGTAGTGTGAGGGGAGGGCAAGGTGATGCAGTGTGAGGGGAGTGCCTATCTGGAGATAACCATGGGCCAGACATGTTTGGAGATAACCACAGTCCAGACACATGGGATGGGGGTGGGGAGAGAGAGAGAGAGAGAGAGAGAGAGAGAGAGAGAGAGAGAGAGAGAGAGAGAGAGAGAGAGAGAGAGAGAGAGAGAGAGAGAGAGAGAGAGAGAGAGAGAGAGAGAGAGGTGGGGGAAGGGTGCTGCACTGTAATTTCGGAGGAGGTGGAGTGAGTATGGGAGGGAAGGGAAGGCAGCATGAGGAGGTGGGAAGGCAGCATGAGGGAGAGGGGAGGCAGCGTTAGGGAAGGTAAGCATTAGGGGGAGGGGAGGCAGTGTCAGGGGTGAGGCAGCATGAGCGGAGAGGGGAAGGCAGTGTAAGGGGAATGAAGGCAGCATAAGAGTAAGGGAAGGAAGTGTGAGGCGATGGTAGGCAGCATACCAGGGCATTACCGGGACAATAAAACGTGCCCAAACAGCAACATTTTCTTTTTTATCACTGTGTTCTAAATAAAACCAGGCAGAAAATCTTTTCCTCCTTCATCTTCTTCTTTACTGATAACAAGGTGAGTTTCATGCAATCCTGTTTCTCATGTTGATTGGATTCAGAAAATGCTGATTATACACCGCCTTTTAAAGCATCACAAAGCAGATCGCTTGACTTGCAACACAACTGAGAAAAGGAAATGAAAACCAACTGAAATTTCAACAATTTATTCACATGATTCTTGAAGGGTGAAAGCTAATAATTAATTCCATTTTGTTTTTTTAGCAACTGTGCAACGATTGGTATTTCCTTCAGCGAAGTAATGGGTCTTACTTCTGGTGGCTTAAAAAACACTGACCAAGCAGCTTGGTGAGCACTTGCCAAGTGGCCTAAGCACTCAAGCAAGCACTCCAAGGAACAGCTGGCTTGGCAAGCGATTAGCGATTGCCGATGGGTCATTTCAACTCTTGCACTGGAAAACGCCCAAGCAATGTCCGAATTGGACAAATTAACACTTTTTTTTAGCAATTGGAACGGTTGCTAAGTTCAATTCTGGAGTTTAAATTTTGTAATTCAGCGAAGTTTAAGAGATTGCGAGGTAATGGGATTTGCAGAAATTAAATAAAGCCACCAACATGGGTATCTCCAGGCATTTGTAAACATTGCAATGTATCCAGCGATTCATAGGTGTGATCAGGCATTCGATAATATGTGAGGAAATTGAAGAAAAAAAACCTTTGTTTGTGAAGAAATCATGGCAGCCCTTTCCAAGCCAAGGCATTGTTGAACAGGCCAAATAAAAAATGGTGGCATAAGACTCTTGCAAGCTGACAGGGGTTGACCAAGGTACCGTGCCACCTTCTTGGTAAGGCTTATTTTGGTTTATCATGTTGAGCACCCTCTAAATATTCTTCAAAAGTAGTATTCAAATTCACCCAAGCACCCAATTTTCATTCATGCACCACCTTGGAGTTCTCTTAGTATGCATGTAAAGTTTGGGGTTGTTGGGTTTCATGGTTTTGGAGTTATGGAGGGGACGGATGGACTGACGGATGGACGGATGGATACAAACTGACATTTATTAATACACATGAGAGCCAGATCCCTTTACAATAAAATGTGATACATTTGGATGTTGTTTCTTTTAGAAAAAGAAGATTCCAAAAAACGTTTTTGCTTTTTTATGAACCTTCCCCATCAGCCATCCACCCCTCATCTATCCACACTTTCCCCCAATCCCTTCCATCATCCACCAATCCATTCACCAACACCCACCCACCCCCTCCGTCCCAACCCACTAAACACTCACTCTCCCAATACCCATCCCCTCCATTCCTCCCTCCCAACCCACCTCCCTCCCTCCCAATCCACCAGGCACCTGCCCACCCCCTCCCAACCCACCAGCCACCCCAGGTCAGGGCCTTGAGCGACACCTGCTTGTTTTCTGCTGCCTTGCCACGAGGCGCAGCCAACACTTGACTGATCTTCCTGAATTTTTCCTGGATCCAGCATACCAACTGCAATACCGTGAGGACATCATTTCCTCCCACATACCAACTATTCGAACAACACTTTGCTTGCCATCTGTTCCTGAAAGACTAGGTTCTTTAGGTTGCATCAGGGACACAAGTGTGTCTTGTTATCTTTCCACGGTATCGACCAGCAGAGACATTCAGGCTTATGGTGAAATTCTAGAATTGAGCCTAAAGGAAAGAGGGGACGAACTAGCTGGTAAGCACCAGAAACAAACTTATTAGTTTTCTGCAAAGATTGACTTGTGAACACCATTTTGATGTTTGTTTTCCTTCAGTAGAAACACTCATGAACCTTTTGTGATGACATTTCTCAGGATGCAGGGATCTCAGGATTATATCCCATATATTTGATTATTCTCCATTGTCTGTGAATGCTTTAATATGGCTGTCTTGCTTGAGACATATGGCATATGAGAAAGCTCTTTATCTCTTTATCCACTTAACTGGATGGCAGCTTGCCAATAGAACAAGGTCTAATTGTACTCATGGATTGACCAATTTGTAGCTTATCATTAACATAACAATGACAAAATGTGATAATGTTTCACAACATGTATTCAGATGTCTATGTAGCTAGAATAAAATGTTCCAAGTGATTGAAATAGCATTTCACAAAATTATACTGTTCGCTCATAATTCGACTTCTTGCTTCATCAGTCTGTGAAGGAGTGAAGTTCCCACTGCTCCCCACAGTGTCAGTCCACCTGAAAGTTTTCCAAGCCTTTATATCAACATTGACACTCCCTTGGGGAAGAAATCGATCCATGGACACATTTCCAGCTCATTTTCTTTCTCTGTTAAATATTTTTTTTTTTTACAAAAACGAGTTAAAAATATTTCCGAACGCAAAAAGTTATGACAGTGCATTTGAAATCTCATGAAAAGTACATACTAGCACGATTGTTTTTTTTTGTTTTTTTTTAAATGGAAAATACAGGTGTGTTGAAAAGGTTTCTTAATTCCCATCATTATAGTGTTTTTGTCTTATTGCAAAAACTTGCTCCATAAAAGATTTTTGTAAGAAACAACAAAACATTTCTTGTTTCATGAAGGTTTTCACCTGGTTGATGGAATATCTGTTCCAAAAACATTTGAAACAGAGCACTTAGGAATCAAAACAATTTCCCAAAGCAATCAATAATATTGGTTCACGAGTCAGTAAGTGACCACCATATTCGTTATTGGTGTGTGACTGTCTGTCTGTCTGTCCCGAGCATAGCTCCGTGGGTTTTGATCCGATCCTGATAAAATTTTGGTGTTAGGTTTATGTCATGATCTAGTTGTGTTTTCCTGAGAATGGGCGTGGTGCACCCATTATGGGCGGATCCACGCCCAAAAAACATGTTTTTAGGGGGTAGCCGATTTAAATTTACATCTTCTCTGAAGGGGTTTATCGAATCTGGCAGGGGTTTCAGTATTTGGTTAGCCAAAAGGCAACTGCATAGCCCCACGGAGCTCGATTTTTCATTTTTGTCCCAAGGTCAAGGTCACAAGGTCACGAACTTAGAAAATTGTGAATTTTGACATAAAAAATCATACGACCGCCCAAACTTTGAGAGCTAGGATGACAATATTTTTTATGCATAATCTTGAGGTCATTCCCTACCTAAAGTCTTCAAACCATTTTGCTCTATATCGAACACCTTGCCCGTGGCGCCCCCTTCAAGTTTGTTTTTACGCTGATTTCATCAAAGTATGGATAATCCGAGGAGTGCGAAATGCCATATAGCCTATATGACGTTATATCGTTCCTGGGATGTTCCAGGAATCCTGTTTCTTTATTTTAATGTCCACAGCATTGTTTTGTGACCTTTAAAGGTTATGCAAAGGTCAAATTTTGAAAGTTGTTGAACAAAACCGGTTTTTCAACATTTTGCAGCGAATAACCTGTCACTCGTACCACATCATGTTTATCACTTTACGAACTTGGTCAAAAATTATCACATTGTCTCATCCTTGACTTCTGAAACAATACATCATCAAATACCGCTTGTGAACCATTGTCGTCTCCAGACTTGTTATTCTTAAAAAATCTTATTTTCTTAAAAAAAAAAAATTTAAAAAGGATTTCTTTGAAAAACCGAGCAATCATTTAATACTTTTGTGGAATCAATTTTTTGAACACACTTTTGTGTAGTTCTGAAACGCCAAATATAATGTTCATTCTTTTCACTTCACATTCGTACAGCAACAATGAACCGTGTGAGCCAGGGGAAAATGCACAGCACAATCTTGATAATCAACAATCTTGATAAAAACGGTTCTTCTGACTACCCTTCTTTATGGAGAGAGAACCCCGAGTGTACAATTCATCACAACAGGTTTTTGATTGAAAAATGTCAAATATTAAAATAAAAAAACAGCTAATCCAATCACAAACCAATACACACATAAGAGAAAGCAAGGCTTTTTTTGGAAGGATACCACTGCAGAACAAAGTACGAGCATTTCAAGTAACACTTATTATTGTCTGATGCAAATAGGTGCAAAGAAAAATACTTAGCCATTTGGAGCTTTAGCTATGCTGTTGGAAACATTTGTACACATCTTTACTTGCACCTCATAACTACAGTTTCAAGCCTTAACTCCATGGACAAAAATTGTTGGACCATCTTGTACAGCTATGCTGTTCAGTTCACATCATAACAAAGAGCAAACAAAGCTTACAAATCATTTTGCACACAGCAGTAATGCACACATGCAGAGAGAGATAAAAGATATCAAGAAAATAGCAGTAATTATTGTGGGGTTGGGGGGATAATTAACAAGCAAGTAGGTTGGTGGCAATTTTACTTTCTACACTATGTGGATGAAACCATTGTGTTCGGAAATAAAAATAATCATCAAAGTTTTTTAAACTGCACTGTGAAACCACAAGAATTGCCCTCCTCCAAAACATTTCAAACAGTTGGTGTAGGATGTTATGTAGGATTATAAAGACCAGCATATTGTTTTTGCTAAAGATGTAATTTGTTGGTTTATTGCCTAGAGCAGATGATAAGGTGTCCAATATCCATTGGTAACTTTTTTACATCCTCGTGGATGATCTCTAAGAGTAGGGTGAAAATACTGATTCTGGCTCACTTTCCCCCATGTTAATGAATGGGGGATTTTCAGCGATTCATATTTTTTTCCCCTAAAAATAAATCCCCTTTTCATCCCAAGGTATATTTATTTGTCTCCCCTTTTAACCGAGGGGCACACTTTTCAAATAACCAATGCAATAAGCTAAAGATTTGTTCAAGCATTAAAGTAGTAATGTGATTTGTTAAAGGTGATTCTAAAGAAATATCTGAAACATGTAAGCCTTGGGGCACTATTTTTAAAATAACCTATGCATATTGTTTATCTCACTCATTGAACCTATAAAGATTTGTTCATTCTCAAATTCCTTCAATAGTTTAATTTTCTTTGCACAATAATCCCCATCTAAAATATTTAAAAATAATACATTTGAATCTTTATATCTTTTAAGATACCCCTTTTGTGCCATTATAAAATGATAAACTTCTCTTAATGCTCTTTTTTGACCACCTCCTGAGCCTCAGATTATTTTTTGCATAAGCCACGCCCACTTTTGTTAAACTCCACCCACCTTTAATGAGGTATTTTTATAAGCCACGTACACTTTTACGAACCCCCGCCCACTTTTACTAAGCCCCGCCTACTCACATCATTTCCAGTTCATCTCTGACTCACAAATAAATCACTAGAAAATTCGAGAATGTTATGGTTTTGAAAAATTTCAGAACGAAGGCTTGTCTGGGTTTGCCCAGGAAATTTTCAAACAACTCTCCATTTCCAGTTCATCTCCGACTCACAAAGAAATCACTAGAAAATTCTAGAATGTTATGGTTTTGAAAAATTTAACAATGAAGGCTTGTCTGGGCTTGCCCAGGGAATTTTCAAAGAATCCTTCATTAAAAAAAAAATTCTCCATTCTAACACAACATTACATCATCTGACTGTACAAAACAACATTACAACATCTGACTCACAAGGCTTGCCTGGGGTTGCCCAGGGAAACCAGTCATTCTGTATATCAGCTTCAAGCCCAGACTCCATTTTAAACATATTTTTTTTACTTTCATTGAGAAGGGAGTGCTGTGCTGACTTTGGGGTTCCTTGGAGTTCTACTACTTGTATGGAACTAAGCCTTCAAGTTGACGAACTGGATTCAAACCTCATTGATTGAGGTAAGATTTTATTTTTCTATTTTCAGAGTTTGATTGAAGCATAGACTCATTTAATAATTAAATCACTTCATTAATACATTATTATTTTCTCTCACAGGAAATTGTATCTGAAAATACCGATTTTGCCACAACTTGGGGTGAAATTGTTGGCTTGGTTGAAGACCTTATGAGCGACCAAGACCCACAGAATGAGCTAGACCTTGAGTGGGATGATTTTGGGGTTCCTTGCAGTTCTACTATTTGTATGGAACTAAACCTTCAAGTTGATGAACTGGATTCAAACCTCTTATCCATTGAGGTAAGATTTTATTTTCCTATTTAAAGAGTTTGATTGAAGCATAGACTCATTTAATAATTAAATCACTTAATTAATACATTATTATTTTCTCTCACAGGAAATTGCATCTGAAATACGAAATGAAAATACTGCTTTTGCCACAACTTGGGACGAAATTGTCGGTTTGGTTGAAGACCTTGTGAGCGACCAAGACCCACAGAACGAGCTCGACCTTGATGGCCCAACCAAAGAGTTATACCTTGGAGACCAGCAAAATCCTGAAAAAGAGTTTTACAGCAATAGTACTCATTGTGCGTTATCAAGAGAATCCCCACTGAACAAGTTACACCTTGATGAGCCAGAATACAAGTTTTACCTTGGAGACCCACAAATTTTAAAAAAATCAGTAAATGAGTTCTGCCTTGATGGTTTAAATCTCTACCTTGGAGACTCGGGAAAAGGGTTCTGCAAAGATGGTTCTAAATATGGAACCTAACTTGGAGACTCACAAATTTCAGACATTTTGAAAAATGGAGATTTCCTTGATGATCCACAGTTATACTATGTGAGATCAATCACTGAACAACATAAAAATTGGAAAAATGGAGTTTTTTCTTGATGATCCACAGTTATATTTTGTGAGATCTATCACTGAAACCCATAAAAATTGGAAAAATGGAGTTTTCCTTGATGATCCACAGTTATATTATGAAGAAGTTGACACAGTTTCGACTTATGAGTAACTTACAATTAACGCATGTCGATGTGTGTCAACGATCGCATGACGTGCCTAAAACTTATGGCCAGCGTTATGCGGAAGGTGTGAGTCATATGCTGGCATAAGTCTTAAAATTTCAAGCATGGAAAATTTGAGGACAACCGAAAAGTACAACGTTTAAAGGCAGCGTACAACGACGTATGGCAGTGTTTTTCAGCGTGCTCTCAATGTTATCAAAACTTACCCATAACGTATTTGACGTGTACCAGCGTTTTAGAAAAATTTCCCAAAAATCGGCATAAGCTGGCTAAAACGTCAAGGTGTGACTGGGCCTTTAGGAATACACGGCCGTTTTATTTAAGGATATATGTTGTGATAAATCACTGAATCTCACCAAGTCATTCGCGTGAGTCGGGCTTGGATAATTTTTTTAATTTATAAGCATTTTTCATGTTAATATTTTTGGTGATATTATATTTATGTCGTTCAGCCTGTGCCTTTGTGTAATAATTTGATAAATCAATATCCAGTTCTTGGGATACACCAAAGATAGAACCATCTTTACCAACATAATTCATTTATATTAGATTAAAAATAATGTCATAAAAATTTTTATTTTTGTTGAGTTGAAAAATAACACATATAGCCATAATTGACCACAACACTTGGAATTTAATTCTTGGACTTGAAATGTTTGATAAACACCATTCTGTAAGAATTTTATGACTTCAACAGGTGGTGGAAGACCAAAACTATCTAAATAATATTTGTCTTGACGATTAAAAATACAAACCCAATGAGAATCATTCCCATTATTATCTTCTAAGTTCATAATAATATTCTTTGTATGTTTAGGCACATTTGTTAATTCATCTCTCATACAAATAACCACATTATGAATTTTTAATTTCTTACAATATTTTACAAGTTATGAATTTGATGTTGTATTCTTTCCAAATTCTTCAAACCACTCATCAATGCTCATTTATTTATGAGAATGATATAATCCATTACCTATTTTAGTTAATTTTACACCTGCTTGTGCGATTGAAGAAAGCATATCTCCAACGAACAATCTCGCTTTTTCAGGCAGACCTTCAAGTTTTTCAGCAAAATCTACAATTAGACCACTTCCATTAATTTGTTTCTCCAACTCTTTGTTATGTCTTTCCAATTCTTTTTGAGCCTGGAGTTGAGCCTTCCTTTTGTTGGCAGTTTTCACCACTGTTGAAGTACCACCCGTCAATGCTCCAACCGCACTTAAACAAGCAAATAAAGGAATTAGAAATGGGAGAAATCCTCCACTCGTCTCTCTTATTGAATATTTTTTCAACATTGGTTTTGTCATTTTAATTTTAAGTGAGCCAGTATCATTCAAGATTTTAACCTGTTCTCTTGTGAGCAAAACATCAATTCTTACTGCTCCTTTTCTCTAAATTGTATTAACGTTAATCGTACAAGGCTTTTGATTTTGAACACAAGATGATAGTTTATGAAGATTGATTTGATTAACATATACCCCAGTTGGTAATTTGCCTCTCATTTATTTAACAAAAAATTATGTGAGACTAATCATGACACCATTATCTGTATGAATCTGCAATTGTGTTTCTTCCATAAGCAAACAATATGTATCAACTTCTTCACTCTCTCCTCTTTCAATGTATAGGGACATATCCACTCGATTAGACTTTATAGTTTCCTTTTGAGCGCCCAGGTCAAATGCATAGATTGTATACAAACTTTTAAATGCTGTCATATCCAAAATAGGTTCTTTATTTCCATTACTTTCACACACCTTTTGGTAAGACTTGTATGCTTCAGCAAAATAATTTTTTTTCCCAATTAATTTCCAATCTATCTCGTGGATAAAATGTTCCATCTTGTGAAATGCGAAATTCTTTCACCTTCGCATTATCACTCAATGCAATATTCTTATTAGTCGCAGTATCACCATCTGGCTTTTTAAAAATGATCCACAGATATCGTGGCTTTCCTTCCAGAACACCCAAATTCCACTGTAAGAGGTTTGGTTGAGTTTAACATGTTGACATCTTCTTTTGAGGTATGATACACTGAGTGGTTTCTTTGAGTTAAGTCTTCTATTCAAAATCTCTTCTGTTTTAAGATTAGGAGTATATTCACGAATATACCAACTCATTTCATCAATTACAAGTTTATTCTGCTCACAAAAAGCACTTCCAAAACCAAAAAGCAATCTATTTTCATTATCATTCCTTTGGAATTGTAATCTAATTTTAAGACCATACAGAACTTCATCATGATCACAAAATCCAAATATACCTTTCAGAGGAACTGCCACAGTAAAACTATTAACTGCTTTTGTATCATCATTATACGCTCCTTTCCTTTGAGTATATCCAGGGTCTGTGGTTGTTCCCGTTGACATATCAGGAATAAAACCTTCGACAGACCCCTTTCCCATTCTATCACAATGCAAAGAGTGTAAATTTCATCATTTCAGATACAGCAGAGACATAATCAACCGCTTCAACTTCTTGTGTCCCAATGTACAAACGAACACTATCAAACATTTTCCAGAAGAAATCATTTACGAGTGTAGCGTTTGTGTTATTCCCAGCCTTAGTGAATTTAAATTTACACAACAAGAAACTTTCGGATAGATTCAAATGGGTTTGTTGATCATTTATTTCAAAACTTTTTGTACCATTTGCATTCCAGTCTGTTCCAGTTATTGCATTTACCTTGAAGTAATCTTTTTTAGTGGAGTTTGAGATGACAATGGTATCATCCAAATCATAGATACTATCAATTGCTTCCATACTTGTATTTATTTAGGAAAAAAAGATGTTAAAACTTTTGAAACCCTGACCCAAGTATTTGAATTATTTTCTGTCGTTCTTGGGGGGACAACTGAGTTTTGCCTTTCTTTAATTGCTTTTAAATTATGAGATTCCTTTTGGGCATCTTTTCTGCTCTTGACAGCACCCGCTACATTTCCCACAGCAGAAGCAGTTGAAGCAATTAGGTCTTTATGTTTAATAATAGTTGAACCAATACCCATTATAGTATCAATTAACCCATCTCCTCTAAATTGAAGTCCAACACCCCTTTGTCTCTTAGGTTTATAATATCCTCTATCAAGATACATACCTTTACCCTTGTAGTATGGGGAAAGGAACATCCCTTCCCCTGTAATTATTTTAAATTTTCCCAACTCGTATTTCCTCAGAATAACCATCGTATTCATTCATTGGAAAACTTCACGTCGGTGAATTCTGATGGATATAACTTCCCCATTAAAAGAACTCATGCGATTATCTTGGTCGGTTATCCTTAAATTTACTCTGTGTATGTTTTTTTTTTTCCTGACACATTGAGATAAACCAAATTTTTGGGTTCCATATTGAATTTATAACCAATTGGGGTTGAGTATGCACTGGATGAAAATATTGTATTTGTTTTTATTCCATCATTATAAGCACCATCAATCAAATCATAGTGAATTAATACCGAGTTTATTCCTGAGGATATTTGAATGACATTATCACTGTAAAACGTCCCATTAGTTTGAATCTTTTTTGAGGAGAAACCCAATAACTCTCTAAATGGATTATCAATTGTGAAATCAACCTTTTAGTTATTTTCAAGTTTAATCGTTCATTTTGAAGTATGTTTTTGAATCTCTATAACAATATTTTTGGGTTCATCACCCTGTTCTTTCATAAGACGAGCAATTTCGGAAGATATTTGAGAAATCTCATATGCTCCGGGTGAGACTGTTATCGTTTTGTATCCACTTCCGGGATTATAACTAAACTTGTCATTTTTATCAGTTATATTAAATAAGGTATTATAAGTTTCCATGCACAATAAAGACGCCTCATATTCTTTTGTTGGGTCAAGTTGTAGTGGGTATGGGAATGAAGATGTGTGGTCGCTTGTTGTGAAATTTAACTCAGGATTGTGCTTCTCATCTTATTTAATATAAGATAAAATGTCTTTATATTGATATTTATTATTTATTTTCATGTTCATCAACTGATCTAAAATGGCTGATGCTTCATTCAGACAATTGTTATTTCCAGCCTTCTTACTACCTAACAACAATAGCAGTCTATTAACTAATTGTGATGGGTCATTTGGAAGAAAACGAACACCTGAACCAAGGAAATATAAAGCCTGAATAATGTGTTTCTCCTTCTCATTCTTGCTACATTTACCAGAAAGGCTCACCCTATAATTAACAGAACTCAGCGGATCAATATATATCCTCCATCATCATTATTTTTCATATCCAATGGTTTATCAAAATACTTTAATTCACCCCTCACAGTTGAAGCTTGTCTTCCATCTTTTGTGAGAAGAAACATTAATCTGGGGGTTAATTTAACAGTGTGTTGAGCAGAACTCAAGAACCTTAATTCATCATTAATACCTTTTCTTGAACAAGATGAAATATTGCTGGTTGTTCTGTTGGAATGAGTCCTGCTTTGGTTTTTGATTCCGCTGAATATTCATTGTTTTGAAGAGCATTCACAATATAATCAGGGGGTTGATTTTTCTCTTCCAGTTGTTGAAATAATCCTTCATCATCATATTCTAATTCTTCGATATGCTCTAATTCTTCCTCTGTCATTAGACTGAAATCTTTTAACATTTGAAGTTTTTTAGGAGTATATTTTATTGTGGGAACTGTGGAAACATCTATAATTTTTTCTTTGGAATTTTTTAAAAGTGGTTTAAAAATTTTATCTTCTTTTCTTTCAAATGATTCTTCACCCATTAGTTTCTGTCTGCGTTTCTTCTTTATGTCTTCCTGTTGTTTTACAACTTTTGAAACCAACTCTTGATGTTCCTTAAATCTTGCTCTTTCTTTATCATCCATTTATTCATTGGAAAATATCATTTAATATCTCATCTTGTTTCACAACAATATATTTATATTTTTCAGTCGTCTGCTTCATGTAATCCCAAATTCCTTTTTACTACATAATGTAGAACAATTATCTCTCCAAAAATTGTTTATATCTATTGAATTTAACTTGAATAAAATAAAAGTATTGGCATTGTTTCTGATGGAACGACGAGGAAGTTGAAAGTATATTGACTAAGATAAATTCAATTACAAGAAGAATGTCTCCCTCTTGTGTAGTCGCTGTCCATTACCGTTTGGTTTCTCTCATGAACACAATCATCAAAGATAACGAGCTTCTTTTTTGATTTATCCAAATCTTGGGGAGATGGTATATCATCCGTATTTTCACTAAGAATACAAGTTATCGGTTTTGACTTATTTTTACATCTCTGTGTATCACAAAATAGTTGTATTATATCGTCAATGTGATCATCATTTCGGTTTTTTTGAAGTTTAAATGAACCAATTATATCTTCTTTTTGAAGACCAGCATTTAAACCTTGTCAGAGTAGTTGATACTCTGTTTGAAAACTCGACTTTGTGAAAATTATTAAATTATCATAATCTAAAAAGTTGGGAGTCAGGTGCATCTCCAAAAGTAAGCAGGTTTTTCTGCATCTGCTTGAACCAACTCTGAGACATCTTAATGAATTTGGAAGATTTTTATGATTGTTAAATTTTATCTTATTTTCCCAAATGGGTAAAAAATAAATCATTATATATTTGGAAAACAGGTTATTTAATTTATTATTGGCTTTTTTGGAAACTCTATATTTTATCCTAAGTTCAGGATTAATTTCAAGATAATCCATTATTATATTTATACAATATCTTGTGTTGATATTTCCCTGAAAATGACAATCATGAATAATATAGAACAACAATCCTTTGAACATTTCTCTAATACTTTCAGTTTCTTCCCTTGTAAGGAAAGGTTTGTTATCACCCTCATACTTTGCATTAATTTCTCTAATAAATCTTGTGAAGTAATTCATTTTTGGTGTAAATCTAAAAGAATTCTTTTCCTTTTTATATTTTTTCGTATCATTAATTGGATGATAATCACAGAATATATTGTTTTTAGGCTTTTGACTCTGTGTTTAATCCCACTCTATCACACGCAGGACAATTCTGAAATTTGTCATATGGATAATCAAGGAAGTCCAGCATATTTATAAAGTAAAACTTTACTTAAACTAAAGTTAATCTTCAGAATCATCTATAAAACTATCTTAATCAATCTCATAATCTTCAAAATCTTCAGTTGAATATTGACTCATATTTAATTAGTGGAAACAACATTACCATTGATATCCATATACTTTTTTCATTACCAGATTCAACTACAACATTTTTCGATTAAAGGTAATTTTAAAATGATCCTTAACTTCTATTGAATGAAATGACATTTCACCTGATATATTAACATCCTTTGTTTCATGAGGATTTACATCTTTAGGGTTGTTGAAAAAAATAAAAATTTATCCTTGCATATTGCAGATGGTCTTATTTTTTCTATAAGTTTCTAGTTTTTCAATAATATTTTTCTATAACTTTTCTTTCTTAAGCTTCATCCATGGGGTTTTTCTTTTTTGATACTTTTTCTTGTTTCATTGCTTTTTCTAGTTTTGAATATATTGCCAGAAGGAGAGGAGAAACTTTTGTTAGAGATACTTTAATTGATGTTCTCCCAGGTATAATAAAAGCCCTTCCACTGAAGGAAATTGAAGAACTCAACTTATCCACCATAATTGTTTTTATCCAATAGTTGTTATATTTATCTTTGTTCAATTTTACATCCTTGACATATTTCTCAGTATCTTTAACAAATTAGATTGATTGAAACTTGTCTTTTGCGTCTTGAAACATTGTATTTAGTAAGTGAAAAAACTTGGAGGATAAATAGGTGTGAAGTACAGATTCACCTATAAATTAAACGAAATTTTAATCAAGAAAATTTGATTTTAAGCAAAGTTTTGTTATATAAATATGGTGAATACAACGTACTGCGATGTTTGTAATCACAAATATAAACATTATAAAAAACACCTTCGAACCAACAAACACACATTTAATCTATTTAATCAAATATCTCCTCTTGGGTTGGAAAGAAAACATTGTGATATCTGCTGAAAGGATGTTTTGAAGAGTAGTTCTAAGAATCACCTTCAATCACAAAAACACAAGAAAAATGAGTTTTAAGTAAAGGGAGACTATTATATTGAAAACACTGACAGGGCATTTAAAGGGCACATAAAAATAAGGATTTTTCAATTTGGAGAACCTGGTCCATCATCAGTAGCTGAATCAATTGAAATAGTGAAATCTGATGTTGAAAACGTTTTTAGAAAGACATTAAAAGAAATGAAAATTTTAAAGTTTTATATGGGAGTGAAAATGAATATGAAAAGACAAGATGAAGAACAAACTCCTTATATGAGAACAGATCTTCATTTTATAACATCATTTCAAGATTTTTTGAATGGTGGGGTTCATGAAGAACTATCAAGACAAGAGAAGGATGTTGATAATACAGGGGTAGTAAGTGGATTTAATATTTTAAAAAGGCATCTTTTTAGATATACACATTCTAAAATCAACCCTCTTAAAGCTTCTTCTTATATTGAATTACCAAAAGAAATAAATCTAAAGAAGGCAGTTGTTAATATTAAGAACAATGATAATAAATGTTTTCTCTGGTCTGTTCTTGCTCACTTCCATCCACCAAATTGAAATTCAGAAAGAGAAAAACAATATATGAAATATGAGAATACCTTGGATGTTAAAGATTTTAAATTTCCAATGCCACTAACAGATATTCCTAAATTTGAGAAAAAGAATAATCTTTCTATTAATGTCCTGTTTATGGATTAACGGATACAAACAAAGTTAAAATATTAAAAATTTCAAACAACTATAAAAAATGAAGATAAACATTGATCTTTTATATTTTAGTGTTGCAAAGATTTCACATTATACATACATCAATAATTTATCAAGATTACTCTCTTCTCAGGTATTCAGAACAGCAAACAAAATATATCCTTGTCAGTGATGTCTTAATTCATTTCACACAAAAGAACAATTAGAACAACATTCAAAATATTGTAGTAATCATAAATCAACTGTAATTACAATGCCTAAACGTAGTGAAAAGATTTCTTTTGAAGATTATAATAAATATATCATGCACCATTTGTGATATACCCTGATTTTGAATGTATCCTAAAAAAGATAAATACTGCTTCTCCTAATCCAAAATAATCATATACAAATAAATATCAAAAACATATTCCTTGTGGTTTCTGTTATTATATCAAATCATCTGTTGGAGAAAACTATAATAAACTTGAACATTACTGTGGAAAAAAAGCTTCGCAAGTGTTTGTAAAACGATTAGAAAAGGATTGTATATGAGTAACTAAATTAATGAAAGAAACAAATGAACTGATGAAATTAACCGAAGAAGAAAAATTAGAATTCAGAAAGAACAATATCTGTCATATTTGTGAGGAGGAAATTGAGGAGTCTAAAGTTGGGGATCATTGTCATCTTACTGGTAAATATAGAGGTCTTGCTCATTCCTGTTGCAATCTTAATTATAAATTTCCTTCTTTTATTCCAGTCTTTCTTCACAACAGCGCCAACTATGATACACATCTATTTATAAATGAACTTTCAAAAACACCAGGGAATATTTCTGTCATAAAAAAACACAAGTCAAAAGTATATTTCCTTTACAAAAATGATATTCGCAAAACCTTGAACTCGTATTTGGTTTCTAGATTCTTACAAGTTTATGAAAACACCCCGAGCCTACCTCGCATCAAATGTAAGCTCCACGGGGTCTTTTCCAAATCTTAATTCATTCTTTCCAAAAGAGGAAATTCTAACTAAAGAGGAAATTCAGATTAAAGAGAGAATTCAAAGTAAAGGGGAAATTCGAATTAATCAGAAAAATTAATGAAGAAATTCTAACTGAAGATAAAATTCTAATTAAAAAGAAAATTCAAACAATGAATGAAATTCGAACTAAAGAGGATATTCTGATTAAAGATGAAATTCTGATGAAAGAGGGAATTCTAACTCGAGAGGAAATTCAAACAAGGAATGAAGTTCAAAGTAAAGAGAAAATTCTTTCAAGTAAGGGAATTTATCATTATGATTATATGGATTCATTGATGAGATTTAAAGAAACACAACTTCCTTCAAAAGAAAGTTTCTATAATAACCTCTATGAAGAAGAGATAAGTGATAAGGAATATAAACACGCACAAGAAATTTGGGAAATATTTAAGATAAAGAACCTTGGAGAATATCATGATTTGTATCTAAAATCAGATGTTTTATTGTTAGCTGATGTGTTTGAAGCTTTTCGATCACTCTGTCATAATAAAATTGTTATGGATTACATCCTGCCCACTATTTCGCAGCTCCTGGTTTGGCTTGGAGTGCAATGTTGAAAATGACAAAACAAGATATAGATTTAATCAGTGATGTACATATGCTTTTGATCATTGAGAATTCTAAGAGAGGTGGAATATCACAAGTATGTTCAAAAAGATATACTAAAGCAAATAATAAATATCTTTCAAATTATGATAGTGAAAAAGATAGTAATTACTTGATGTATTTTGATGCTAATAATTTGTATGGATGGGCAATGTCTCAATCTCTGCCTTATGGTAAATTAGAGTGGGTGGAAGAAAATGATTATGAAAAGGCTTTGATGAATATTGTTATTTCTTCTCAAGAGGAATTGAATGAGGAAGATAGAAGAAGGTTATTATTTTGAAGTTGGTTTGAGGTACCCGAGTGTTCGTCATAATTAGAATAAAGACCTTCCTTTTGCATGTGAGAAAGAAACCCCAAAGAAAGAATTGTTAAGTGATTATCATAAAAGTTTTAATATTTAAGCCAAATCAACAGAAAAGTTATTAACAACATTCTACGATAAAGAGGGATATGTTTTGCATCAGAGAAGCTTGAAACAGTTTTTGAGAGAAGGATTGAGAGTCGCTAAAATTCATAGAGTTTTAAAATTTAAACAAAGTCCTTGGATGAAAAAGTATGTTAAATTCAATACAGATATGAGAACAAATACAAAAGCAAAATTTGAAGGGGAATTCTATAAATTGATGATTCATGCTGTCTTTGGAAAGACAATGGTGAATGTTAGAAACAGGAAAAACATAAGATTTGCAACATCTTGGAAAGAAGCTTTGATATTGATAAATAAAACAAGTTTTAAGAGAGAAGAGATTTTTTTCAGAGAACTTTTCTGCTATTCATATGGATAAGGAAAGTATTGTAATGGATAAACCAATTTATATTGGAACAACAATTCTTTATTTATCAAAGATATTGATGTATGATTATTTGTATAATGGCTTAAAGAAAGAGTATGGTGAAAATGTTTAATTGTTGTCAATGGACAGTGATAGTTTTATCCTAGATATAAAAACTGATGATGCTTATAAAGATATGAAGAAAAATATTGGAGTATATGATACAAGTAATTTCAGTAAGAAGAGTGAGTTATTTTCGAAAAAGAATGAAAAGGTTATTGGTAAGTTGAAGGATGAGTTGGGTGGAAAAGTAATGAGTGAGTTTATTGGATTAAGAGCAAAGACGCTTTTAGTATGGTGATCAGATTGATAAGAGGTGAAAGGGAATAAAGAAATATGTAATAAAGAAATCAATAACTTTTAGAAATTATAATTAATTGTTTGATGAATAAGAAAAAAGAATATAGGAAAATGAATACAATAAGAAGTTATAAACATAAGATATATAGTGAAGAAGTAAATAAAAAGGCATTAGGAGCCTTTGATGATAGATTTATTTTAGATAATGGAATAGATTGTGTTCCATATGGATATTGTATGACAGAGTGTATAGAATAGATTGTGTTTTAATGATGGGAAGATGGGTTCGGGTTTTTCAGTGCGACCGCCACGTTTTTTCACAATGTATAAATGGTCAAACCAAGTATTAATCAAACTAAAGAGTGGAGAAAATCTCAGTCTTGGTATATAAATGGAAAACATAATGAATGTGAAAAATATCAAAAGTCTTCTTGAAAAAATCACTAAAACAAAGGTAAATAAAACAAATAAGCGAATCAATTTAAAAACTAGTAAGTTGGAGGATGTAAAGAAAAAAAATATCCTTGAATGGACTGAAAACTTTGCTGGTTATCAATTGAACAATGGAAAAACAATTTACTGTAATCTCAAAATTATATGTGGCTCAGGAGGTGGTCAAACAAGAGCATTAAGAGAAGTTTATCATTTCATAATGACACAAAAGGGGTATCTTGAAAAATATAAAGATTCAAATGTTTTATTTTAAAATATTTTAGATGAGGATTATTGTGCAAAGAAAATTAAACTATTGAAGGACTTTGAGAATGAACAATTCTTTTCGGTTCAATGAGTGAGCTAAACAATATGCATTGGTTATTTGAAAAAGAGTGCCCCGAGGCTTTCATGTTTCAAATATTTCTTTTGAATCACCTTTAACAAATCACATTACTACTTTACTACATGAACAAATCTTTATCTTATTGCATTGGTTATTTGAAAAGATTGCCCCAAGGTTAAAAGGGGAGACAAATAAATATACCTTGGGATAAAAAGGGGGTTTATTTTTTAGAGGAAAAAAAAATGAATCGCTGAGAATCCCCCATTCATTAACATGGAGGAAAGTGGGCCAGAATCAGTATATTCACTCTACTTCTAAGTCTTACTCACGTTGTTGTTCTTCATCTTCTTCTTGTGGACTTTTTTGTTTCACAGCCTATAGTTTTCATCGCAACTTTTTGAAACTTGGCATATATATGTAAAAAATACCCTGCGCAGACGGTAACGATCTCCTATTTTGAAAATTCCTTCTAGAAAAAAATTTTTGACGTCAAAATATCTCCGCTAATGGTAATCGCCTAAAAAATTATCTCCGAAACTAGGCAAGCTTTTTGAATTCTGTTTGCGGGAATCGAACAGGGCATTAGCAGAGATGAATTACTGCACATATGATGCATCACGATGACGTCATATCAATTTTTATGACGTCATTCCTATTTTTTGACATTTTTTTTCACAACCCAGAGTTTTCATCATATCTTTGTGAGACTTGCCATGTATATGCAGAAATCCCACACGCAGGCAGTAACCATCTCCGATTTTGAAAATTATTCCTAGAAAAAAAGTTGACGTCATAAAATCGCTGCTAATAGAAATCGCTTATACCATTATCTCCGAAACTAGGCAAGCTGTTTGAATTTTGTTTGCGGGAATCAAGCCGGGCATTGACACAGATAATTTATAGCAAACCTGATACATCACAATGACGTCATATTCATTTTTATGACGTCATCATTAAGAGGACGAGGATCTTCGCTCATTTGAGCTTGTTTCATCCAATGTTTTGGTGTCAATCTTGGATTTCAAAATGGCTGCCATTTTACACCAAATTTGCTGATAACTCAGGCTGTGAATGCCATATAAAGTCCATTTTGGTGGCAATACCCACATTTGTAATACCAAGGAGTTAAAAAAAACCCCCACAATTTTAATTTTCTTGAAGATATTGAATGTGGCAATTTTGTAAACATTGTGGTGAGAATACTGGGCACATGTAGATTTGAACCCTTTTTTACGTTGGAGATAATTCATTTGCCTCATCAAAGTCAGTCAAATTCTTCTCCAGATTCAAGCTTTCTCTGTTTATCAGCATTTCTTGATCAGACATTTGCATTCTCATGTTTGCTTTCCAGGAAGAGAAGGCAAGTTGTTTCAAAGCAACGACCTTGTCACAGGATTCCTTGTACCATGTGCAGTAAGAATTAGAGGTAAAACTGCAGATGAGATGTGATGGATCTGTGCAGAAGAAAAGGCAGGTTTCTGCGGAAGAATTAAAAGCAGGGGCAGTCGATGAAGGAGATCAGTCCTGCGATGAGACAGATACTTGCGGCCCATGCCACTTTGTCTGCATTAATTGACAGACTCGCCAGTGCTGAGTCACCTCTCTAAGAATAGTCCAAGATGTTGACTCTCACAAACACATGATCAGAAGAACCAATTGGAGCAGAGGAAGAGGAGGTGACTTTTGTGGTGAAGTTCATCATCACCAAGTACAGAAGGGAGGATTTGCCATTGGGATAAATCCGGGTTGTAATGTTCACAGGTTGTCAGTCTCATTGAGTTACAGAAGTCCTTTGCTGAAGTGCTGTGGCTGGTGAGAGTGGTACCAGCACCCATCCAATTGACAGGGTGACAATTGGAATCACCACATTTGAGGAAAAGAGAGTTTGGAATGAATGGTTAAAAGTAGTTCCATGTTGTCTGAGAGAGACAGAGATGTGGATGGAATTGTCACTGTTTGGAGTCCTGTTCTTCATTGCATGGCCCATGAGCCACTGGCGGCCCCTAGTGGCCTAAAGTGGGGCCCACTGACATGCAGTGGATAACACACAAATGTGAAAACACCTCATCATAATCTGCCATAAATGCTATCAAATTGACCGAATGGTTTAAAATGCGTGAGGTGTAAAAGCATTGTATGGACAGTGAGAAACTGAATTTTTGAATGAAAAGTGTAAACTCCACTGCCATGGCAGGGTCCAAGCCTGTCAAAACAGAGGCAGCAATATCTTGGGAGAGCCACGAATGTATTGGGGATGCCCTGTGGGAGGAAGGATTTTCTTAAGCAGATAATGTCCAGTTTATTGGCAGGAGACTGGACTGAGAGATCTGTTCCATTTTAGTGAAGGCCTCCACTGTTGGAGGTCTACACCATTAAGGACAGGGGAGAAGACACTGTTGGCAGAATGCACAGAAGCAGAAATTGGAGAGTGGGAATAGTTAAGAAAACATGGAGAGGGTGTCGGCAGGGGTGGGGGGGGGGATGGAGGGGAAAGACGTAAGGTGGTGCTGCTGTATGAACGTGATGAGATTTGGAGGATGGGCTTTCTTGATTTCTCCAAAGAGTGAAAGAGAAAATATGGGAAGAAGAGGAGCAGGATTTGAGAAGGAAATTTGGCGTGATAAATCGTACCTGGTTATCGATATTGTTGAATTTATCTTTCTGTACAGCCAAGGCCTTCTCGGATGGCCGGAGCTTAATCGTCTCAGTTTTGACGTGGTTTTGTCATTCTGTTTCTCTTATTTTTTTCCCCAATATTTTTGTTCATTCTGCTTTTTCAAATGTATCTGATTCCCTCTCGCTTAAAAAAACCCCTTTCACTCCAAAACACGATCTTATTCTGCCTTCGACTTGTACTTCCTGTACATCTCTACTTTTCCTCTATCTTTTCTCATTGTCTTCATTGAAGAAAAAGCTTATTCCTTCTTCATTTAAAAGCTTTTGAAAACATATTAAAATGCTTAACTTCCCTTATTTCTCTGGCATCAACACTTGCAAACTAGTATTTTGTTTGTGTTTGTGTACAAACACGAAGACTAAATACTAGCTCACAAGTTTCCAGAGACAGTGAGCATGAATGAGAGGCCTCAAAGTGGATTCCCAGTCATTTCATAAGAAGCCCTTGCTCATGTTCAAGAGACCTTCAATGAGCTTAAGGATGTCTATTAATTTTGCCTCATGTGAACTCCAGCTACCAAAGTCAACAATACACAAAGCTCCACACAGTAGATTGCAATTTCACCAAATAAGGAGCAGATAGTGCAAGCTTTATAACCAAATGGCAAGCCACGGCGCTATGAGTTTGTATGTTCCATGTTGAATTCGATTGATGAGACAATGACTCCCTAAAAGGGGTTTAGTTTTTATGATAAAGCCACTGTTCACATGACAGGAGAAGGGAACCGCCATAATTTGCGAACATAGGGATCTGAAAACTCACAAGATTTTTGTCAACACATTCATGATAGGCCAAAACTTAATGTTGAGTGTAGATTAATGCATGATAGGGTG
>NC_140966.1:92478329-92490829 GCF_056783735.1 Eptatretus burgeri | reverse complement strand
AGCCCAGGCCTTGCTCAGCGGCCGGCGAGCTCTCTCCTGCTCTCTACACACAAACGCGTGGTTTGCACGGCACAACAGATAAGGTGCTCCTCTAGCTCGCATCTCCTTCGCAACGCCCAGACTTTCCACCGACTGCAAGCTCCAAGCTCCCGACTCCGACACGAGCCCAGTCCTCCATGCAGCTCCTTGGCTTCTCCAGACTTCCACTCGCTGATCAGCAGCGAGACACACACTGACCCCCGACCTCTCCAGACTCTGAACTGGCGCTCTGTGTGGCCTTTTATAAGGCTAGTAAGGCGAGATCTGATCTCCGCACTCTCACCTCTGACCTCCGACCTCTGCGCGGAAAGCGGACATTGTGGAAATCATCGGCGCTGCACGGCGAGAGAAGCCTTGCCTCTGACCTCTGACTTCTGTGCGGAAAGCGGACATTGTGGAAGTCATCGGCGCTGCATGGCGAGGGAACCCTTGCCTCCGCCTGCAGCAATGCCGTTTGATCGGATCTCGCCGCTGCTGGCGGAAAGATGGCGTCGATTCGGAGACGAAGGTGAGGTGATGTTTGTGGTGTGGAGATGTTGACGGTTGCTGGGGAAGTGGTGAGGATGGCGTGGTTTGTTGAGAGGCGCGTGTGGTTGTGGTGGTGGAAGGTGGTGGTTGTGAAGTGGTTGTTGAGAGCGATGTTGGTGGTGGAGGTGCTTGTGGTGGTCGGAATGGTGGTGTGGCTGGCATTTTGTGGTGGTCGTGATGGTGGTGTGGTTTAGCGGTTGTGGTTAAGGTGGTTGTTGTGAAGCGGTTGATCCAAAATAACGATAGTGAAAGAAAAACGGCTATGTCAAAGATCACAGCCCTGTCCACACGGATAATCCCCTTTAAACAACGGTGTGGAAATCTAACCGAACACGCACTTCGCGATATAACTGATCCTGGGGATATCCTTTATGCTGTTCTGAGAATTTCCATAGCCGTAACAATATATATATATATATATATATATATATATATATATATATATATATATATATATATATATATATATATATATATATATATATATATATATATATATATATATATATATATATATATATATATGCCTGCTGTTGGCGCAGTGGTTAGGGCAGCGGCTTGGGATCCAAAAGGTCCTGAGTTCAAGCCCCGTTGGGCCACTGAATTAATACACCAGGGGTTGACTCAGCCTGTCATCCTTCCGTGGTTGTCGAAATGAGTAGCAGTATACTGGGCCGGTGTATATCCCAGTTAAAATAGGTGTACCATATCCCTGTGTCGTAAGAGGCGACCAGGGTTGTCAGCAAGGGCATCCGGCGTAAAAAAACATGTGCTAAATCACTATGTGGATCATTCGGATGATCCGCTGTGGCGACCCCTAACGGGAGCAGCCGAAAGAAGAAGAAGAAGAAGAAGAAGAAGAAGAAGATATATATATATATATATATATATATATATATATATATATATATATATATATATATATATATATATATATATATATATATATATATATATATATATATATATGTATAGATATATAGATATATAGATATATAGATATATAGATATATAGATATATAGATATATAGATATATATATATATATATATATATATATATATATATATATATATATATATATATATATATATATATATATATACATATACATATATTGTTGCGAATCCAGAAGCCATGAGCACACAGACATTCAGGCTACTATAGCTAAGTTATTTCGATAAGTATGTGTTTCTAGTTTGAATCCATCCCCTTGTCTGATGGGTGAATAAATGTAAATGTGCTGTGGAGTTATTTTGATAGTCAGGGTTTTCTTTTATTCAACAACACCAACGATAACAACACCAATGATAACAACACCAACGATAACAACAACACCAACGATAACAACGACTCCAAGAAATGGGATGCAACAGCCTCCACCCAACGCTGAGCGAACTGAATTCCATTCCCTATCATGGACATGAATCGGCTCGCTTGGGGGACTCCAAGAAATGGGATGCGACAGCCTCCACCCAACGCTGAGCAAACTGAATTCCATTCCCTCATATGGACATGAATTGGCTCGCTCGGTGGACTCCAAGAAATGGGATGTGACAGCCCCCACCGACGGTGAATGAGTCACGCTGGAAGCGAGCCGCGCCCAGGAGGGATAAGAAGGGAAGAGAGAGACAGAAATTGGTTCTTCTTGGTTCTTGTTCGTGGGTCTTGTTCGCTCTGTTCTGGTTCGGTTCTTTTGCTCTACTTGGTTGGTGGTTGTTCGTAAGGTGGTTGGTGGTTCTTCAGGGGAATTGACACAGCGGATTGGGAAGGATCGGCGCCTCGTCTCACCTGCGCGTGTTCCGGAGCGCAAGGGGATCCGCTGAAGCTCAGGAAGCTGATCGCGGCTCGCGGTGGTTGGATTCAGCTCGCCCTCACTGGTCAGGTCAGGTATGGGAGCATGTGCCAGAACAGCGCGTCGCTGCGTCCACTTTCCGCCGGTACTCCAGGGGCCTCCGTCTGGCCATCCCCCAGGCAGATGCCAGGCCCATCCCCATCTCCTTGAGATGATGGTCAACCTGCTGCAACCATGAGGCACGTGGTCGGCCCACTGGCCTCCTCCACTCATGAGACTCCCTCACTGAGAGAATCTGGTGAGCAGGATCAGCGTCAGGAAAACGAGCCACATGTCCATACAGCCGCAGCTGACGCTCACGGACTATGCAGGTAACAAATCTCATCCGAGTCTCTCTCAGCAACCGCTCGTTGGACACAAAATCCGACCAGCGATAGCCAAGGATTCTCCGAAGAGACCTGGTACCAAAGGAATTAAGTCTCCGTCTCAGATCCTTGGTCAAAGTCCAAGTCTCGCACCCATAGAGCAAGACTGGAAGTACCAAGGACCTGAAGACTCGGACTTTCGTCCTCCCGCACAGGTACCGGCAGCGCCACACCCCATGATCCAGTGAATCCACGACTCCCCAGGCCCGACCCAGACGTCTATTGACCTCCGGCTCACAACCTGCGGAGACATGAATATCACTGCCAAGGTAAGTGAATCTATCCACGACCTCAACATCCTCACCACAAACAGACACAGACAGGACAGCAGCATCCAAGATGTCACCGAAAGCCTGGATCTTTGTTTTGACCCAAGAAATCCGTAATCCCAACGGCTCCGACTCCTCATTCAGCACCTCGAGGGCCCCCAAGAGGATGTCTAAAGTCTCCGCAAAGATGACTGCATCATCTGCAAAATCAAGGTCCGAGATCTTGACATTGCCAAACGATGCACCGCAACTTGATCTCTCCGACATCCTCCCAAAAATCCAGTCCATACAAGTGCTGAAAAGTGTGGGGGCAAGTACACATCCCTGACGAACTCCAGTAACAACTGGAAATAAGTCAGAGGCGGTACCACCACACTTCACAGCACTCTCAGTACCAGAGTAGAGTTCAGACATCAGATCGATCAGTTTCGGTGGCACCCCACGAAGACCAAGAATCCTCCAGAGGACATCCCGATTCACTGAATCGAACGCTTTACAGAGATCAACATAGGCTGCAAGCAGCCCCTGCCGAAACTCTCGTCTGCGTTCGGTGAGGACACGAAGTGCAAGGATACGGTCAATCGTTGACCTCTTTGGTGTAAAGCCTGACTGCTCTGGACGCTGGTGCTCAAGCAGATGGTGGCGAACCCTATCAAGAATTATCCGAGCAAAGACCTTGCCCGGCACTGAGAGCAGCGTCACCCCTCGGTAGTTGTTGCAGTCTTGGCGATCACCCTTCCCTTTCCAGAGAGGGACAACAAGGCCCCTCTTCCAGTCAGTTGGGATGATGCCTGTGTTCCAGGCAGAGCACAAAACTGCATGCAACGACGCGAGTGCAGCATTTCCACCAGCCTTGAGAAGTTCAGCATGGATGCCACAGATCCCTGGAGCTTTGCCCCGTTTCAACTGGTTCACCGCAGCCCGTGTTTCCACAAGCGATGGTGGACCACAGTTGATTCGAGGGTCAGCAACAGGGATTGTAACACCCTTGACGTCCAACTCGACAGCTGGGGGATCAGCCTGGTACAACCGCTCAAAGTAACCGGCCCAGCGGGCCTTCACTTCAGACTCCTCTGTCAAGAGCCTACCACTCTCTGCTCGAACTGCAGTGCTCCGAGGGATGGGCTTGGATGAACGTAATGCGCGAATTCCCCTGTAAGCGGGACGAGAATCACCTGTCCACAGGTGATGCTCTACCCCCTCACAGATTCCTCGCACATAGGCCTCCTTGTGCACCCTCAGTGCACGTACAGTTTTACGCCTCAGCTCCCTGAACAGCTCAGCTCTGCCATTCAGCCTGGCCCTGCGACTCTGGTCAATGGTATCCAGTGTCCCTTGAGAGACAAAATTCTTCTTTGCCCTGCGGTGAACTCCAAGGCATCCACCGGCAACATCAAGGACGGTGGTCTTGAAGGTGCTCCACAACTCTTCAGGACCCCCCAAAGCACCCAGACCCCCCAAGTGTCCACTCAGCCTGTTCGCAAACTCCTCAGCTACTCTCTCATCCCTGAGCTTGGCAACATCCAGCCTAGGCTGGGATGGTACCATTCTCCAGGATTTAAGGTGCAGCTTTAGAGTTGCTACAACAAGCCTGTGGTCAGTATTGAGGAACTGAGCACTCCGGTAGACCCTGCAGTTCTGGATCATCCTCCAACGACCGTCAATGAGGACATGGTCAATCTCCTTTGCCACACCGCCAGCGTTGGAATACCAAGTCCAGCGATGAGCTTGCGGGCGCTGAAACCATGAACCAGCCACCCTAAGTCCATGACTTCTTGCAAAGTCAAGGAACTTAGTGCTATTCTGGTTCATAGTTCCTGACCCATGGGGACCAACACACACCTCATAGCCATCCCTATCAGTTCCAGTCGATGCATTGAAATCCCCCAAGACTAGAAGTGTATCTCGTCTGGGGCACTGATCAACCACAGACTCGAGTGTGGCGTAGAATGCATCCTTCACGGTAAGATCACTCGCCTCAGTCGGAGCATAAATAGAGACCAGGGAAATGACACCTAAGGAGTGACGAATCCTTAATCTCATAATACGATCGTTGACCGGTGTTACCTCAATTATCATTGGGGTCAGCTTATTGGACACAGCTACAGCAACTCCTTGGGTATGGTAACCATCAGAGCGACCAGACCAATAGTAGGTGTAACCACCCACCATTATCTCGCCGCAATCCGGTCTCCGAACCTCAGAGAGAGCTGCAATCCCGATGTCCAAACGCTTGAGCTCAGATGATAACAGAGACAGGTGATCATCCTCTCTTAGGGATAGGACATTCCAGGCACCCACCCGAAGGGACCGCCTCAGGTTAACCCAAGGAGACCGCCGTCTGGTGGACGACACCTCAGCACCACTCCGACACACTCTCCCGCAATCTGACCCAGGGATGTTACCCCGTGGTTTCCCTCCTATCAAAGATTGGGGGTCCCGAAGGCTTTGCCCCAATCCCATCATCCGGTGAGCTGCCCTGCGAAGGGAAGCTGCACAGGAGGTACTCCCACGGAGTGGGTTTTCAGATTTTTTTGCGTTTTTGCGTTTTGCGGAATGAAGCGTTTTACGGTGGCTGGAGTGCAAATCCTGCCACCAACCTCCTAATAAGAAGTAACCCAACTGCAGGAGGACGTCCGCAGACACAGTTGGGCACTAGATATGGATGGCCGTTGGCTCACAAGGAGCTCCTCCGCCCTTTGACAGGTTTTGTTTTTAATCCTGCTGGGTGTCCATATCCAAACACCCTCCTCACCAGAAAACCTGGTGGGGGAGACGGTTTAGTCGCCGACAACCCGACCATGGAACAGGTTAGTACAGGTTTACATGGTACCTGTAGCAGGTCACAGATCGAACCTGACCTGACAAAAGCTCGCTCGCTTGGGGGACTCCAAGAAATGGGATGCGACAGCCTCCACCCAACGCTGAGCAAACTGAATTCCATTCCCTCATATGGACATGAATTGGCTCGCTCGGTGGACTCCAAGAAATGGGATGTGACAGCCCCCACCGACGGTGAATGAGTCACGCTGGAAGCGAGCCGCGCCCAGGAGGGATAAGAAGGGAAGAGAGAGACAGAAATTGGTTCTTCTTGGTTCTTGTTCGTGGGTCTTGTTCGCTCTGTTCTGGTTCGGTTCTTTTGCTCTACTTGGTTGGTGGTTGTTCGTAAGGTGGTTGGTGGTTCTTCAGGGGAATTGACACAGCGGATTGGGAAGGATCGGCGCCTCGTCTCACCTGCGCGTGTTCCGGAGCGCAAGGGGATCCGCTGAAGCTCAGGAAGCTGATCGCGGCTCGCGGTGGTTGGATTCAGCTCGCCCTCACTGGTGCCCGGTCTGAATGGCTCGAAGACTACATGAGGTGGACAGGTCCGAGGCAGAATCTGGTCTTCAGCTCGTCCTTTCCATCCGAGCTGGAGACCTTAATAAAGACCATTTTTGGTCCAATTCTTTGGGTTTGTGCGTATGTGTGTTTGTGGCGCCATTATAGTAAGTAGTGAATTGTTAAGTGCCTTCCTGTAGATACGTGCATATTAATATTCGGTTTAGCTCTGCCCTTATGTGCTCCCCTCATCCCCAATTGTGAATAAATACCCCGATTGTTGAATGTTTCAGCTCGTTCGCGTCTATTCTTTCATTGGCTTCGCGTACTGCATGCTTGAAAATTAGCCAGGCCGTTGCAACGGGATATTTGGGACCGACGGATCTCGGCGATCAAAGCGCTCGGATCGCACATGGAATGAGTACCATAAGCGGCTCGTTCCTTAGGGGAGCGGTCGAGGGTGGATTTCCCCGGGAAGTTGGACCACGTGGGTATTTATTGAAATTGGCAATCGACCCTTCCCCACGTGGTCTGTATATTGGCGAACTTTGGTCCAAAAAGGGACCCGTACTTCTCCGGAGTTTTCTGAAGAAGTATGATCTAAATTCTGGGTGATCGGTCGAGTTGACTCTGCAGCTCCATCTTGCGGTCGTGCTCGTGGCCAATGCCCTGCCCCGAAACAATATCTCTCTCTCCTCTCTCCTCTCTCCTCTCTCCTCTCTCCTCTCTCCTCTCTCCTCTCTCTCTCTCTCTCTCTCTCTCTCTCTCTCTCTCTCTCTCTCTCTCTCTCTCTCTCTCTCTCTCTCTCTCTCTCTATATATCTCTGTCTCCCCCTGCTGGTGGTTTGTTTTCTGGGCACGGTGTCATGGCCGCCGTAGGCTCCTGCTCTGTGTTGTGAGTCCAGTGTTATTCTCTCCCCTGTCGTTTAATATTTTCATCGTCTTTTTTCCTCTTCCCCCTCCGCTTTCTGCTCCCACCCCCCCTTCTTCTCGACTCGCCTTCCCCTTCCTTTCCCCGTCCCCTCCCTTCCCCCCACCCTGTTTGAGTTCGTTACTCACCCCCACCCTTTTTCCCCGCATGGTTAATGACAGTTTTGTGTTTATATTTTTCATTCCCTTACCTTTCCCCTTTTTTTCTTTGGGACGAGAGAGAGACAGAGAGCCCACAGCTTGTGGTATAGGTAAGCTTCGAGCCAGTAGCCTACTCTGTTATCGAGTGCGTTCCTGTTTACCTATATTACGGGTGTGTTTTTTTTGTTTCGGCGAGACACACATCTGAGCGGTCATATCACCTTTCCCCTCATTCCCTCCCTCACCCCTCCCCTTACTTCCGTTCTTTGAAATCAAAGAATGTCGACACGTTTCCGCTATGCAGCCTATGAGGCCTTGACGAGGAAATATGGCGTCGTGTTCATTCCTCCTAATGTGGTCAGTGTTGATGACATTGTTCCTGCCATTGGTAATATGGTTGGGTTTGAAAAAGTCTGCGCAGCTTCTCGCATGAATAAACGAGTAGTTGTTTTTGTATCGGACGATCATTTAGTACATGACATCGTCTCGACGGGAGTATCAACTGAAAATGGTTGTTTCATCTTAGCCTCCCCTCTCGCCACAACTAGTACCAAAATTGTACTCAGTAATGTCCCACCTTTCATCCAGAATGAAGCACTGGTAAAATAATTATCTGCATTCGGGACCATAGTCTCTCAGATTACAATGTTACCTTTGCGATGCAGGAACGACCAGGCTAAACACGTGATGTCTTTCAGGCGACAGGCGTACATTGTGCTTCCCTCGTCCAACGTCGATAAAGTGCTTAATGTGGTCTTTAAATTTCGCATAGAGGGTCACAAGTACCAGGTGTACGCGTCGACGGAAACACTGAAATGTTTTAACTGCAATGGTTTCGGCCATTGAAAACGTTTCTGCCCGAAAACTGCATCCCCAACAGCCGAGGATACTATTGTTCCGTCTAATACGGCCCCACCTGTTAGCACCGACGACGCTGTTACAGTCTCAGAGAATGAAACATCAGACCCGAAGGACACAGAGCATACCTCAACTGTTTGGGATGGGTTTACAACTATTCCCTTATTAAGGAAAAGAAAAACGTATCGGAATGACAACCCACTAACGAAAAAAAGTGGTTTTGGCTGTGAGTGAAATAACTCCGGGCTTATGTGACACAGTGTCAATGACAAATCGGTATGAGTCACTCTCCAATGATGAAATGGACCCCCTGTTGGTAGATCAAGGTGAAGGGGGTGAGAGAAAATTAAGGAAACTGCAGTCAAGATCCCTGCTTCTGATAAGGGAATTGAACCATGTTATGATCTTACCGAGAAAGAATTAAAAACTGTCTCCAGAACCCCCCAATCGTGCCACGAGTTAACCACCAACGACTCCTCAATGGTGGAAATTACTCCATCGAATACCCCTGAAGTCATACCTGAGTGTTGTGACAAAGCTCTGAAAAAACCGTATCCTGAAAAACCTGAGGCAGACGCTGATACAACCACCCTCCCCCCTCCCCTCACTCCATCTCCCACTCCCCCCCGCCACCCCCTTCTACATTACTCAAGGTGGAATCAGATCCTCCCTCACCCCTCCCCTCCACGTCGAAAACAGAACAACCTGATACCTGTATACGACAGAGTTTAAACACAGTTTGTGAATTAGAAATTGAAAATTTTCCAGATAGTGCTTCTGACATGTCAGTAGGAGAACCAGTTAACATCGAAGAAATCCCTACAAATAGTACTCCTAATGTCTCCCCATCGCAAATACTTAAATTCCTAAATCATACATTTAGGAAAAGACGTAGATATAAAGGAATACTTTTCTGACTTACATGGTTGTATTGAAACAGCAAAAAGTATCATTCATCGACCTAATGATTACCATTTCACCGAATCACAGTACAGTAGGCTTAAAAAGCACATTGTTAAAGCTAAAATGGAAATGAAATGATGACCTGCGGGCACTTCTTTGCTTGCCACCTCTTTATCACCATGGCGATCTTTGGCAGCCTAAACATAAATGGTGGAGCAAGCCAGTCTCGGATGCTCCAAGTAGTCAACCTCATTAAACAACAGAAATTAGATGTAGCTTTTTTTACAAGAAACCCACTCAACTCCAGCATCTCACAGTGTTTGGAATAGAATGATGAAAAAGACCGGTTATTTTAGTGATTCCAACTCTCGCACAGCAGGAGTTGCTTTTCTGCTTAGTCTGCACTTTTGCCCTCGACAACTTTAATTTCAGGAAATAATCCCAGGTTATCTTGCTTCCCTGGATTTTGTTGATAATAATATTGAATTTACTTTAATAAATGTCTATGCTCCTTCAAAGAGCACAGACCGCCGAAGTTTCTTCAAAAGGTTACGACTCTACATGAGGCAATTCGATTTGCAAAAGTGCATCGTAATGGGAGGTGACTTCAATTGCACCCTTCAGCCTGCACGCGATCAGAATGGTGCAGAACCTCACCCCGGATCAGCCAGACTGCTGTCTGACATAAGGGATTTTAGTCTTCAAGACATATGGCGGATACAAAATCCAAACACCCATCAGTTTATTTGGAGTAAAGTTTCCAACAATCAGGTGGCCCTCGCCCTGCTGGATAGATTTTACATAAACTCACCCCTTATTAACCTCTCACCTACCACAATAATTTCTCCATCTGGTTTCTCAGACCATCACCTTATCACCACGTGCTACCGAATAGGGTCTTCTCCAAATCGCCACTCTTTTTGGAAACTTAACATCTCCATATTAGACAACTTCTCTTTTAATAGTGCCTTTCAAAGTGTATGGTCCAATTTAGTAGGTGCTAAGCCCCAATTTAAAGACCAGCGGTTATGGTGGGACAACATAAAGGTCCAAATTCGAAATTTCTGTCAACATTTCTGCTCTTTAAATACACAAGTAGAATGCAGAATAAAAGAGGAACTGGAGAAAGAAATTCTACAGATTCAAAGCAACTTAAAAACCCACCTTGCCCCCAACAAAAACTAAGACTGCATGAGAAAAAGTCTCTTCTCAAAAGTATAATCACCAACCATACCCAAGGAGCATTAACGAGATTACACTTTCAACACCTTCATCTCTTAGATAACCCAACCCGGTTTTTCTTTGACTTTGAATCCAAATCGCCTCATTCTCTGACCACTGCTTTAAGACCCGATAACTTGGTCACTACTAACCCGGTAGAAATAATGAATGACGCAAAACTTTTCTTCTCTAAACTTTACCAGGAAAAAGATGTTGATTTTGAAATGGTTTCTCAATTGGCAGATGGTATTAGTGTTCCATCCCCCAGACAAAAGATGGATTTAGAATCTCCACTCACAGTCGAGGAACTTTCTGTTGCCCTTAAGAGCCTGAATGGAGGGAAATCACCTGGGCTGGATGGTCTACCAGCAGAGTTCTTCAAAACATTCTGGGACCTGATTGGACTTGAATTGCTTTTGGTCTTCCAAGAGAGCCTGGAGAAGAATGGACTCCCATTAAGTTGTAGAAGAGCTGTGGTTACTTTGATTCCTAAAAAAGGGAATCCCTTGCTCATCTCACAGTGGAGGCCAGTGTCCCTGCTGTGTACAGACTATAAAATCCTCTCTAAAGCTTTGGCCTCTACTGATTTCTACTGAGGTATTTCACCTCTACTGAAGGATATTATACACATGGACCAAACCTACTGTGTCCCCGGGCGTAATATCCAGGATAGTATCTCTGTTATTCGAGATGTAATTGATGTTTGTGAGATAAATCATGGAAGTTGTGGCCTGGTCTTCTTGGACCAGGAGAAGGCATTTGACTGTGTTTCTCACACATACCTTTTTGAAGTTTTAAAAATTTTTGGTTTTGGCCCCCCTCTTTCTATCACATATACAGTTATGTTATTCAAACATAATGGCCTTGTTAAAAATAAACAATGAACTTGTACCCCCATTTGGGGTTGGGAGAGGGGTGAGGCAGGGCTGCCCTCTTTCAGGAATATTGTATACTCTTTCTCTTGAACCATTCTTAAACACCCTTCGTAAATCCTTATCTGGTGTCACTATGGGAACTAATATAATCCCTTAAAAAGCACTGCCTATGCAAATGACATCTGTGTCTGCATAAATCATGCAGAAGACATTGTTAAGATGACGAGTACCTTGGATCTCTTTAGAAAAGTATCATCTTTAGATGATAGTATCATCTTTAGAAAAGAAAAAAGAAAAGTATACTTTAGAAAAGTAAAACAGAAGCACTGTGGCTCCAACCCTCTACCTTTCCCTTATCCACCCCCTTTCCCTCTCCCTCCTTGTCTCCCTGGCAATATTTCTTGGAAAAGTAACGGGATAAGCTTCTTGGGAGTGTTTCTTGGTCCGGACGATTTTGTGAGGCATAACTGGGTTTGTTGGCACGCATGGAACTAA
Organism: Eptatretus burgeri; assembly: GCF_056783735.1. Classification (NCBI taxonomy): domain Eukaryota; kingdom Metazoa; phylum Chordata; class Myxini; order Myxiniformes; family Myxinidae; genus Eptatretus; species Eptatretus burgeri. Next base: position 92,479,034 of record NC_140966.1, on the reverse strand, counting down.
TTTTACTGAAATGGAAGAGTTTACTCTGCCAACTGTCCTACCAAGGCAGGGTATTAGTCATCAACAGTCTGGTCACCTCAACGTTATGGAACAAGGTTCTTGCCCTACAGCCACCAGCAGACATCGTGGACAACATACAGAAATGCATCACTCGTTTCTTCTAGTCTGGAAAGCATTGGCTGCAACCGGAAATCCTGAACTCACCAGTGGCTGAAGGTGGCCAAGGACTTGTGAATCTGTTATGGATTTTTTAAACCCACCTTGTTGTGATCGTTGAATGATTCTACCTGGCCGATTGTGGAATCCTATTTGACTTCAGACAGAGTTTAACATTTGTCCGATTTGGTTATAAAATCCTAGATAAAACCCATTAACACTGAAAACCGATGTCCACACAAGTCCTTCCTTGTGAAGTAATTTATTTTCTAATTATACACCATACACTTTTCACCCTCATACAATGGACTTAAGAATCCCCATTGAATGCGATATTTTTTATCTTCTATTTCATTTATTCTTACTTTATTTAAAAGTTAGACCAACCTGATTCAATTCACTTCTACATTACATCAGACAGTTTTATTCTAACTTGGTACTTGGTCAGTTCCAAGGAGTACAAGCCACTGAGATTCTAATACTTCCTCAGGTACTTGCACTGAAACAATTTTACATTTCAAAGCATTTTATACTTTCATGAGAGAGTGG
>NC_140966.1:92418329-92473329 GCF_056783735.1 Eptatretus burgeri | reverse complement strand
TCTACCAAGGTTGGAAGACACGATGAGGCGTTACCTCAGAACACAACGTGCGCTTCTTAATGATGAAGCATACAGGCAAGTAGATAGATTTGTGTTTTTTTTGATGACCCACGGGAACTTTATAAGTCCATTCCATGTCTGTTTGAAAGGCACAACCAAACCACACCTCATAGGTCTGCATCATACACCAGTAGCTGATACATGGGGTTTCTAGGACGCCCATTCAAATGAATGGGGGGGGAAGGGAAAAACTTTCTGACCCAAGCCCCAAAAGCTCAAAATAGTAGACTTATTTTCTCCCCACCTATCTCCTTCCCTCCCATACAAGCAAATGTAAAATTGAGAAGATGAAAGATTAAGACTCACTGATTAAAGCACTTCTTCTCTTTCATATTTTCATTCCACTCAAAGAGCAAACCAACGAATATTTGTCCATGTTCTACTTTAGGGAATAACTTAATTTTCTTATAACATTCATTTCCATCGAGTATATAAACAAAGAATATCTTGGAACTTGGTTCTTGGTTTAAGTTTATTTGTTGTGCAGAAATGAAATGATAAACTTCTCTTAATGCTCTTATTTGACCACCTCCTGAGCCACATATCATTTTGAGAATGTAGTAAATTGTTTTTCCATTGTTGATTTGATAACCATCAAAGTTTTCAGTCCATTCAAGGATATTAATTTTTTTTCTTTACATCCTCCAACTTATTTGTGATTAAATTTATCTGCTGATAGTCAGCCTGCCAAGACCCTTGAAAACAGTACTGATGGCATCGCTTGTTGATTTTTGGCCAATGGGTTCAAATGTAAGTCAAATTTTCAAGGTCAAAGGTCAGATGGGTGCAAAAAAAAATTTCCCCAAAAAATGTCCAGAATAGTAGGGTGAATATATTGATTCTGGCTCACTTTTCCCCATGTAAATGAATGGGGGATTTTCAGCGATTCATTTTTTTCCCCTAAAAAGTAAACCCCCTTTTTATCCCAAGGTATATTTATTTGTCTCCCCTTTTAACCTAGGGACACTTTTTTTCAAATAACCAATGCAATAAGATAAAGATTTGTTCAAGTAGTAAAGTAGTAATGTGATTTGTTAACCCTCAACGCCACGCATACCAACACTCACACATTGGCAAAATTAAAATATGGCAGTTTCCATAATAATGAAAGAAATATGAGTCATTTTTCATTGTAGTGTCTCGATTTATGAGGTTCATTGTTCTAGTTACGCTTCGCAATTTGTACAAGTAGTAACAGTGGTTGAATGAGTACCACAAACATATTTGTTGCAATTTGAGCAGACAGTTGAGGTCTTATTGTCCTGTGGCCTTCTGCATAATTGTCATCGTTTCCTGGCAGGACTGCTTGCCTGGCGTGGTCTCTGGATTGTTGCAGCAACCTTTCCAAGTTGATGTAATGCGGTCACTACAGCCAGCTGGAGAACATGAACATTCTGAGTGTCAAGTCAATCCAGTCGTTGGTGAGGCCGTATGCCAACTGCTTGAGGTATTTTCGACCTCGACCACGTGGCCTTTCTGCTCTGGCCTGGCCTTGCTGAGCATTCTCATTATCAGACTGATTGTAAGAATGTCCAGAATCAGCAGATATTTCATCTGGCTGTTCATCAACGTCAGAAACCTGATCTTCATCTGATGTATCACGGACTGCAGCCTGATCTGGAATGTAGGAATCATCATCGCTTGGATCAGATATAGACTCACTGTCACTTTCATCTTCTAATATTTGTCTAAGAACATCAGCAACAGAATACCGTGCTCTCCGTTGGTTGACCATGGTTTTAAGGAAAATGCAAATACACTAGCGTTATGAACTGCAGTTTCGATTTCTGGAATATCCCATTTCCAGGAATGAGCAATTCCCGGAACCATTCCAATCCCCTTTTTGTCACAGAATGATACAGATTATAACAGTATGAAAACAATTGGGAAACACCTTTATTGTTCTTTGAGAAATAATAACAATTCCAGAAAAGAAAACGGGATAAAGTGTTCATAGTTATGAATGTAAATGTTTTTTGGGAGTTCTCCCAGCGTGGGTTATAGAGACCCCACTATTTTCTCCTGCAAATATCTCCCATATGTATGATCCTATATTCGCTAAATTTTACAGCAATAACATACATATATGGGGTGAGGATAAACAGAGACCATGGGCTGATATCGGCTAATATTATTTTTTTACACACAAAAAACCTGCATGTTGGGTCAAATTGACCAAAGGTATGCCGTTGAGGGTTAAAGGTGATTCTAAAGAAATATCTGAAACATGTAAGCCTCGGGACACTCTTTTTCAAATAACCAATGCATATTGTTTAGCTCACTCATTGAACCTATAAAGATTTGTTCATTCTCAAATTCCTTCAATAGTTTAATTTTCCTTGCACAATAATCCCCATCTAAAATATTTAAAAACAAAATATTTGAATCTTTATATTTTTTAAGATACCCCTTTTGTGCCATTACGAAATGATAAACTTCTCTTAATGCTCCTGTTTCACCACCTCCTGAGCCACATATCATTTTGAGATTATAGTAAATTGTATTTTCATTGTTCAATTGATAACCATCAAAGTTTTCAGTCCATTCAAGGATATTTACTTTTTTCTTTACATCCTCTAACTTACTAGTTTTTAAATTGATTTGCTTATTTGTTTTATTTACCTTTGTTTTAGTTATTTTTTCAATAAGACTTATTTGATATTTTTCACATTCATTATGTTTTCCATTTATATACCAAGACTGAGATTTTCTCCACTCTTTAGTTTGATTAATACTTGGTTTGACCATTCATATATTGTGAAAAAACGCTGCGGTAGCCCTATAAAATCCTAACCCATCTTCCCATCGTTAAAACACAATCTATTCTATACACTCTATCTTACAATATCCATATGGAACACAATCTATTCCATTATCTAAAATAAATCTCTCATCATCAAAGGCTTCTAATGCCTTTTTCATTTACTTCTTCACGATATATGTTATGTTTATAACTTCTTATTGTATTCATTTTCCTATATTCTTCTTTCTTATTCATCAAACAATTATTATAATTTCTAAATGTTATTGATTTCTTTATTGCATATTTCTTTATTCCCTTTAACCTCTTATCAATCTGATCACCATATTTATAAGCATATGCCTTTGCTCTCAATCCAATAAACTCACTCATTACTTTTCCACCCAACTCATCCTTAAACTTACCAACAACCTTTTCATTCCTTTGGAAAATAACTCACTCTTCTTACTAAAATTACTTGCATCATATACTCCAATATTTTTCTTCATATCCTTATAAACATCATCAGTTTTTATTTCTAGGATAAAACTATCAGTGTCAATATTCAACAATGAAACATTTTCACCATACTCTTTCTTTAAGCCATTATACAAATAATCAAACATCAATATCTTTGATAAATCAAGAACTGCTGTTCCAATATAAATTACTTTATCCATTACAATACTTTCCTTTTCCATATGAATAGCAGAAAAGTTCTCTGAAAAAACCTCTTCTCTCTAAAAACTTGGTTTATTTCTCTATGTAGAAGCTTCTTTCCAAGATGTTGCAAATCTAATGTTTTGCCTGTTTCTAACATTCTCCATTGTCTTTCCAAAGACAGCATAATTCATCAATTTATAGAATTCCCCTTCAAATTTTGCTTTTGTATTTGTTCTCATTTCTGTATTGAATTTAATATACTTTTTCATCCAAGGACTTTGTTTAAATTTTAAAAGTCTGAATTTTAGCTACTCTCAATCCTTCTCTCAAAAACTGTTTGAAGCTTCTCTGATGCAAAACATATCCCTCTTTATCATAGAATGTTGTTAATAACTTTTCTGTTGATTTGCCTTTGATATTAGAACTTTTATGATACTCACTTAACCATTCTTTCTTTGGGGTTTCCTTCTCACATGCAAAAGGAACGTCTTTATGCTTATTATGAAGATCACTCGGTACCTCAAATCAACTTCAAAATAATAACCTTCTTCTTCCTCATTCAATTTCTCTTGAGAAGAAATAACAATATTCATCAAAGCCTTTTCATAATCCTTTTCTTCCATCCACTCTAATTTACCATAAGGCAGAGATTGAGACATTGCCCATCCATCCAACTTATTAGCATCAAAATACATCATATAATTACTATCTTTTTCACTATCATAATTTGGAAGATATTTATTATTTGGTTTAGCATATTTTTTTGAACATACTTGTGATATTCCACCTCTCTTAGACTTCTCAATCATCAAAAGCATATCTACATCACTGATTAAATCTATATCTTGTTCTGTCATTTTCAACATTGCACTCTAAGCAAACCAGGAGCTGTGAAATAGTTGGCACGATCCAATCCATAACAATTTTTATTCTGACAGAGTGATCTAAAAGCTTCAAACACATCAGCTAACAATAAAACATCTGTTTTTAGATACAAATCATGATATTCTCCAAGGTTCTTTATCTTAAATATTTTCCAAATTTCTTGTGCGTGTTTATATTCCTTATCACTTATCTCTTCTTCATAAAGGTTATTATAGAAACTTTCTTTTGAAGGATGTTGTGTTTCTTTAAACCTCATAAATGAATCCATATAATCATAAGGATAAATTCCCTTACTTGTAAGAATTTTCTCTTAACTTTGAATTTCATTCCTTGTTTGAATTTCCTCTTTTATCAGAATTTCATCTTTAATCAGAATTTCCTCTTTCGTTAGAATTTCATTCATTGTTTGAATTTTCTTTACAATTGGAATTTCATCTTCAGTTAGAATTTCTTCATTAATTTCCTCATTAATTAGAATTTCCTCTTTACTTTAAATTTTCTCTTTAATCTGAATTTCCTCTTCAGTTAGAATTTCCTCTTTTGGAAAGAATGAATTAAGATTTGGAAAAGACTCTGTGGAGCTTACATTTGATGCTAGGTTGGCTAGTGGTGTTCCCATAAACTTGTAAGAATCTCGAAACCTAATACGAGTAAAAGGTTTTGTGAATATCATTTTTGTAAATTAAATATACTTTTGACTTGTGTTTGTTATGGCAGAAATATTCCCTGGTGTTTTTGAAAGTTCATTTATAAACAGATGTGTATCATAGTTGGTGCTGTTGTGAAGAAAGACTGGAATAAAAGAAGGAAATTTATAATTAAGATTACAACAGGAATGAGCGGGACCTCTATATTTACCAGTAAGATGACAGTGATCCTCAACTTTAGACTCCTCAATTTCCTCCTCACAAATATGACAGATATTTTTCTTTCTAAATTCTAATTTTTCTTCTTCGGTTAATTATATCGGTTCATTTGTTTCTTTCATTAATTTAGTTAGTCTTATACAATCCTTTTCTAATCGTTTTACAAACTCTTGTGAAGCTTTTTTTCCACTATAATGTTCAAGTTTATTATACTTTTCTCCAACAGATGATTTGATATAATAACAGAAACCACAAGGAATATGTTTTTGATCTTTATTTGTATGTGATTCTTTTGGATTAGGAGAAGCAGTATTTATATATTTTAGGATAAATTCAAAATCAGCGTATATCACAAATGGGTGCATGATAGATTTATTATAATCTTCCAAAGAAATCTTTTCACCAGGTTTAGGCATTGCAATTACAGCTGATTTGTGATTACGACAATATTTTGAATTTCGTTCTGATTGTTCTATTGTATGAAATGAATTAAGACATTGCTTACAAGGATATATTTTGTTTGCTGTTCTGAAAACCTGAGAAGTGATTAATCTTGATAAATTATTGATGTATGTATAATGTGAATTCTATCCAACACTAAAATATAAAAGATCAATGTGTGTTTCTTCATTTTTATAGTTGTTTGAAATTTTAATATTTGAACTTTGTTTGTATCCGTTAATCCATATACATTAATAGAAAGATTATTCTTTTTCTCAAATTTAGGAATATCTGTTAGTGGCATTAGGAATTTAAAATCTTTAATGTCCAAGGTATTCTCATATTTCATATATTGTTTTACTCTTTCTGAATTACAATTTGGTGGATGGAAGTGAGCAAGAACAGACCAGAGAAAACATTTATTATCATTGTTCTTAATATTAACAACTGCCTTCTTTAGTTTTATTTCTTTTGGTAATTCAATAAAAGAAGAAGCTTTAAGAGGGTTTGATTTGAGAATGTGTATATCTAAAAAGATGATTTTTTAAATATGAAATCCACTTCCTACCACTGTATTATCAATATCCGCCTCTTGTCTTGATAGTTCTTCATAAACCCCACCATTCAAAAAATCTTGAAATGATGTTATAAAATGAAGATCTGTTCTCATATAAGGAGTTTGTTCTTCATCTTGTCTTTTCATATTCATTTTCACTCCCATATAAAACTTTAAAGTTTTCATTTCTTTTAATGTCTTTCCAATATCTTTTTCAACATCAGGTTTTACTATTTCAATTGATTCAGCTATTGATGATGGACCGGGTTCTCCAAATTGAAAAATCCTTATTTTTATACGCCCTTTAAATGCCCCATCATTGTTTTCAATATAATAGTCTCACTTTACTTTAAACTCATTTTTCTTGTGTTTTTGTGATTGAAGATGTATATTATAACTACTCTTCAAAGCATCCTTTGAGCAGATATCACAATGTTTTCTTTCCAACTCAAGAGGAGATATTTGATGAAACAGATTAAATGTATGTTTGTTGGTTTGAAGGTGTTTTTTATAATATTTATATTGGTGATTACAAACATCGCAGTATGTTGTATTCACCATATTTATATAATAAAACTTTGCTTAAACTAAAATTTTATTGATGAAAATTTCATTTAATTATTAGGTGAATCTGTGCTTAAAAGCATTTTATCCTTCAACTTTTTTCACTTAATAAATACAATGTTTCAAGACACAAAAGACAAGTTTCAATCAATCTCTTCATTTGTAAAAGATACTGAGAAATATTTCAAGAATGTAAAATTGAACAAAGATAAATATAACAACTATTGGATAAAAACAATTGTGGTGGATAAGATGAGTTCTTCAATTTCCTTCAGTGGAAGGGCTTTTAGTATACCTGGTAGAACATCAATTAAAGTATCTCCAACAAAAGTTTCTCCTCTCCTTCTGGTAATATATTCAAAACTAGAAAAAGCAATGAAAGAAGAAAAAGCATCAAAAAACAAAAACCTTATGGATGAAGCTTGAGAAAGAAAAGATAAGACCATCTGTAATATGCAAGGAGAAATTTGTATTTTTTTCAACAACCCTAAAGATGTAAATCCTGATGAAATAAAGGATGTTAATATATCAGGTGAAATGACATTTCGTTCAATAGTAGTTAAGGATCATTTTAAAATTACCTGTAATATCAAAAATGTTGTAGTTGAATCTGGTAAGGAAAAAAAGTACATAGATATCGATGGTAATATTATTAAATATGAGTCAATATGCAACTGAAAGTATTGATGAATTTCAGTATCAGTAAAGTTTTACTTTTAAATATGCAAGATTTCCCTGATTCTCCATGTGACAAATTTGAGAATTGTCCTGCGTGTGAAAGATGGGGATTAAACACAGAGTCAAAAGCCTATAAACAATGTATATTCTGTGATTATCTTGTAATTAATGACAATAAAAATTTTTGAAAGTAAAATAATTCTTTTAGATTTACACCAAAAATGAATTACTTTCCAAGATTGATTAGAGAAATGAATGTAAAGTATAAAGGTGATAACACACCTTTCCTTACAAGGGAAGAAACTGAACATATAAGAGAAATGTACAAAGGATTGTTGTTATATATTATTCATGGATGTGCTTTTCAGGGAAATATCAACACAAGATATTGCAAAAACAAAATAATGGATTATCTTGAAATTAAAGCTGAACTTTGGATAAAATATAGAGTTTCTAAAAAAAGCCAATAATAAATAAAAAACCTGTTTTCCAAATATATAAATTAATGATTTTTTACCCATTTGGGAAAATAAGATAAAATTTAACAATCATAAAAATCTTCCAAATTCATGAACATGTCACATAGTTGGTTCAAGCGGATGTGGAAAAACCTGCTTACTTTTGAAGATGCTCCTGACTCCCAACTTTTTAGATTATGATAATTTAATAATTTTCACAAAGTCGATTTTCAACCAGAGTATCAACTACTCTAACAAGTTTTTAATGCTGGTCTTCAAAAACAAGATATAATCGGTTTATTTAAACTTCAAAAAAACCGAAATGTTTATAACATTGAAGATACAATTCAACTATTTTGTGATACACAGAGATGTAAAAAGAAATCAAAACCGATAACTTGTATTCTTCATGATAAAACGGATGATATACCATCTCCTCAAGATTTGGATAAATCAAAAAAGAACCTCGTTATCTTTGATGATTGTGTTAATGAGAGAAACCAAACGGTAATGGGCAGCTACTACACAAGAGGGAGACATTCTTCTTGTAATTGTATTTATCTTAGTCAATCGTACTTTCAACTTCCTCGTTGTTCCATCAGAACAATGCTAATACTTTTATTTTATTCAAGTTAAATTCAATAGATATTAATCATTTTTGGAGAGATAATTGTTCTACATTATGTAGTATAAAGGAATTTGGGGATTACATGAAGCACACGACTGAAAATATTAATATATTGTTGTGAAACAAGATGAGATATTAAGGGATATATTTTTTGCTTTATAAACAATTACATATATAAATGACAACTATTATTATAAATCTTGTGGGTAAATCTGCTTCTGGAAAAAAACTTTCATAAATCAAGGTTCTTGTGTGGTACAAATGAGAATATTGTAAAGTTACTTAAAAAACACCCCGTGATACGCATTGCATCAACAACAACTAGAGCAATAAGACCTGGAGAAGTAAAAGGTGAAGATTATCACAATATTTTAGAGGAGGAACATATGCGATTGAGGATGAAGGTCAAATATTTGAGGAGGTTTCTCTTGGTTCAACAAAATATTCACATTGGAAGAGTGAGTTTAGGAAACTAAAATCTGGTGGTCTTGGAATATTAGAAACTATTCCAGAAGGAAAGAGACAAATTATTAAACATCTGAGCGGAGTGAAGATTTTATCATTCGATTTTGATGTTGATGAAGAAACTCAACACAAACGTATGAAAAGCAGAGATGCAAGTATTAGTGAAGAAGAAATTACAACTCGTATGAATGTTAATAAAGAAATTGATGAAATATTTAAAGAAAAGGATTTATTTGAACATATCTACTTGGATGATGGAGAAAAGGAAAATTTCCCTGTTGATCTTTACAATTCATTAAACGTGATTTTCCAATAAATAAATGGATGCGAAAGAAAGAGCAAGAAGATTTAAGGAACATCAAGAGTTGGTTTCAAAAGTTGTAAAACAACAGGAAGACATAAAGAATAAATGCAGACAGAAACTAACGGGCGGAGAAGCATTTGAAAGAAAACAAGAGAATTTTTTTAAATCACTTTTAAAAACTTCCCAAGAAAAAATGAAAGATGTTTCCACAGTTCCCACAGTAGAATATACTCATAAAAAACTTCAAATGTGAAAAGATTTTGACCAAATGACAGAGGAAGAATTGGAGCATTTTGGAGAATAAGAATATGATGATGAAGGTTTATTTCAACAACTGGAAGAGACCCCCAGATTATATTGTGAATACTCTTCAAAACAATGAATATTCAGCGGATTCAAAAACCAAAGCAGGACTCATTCCAACAGAACAAGCAGCAACATTTCATCTTGTTCAAGAAAAGTTATTGATGTTTAATGATGAATTAAGGTTCTTGGGTTCTGCTCAACACCCTGTTAAACTAACTCCGAGATTAATGTTTCTTCTCACAAAGGATGGAAGACAAGGTTCAACTGTGAGGGATGAATCAAAGTATATTGATAAACCATTGGATATGAAAAATAATGATGATAGAGTATATATTGATCTGCTGAACACTCTTAATTATAGGGTTAGTATTTCTGGTAAAAGTATGAAAAGTGAGAAGGAGAAACACATTATTCCGGCTTTAAGTATCCTTGGTTCAGGTATTAGTTTTCTTCCAAATGACCCATCGCAATTAGATAATAGACTGTTATTGTTGTTAGCTAGTAAGAAGGCTGGAAATAACAATTGTTTTAAAGAAGCATCAGCCATTTTAGACCAGTTGATGAACATGAAAATAATTAATAAATCTCAATATAAAGACATTTTATCTCATATTAAATAAGATGAGAAGAACAATCCTGAATTTTAATTTCACAACAAGTGACCACACATCTTCATTCCCATACCCACGATAACTTGACCCTACAAAAGAATATGAGGCATCTTTTTTGTCCATGGAAACTTATAATACCTTATTTAATATAACTGGGAAAAATGACAAGTTTAGTTATAATCCCGGAAGTGGATACCAAACGATAACAGTCTCACCCGGAGCATATGAGATTTCTCAAATATCTTCCGAAATTGCTCGTCTTATGAAAGAACAGGGTGATGAACCAAAAAATATTGTGATAGCCATTCAAAAACATACTTCAAAATCAACGTTAAAACTTAAAAATAACTACAAGGTTGATTTCACAATTGATAATTGATTTAGAGAGTTATTGGGTTTCTTCTCAAAAAAGATTGAAACTAATGGGACGTTTTACAGTGATAATGTCATTCAAATATCCTCAGGAATAAACTCGGTATTAATTCACTGTGATTTGATTGATGGTGCTTATAATGATGGAATAAAAACAAATACAATATTTTCATTCAGTGCATACTCAACCCCAATTGGTTATAAATTCAATATGGAACCCAAAAATTTGGTTTATCTCCCTGTGTCAGAAAAAAACAAAGAAAGAGTAAATTTTAGGATAACCGACCAAGATAATCGTATGATTTCTTTTCATTGGGAAGCCATGTCCATCAGAATTCACCTGCATGAAGTTTTCCAATAAATAAATACGATGGTTGTTGTGAGGAAACACGAGTTGGGAAAATTCAAAATAATTACAGGGGAAGGGATTTTCCTTTCCCCATACTACAAGGGTGAAGGTATGTATCTTGATAGAGGATATTATAAACCTAAGAGACAAAGGGGTGTTGGACATCAATTTAGAGGAGATGGGATAATTGACACTATAATGGGTATTGGTTCAACTATTCTTAAACATAAAGATCTAATTGGTTCAACTGCTTCTACTGTGCGAAATGTAGCAGGTGCTGTAAGGAGCAGAAAAGATGCCCAAAAGGAATCTCATAAATTACAAGCAATTAAAGTAATTAAGAAAGGCAAAACTCAGTTGTCCCCCCAAGAACGACAGAAAATAATTCAAATACTTGTGTCAGGGTTTCAAAAGTTTTAACATCTTTTTTCCTAAATAAATACAAGTATGGAAGCAATTGATAGTCTCTATGATTTGGATGATACCATTGTCATCTCAAACTCCACGAAAAAGAAGATTACTTCAAGGTAAATTCAATAACTGGAACAGACTGGAATGCAAATGGTACAAAAAGTTTTGAAATAAATGATCAACAAACCCATTTGAATCTATCCGAAAGTTTCTTGTTGTGTAAATTTAAATTCACTAAGGCTGGGAATAACACAAATGCTACACTCGTAATTGATTTCTTCTGGAAAATGTTTGATAGTGTTCGTTTGTAGATTAGAACACAAGAAGTTGAAGTGGTTGATTATGTCTCTGCTGTATCCGAAATGATGAAATTTACACTCTATACATTCAGTGATAGAATGGGAAAGGGGTCTGTCAAAGGTTTTATTCCTGATATGTCAACGGGAACAACCACAGACCCTGGATATACTCAAAGGAAAGGAGCGTATAATGATGATACAAAAGCAGTTAATAGTTTTACTGTGGCAGTTCCTCTTAAAGGTATATTTGGATTTTGCGATCATGATAAAGTTCTGTATGGTCTTAAAATTAGATTTCAACTCCAAAGGAATGATAATGAAAATAGATTGCTTTTTGGTGTTGGTAATGCTTTTGGTGAGCAGAAAAAATGTGTAATTGATGAAATGAGTTGGTATATCAGTGAATATACTTCTAATCTTAAAACAGAAGAGATGTTGTATAGAAGACTTAACTCAAAGAAACCACTTAGTGTATCATACCTCAAAAGAAGATGTCAACACGTTAAATTCACCCAAACCACTTACACGTGGAATTTGGGTGTTCTGGAAGGAAAGCCACGATATCTGTGGATCATTTTTAAAAAGCCAGATGGTGATACTGCGACTGATAAGAATAATGCAATGAGTGATAATGCTAAGGTGAAACAACTTCGCGTTTCTCAAGATGGAAAATTTTATCCACGAGACAGATTGGAAATTAATTGGGAAAAAAATAATTATGCTGAAGCATTCAACTCTTACGTGACACGAAAACGAAAGCGAATATCGAAAATCCGACGCGATAAAATTTAGCTATTGTCCTATAGATTCATATGCCACAACCAAATTCAAGATTGCTTGAGAAATGTAGGAGGAGATAGATTTTGAAAATTGTCATTTTTGCATTTTTTGCCAACTTTGAAGTCACGTGACACGAAAACAAAAGCGAATATCGAAAATCGGCCCAACCAAATTTAGATATTGTCCCATAGATCCATAGCCACAATCAAATTCAAGATTCCTTGAGAAATCTAGGAGGAGATAGATTTTGAAAATCGTCATTTTCGTATTTTTTGCCAAATTTGAAGTCACGTGACACGAAAACGAAAGCGAATGTCGAAAATCCGGCCTGATAAAAATTTAGATATTGTCCCATAGATTCATTTACTGCAATCAAATTCAAGATCGCTTGAGAAATGGCGGAGGAGATAGAATTTGAAAATCGTCATTTTCGCAACTTCAAAGGCCCCGTAACCTTGACCTTGACCGTCGGTGACCTGGAAAGTCATATCATCGTGTACGTCTCATCGACCTCTATCAGGATCAATAATTACCAGATCTCCCGCTTCAACTTCATTGTGAACGGACGGACGGACGGACAGACGGATCAAAGGACATCGACACCCATATTATTCGGTCATGCTCGAAGAGATGACTTAAAAATAAGACCATCTGTAATATGCAAGGAGAAATTTGTATTTTTTCAACAACCCTAAAGATGTAAATCCTGATGAAATAAAGGATGTTAATATATCAGGTGAAATGATATTTTGTTCAACAGTAGTTGACCATTTTAAAATTACCTTTAATATACAAAATGAAGTAGTTGAATCTGTTAATTAAAAAAGTATATAGATATAGATGGGAATGTTTTTTTCTACTAATTAAATGAGTCATTATTCAACTAAAGATTTTGAAGATGATGACAGTGATGATAGTATCTCTGTTGGAACAGAAGACAGTTATGATACCGAGAGTTTGTGTTCAAACGAGAGTTATGAAAGTAGTTTTATAGATGATTATGAAAGCACCAATGAAAGTACCGAAGATGATACCGAAGATGAATTTTATTTGAAGTAAAGTTTTACTTTATAAATATGAATAGTTTACTAGATTTTGAGCCTCGAGAATTTCCTGATTCTTCACATGACAAATTTGAGAATTGTCCTGCGTGTGAAAGACTGGGATTAAACACAGAGTGAAAAGCCTATAAACAATGTATGTTCTGTGATTATCTTCTAATTAATGATAATAGAAAATATAAAAAGGCATATAATTCTTTGAGATCTACACCATAAATGACTTACTTCACAAGAATGATTCGAGAAATGAATGCAACGAATGAGGGTGACAATACACCTTTTCTTACAAGAGAAGAGACTGAACAAACAACGACCATGTTTCATGGATTGATGATTTATATTATTAACGATTGTCATTTTCAGGGAAATATTGTTGCGGGCCGGCAGGGTCGGGTGAGAAGACCACTAGGTGGGGAAAAGCTACGTTGATTCCCACCAGACTCCCCGGAATTGTAGGCCATCGCTCACGGATAATTCCGTAACGCGGCGGGTCGCTTAAACGACCGTGGACGCCAATAACTCAACCGCGTGGCCTAGGGTCCTCCTGCCTATGGATGAATCGGGTTACCTAATTAACCACGCGGTTTAACCACCGGGGAACCACACCCTCAGTATGCCTTGTCCAAATCGGATCAGTCTACCAGATCGGATCTCCTTTCCGGATCGGATGCAGCCGAGCGGCACTGCCAAGGATGTACTGGCTAGAATGAATAGATTGTTGGGAATAAAGACCCGGCTAAACTTGGATTCGAACCATGTTGGACCAATGAGGGAAAAGAGAAAGGCGAGCTGGGAACATTCCAAATGAGAATTATTTATTAACAAAAAGCAAGGAAAAGAATGTGGCACAACAAAGGTTTATTGGCGGTGTAATGCAGGGAGAGATGAGAGAGGTGTGGGGTGCAGCAATTTTACAAGCAACTTATAAATCAGACACAGTGCAGACTTGACGCGAGATTAATAAAAGCAACAATCACAACAATAAAAGATCTTATACAGGCTTACTTAACGGACAGGCGCCAACACTCACAGACACACACTCAGACAAAGTAAACCCAATTGTGAAAGGGACTTTTGCAGCCAGGGAGGGAGGGAGTTGAGGTTACAGTTTCTCGGTACCTGAGCGTTTCGGGGGAGGGATGCTCCATGGTATGGCACCCGACAATGGTTGATTTGTTCGCCCACAATCGTATGTGTGGAGATCGTGTCTGCAGGAGGGGCTCGAGTGGAGAAGAGTGGAGTCCAAAGGAGGCGACAGATGAGTAGCAGGCAGGACCAGGCAAGAGGCCATTCGGCAAGGTCGTGAGGTCAGAGATAAGGAACAGAAAGTGGGGCCAGACAGGAGGCTTGATAGAGAAGCACGGGGTGGTTTGACGTCGTGTTTCGGCAGAGACAACTGGCAGGAACACTCACTCTCAATGACTCCTTCTCTCCTTCAATTCTCTTTACTCCTTCTTAAATACTTAAAAACCTCTCTCAATTATCCTTCCAACCAACTTGCAATTCTCTTCCCAACCAACTTGCAATTCTCTTCTCAAAAACACACCAACTACACAGAGACCTGTGCTTTTTAGAACCCGGAGGTCGGGGAGGAGCCTTGCCGAAACCTGACATCATTGTCCGAGCCGAGCATGCCGATTGGACCGGCCCTTCATGTGGTACGGCTTTCTGGGCTGGGTTTCAGCCAGACTCCGGTATGGTCTGCCCATGCCGCGCATGTCCGGCCTTTGGCAGGTGGATGGTGGTGCAGCTTTAGCGTTTGTCCAGCCGAACGTTGGGATTTTGCCTCTGAAAATGAGTCGCTGGGTAGACAGTGGTAGACTGTGGCCAGCGAAACGAGGATAGCAAGCGAGATGAAGGCACCATAGATCGTAAAAGGAGTGAATAAAATGAAACGGGAAAAATGATTTATTAACCTAACTAATAGCCCATTGCAACACACTCCCTTGTCTTCCCACTAGACAAAAGGTCGGGACCTAACTACACATATATTAATGGAATAACTGACTCAGGACAACCATCTACTGTGTGCATGCGGTTCCGAGAACCGTTTCAATATCAACACAAGATATTGTATAAATAAAATAATGGATTATCTTGAAATTAAACCTGAACTCAGATAAAACATAGTTTCCAAAAAAGCCAATAAAAAATGAAATGACCTGTTTTCCAAATATATAAATGAATGATTTTTTACCCATTTGGGAAAATAATATAAAATTTAACAACTATAAAAATCTTCCAAATTCATAAAGATGTCTCATAGTTGGTTCAAGTGGATGTGGAAAAACCTGCTTACTTTTAAAGATTCCCCTTACTCCCAACTTTTTAGATTATGATAATTTAATAATTTTCACAAAGTCGAGTTTTCAACCTGAGTATCAACTACTCTCACAAGATTTTAATGCTGGTCTTCAAAAAGAAGATATAATCGGTTTATTTAAACTTCAAAACAAACTAAATGCTTACAACATTAAAGATATAATACAACTATTTTGTAATACACAGAGATATAAAAAGAAATCAAAGCCGATAACTTGTCTTCTTTGTGATAATACAGATGATATACCTTCTCCCAAAGATTTGGATAAATCAAAAACAGAACCTCCTTATCTTTGATGATTGTGTTCATGAGAGAAACCAAACGGTAATGGACAGCTACTACACAAGAGGGAGACATTCTTCTTGTAATTGTATTTATCTCAGTCAATCATATTTCAACTCTCTCATCGCTCAATAAGAAAACAATGCTCACATTTTTATTTTATTCAAGTTAAATTCAATAGACATAAACAACTTTTGGAGAGACAATTGTTCTACATTATGTAGTAAAAAGGAATTTGGGGATTATATGAAGCACACGATGGAAAAATATAAATATATTGTTGTGAAACAAGATGAGATATTAAATGATATATTTTTTATTTTATACACAATTACATATACAAATGACAACTATTATTATAAATCTTGTGGGTAATTCTGCTTTTGGAAAAAACTTTCATAACTCAAGGTTCTTGCATAGTACAAATGAAAATATTGTAAATTTTCTAAAAAAAAACACCATGTGATTCGTATTGTATCGCCAACAACCAGAGCAATGCGACCAGGAGACGTAGAAGGTGAAGACTATTACGATATTTCAGTCGAGGAACATATGCAATTGAGGAATGAAGGTCAAATAATCGAGGAGGTTTCTCTTGGTACCACTAAATATTCATATTGTAAGAGTGAGTTAAAGAAACTAAAATCTGGTGGTCTTGAGATATGAGAAGCTAATCCAGAAAGAATGTTACAAATTATTAAACATCTGAGTGGTAATGGAGTTAAGATTTTATCATTAGGTTTTAATGTTGATGAAGGAACTCAACGTAAACGTATGAAAAGCAGAGATATAAGTATTAGTCAAGAAGAAATGACAATTCGTATTAATGTTAATAAAGAATTTGATGAAATATTTAAAGAAAAGGATTTATTTGAACAAATCTACTTTAATGATGAAGAGAAAGAAAATTTC
This sequence comes from Eptatretus burgeri, assembly GCF_056783735.1. Lineage (NCBI taxonomy): Eukaryota > Metazoa > Chordata > Myxini > Myxiniformes > Myxinidae > Eptatretus > Eptatretus burgeri. Next base: position 92,456,315 of record NC_140966.1, on the reverse strand, counting down.
CCCGTTGAGCTTTATAATTCAGTGAATGATAATTTCCAACAAATAAATGGATGCGAAAGAAAGAGCAAGAAGATTTAAGGAACATCAAGAGTTGGTTTCAAAAGTTGTAAAACAACAGGAAGACATAAAGAAGAAACGCAGACAGAAAATAACAGGTGAAGAAGCATTTGAAAGAAAACAAGATAAAAAATTTTAAACCACTTTTGAAAACTTCCCAAGAAAAAATTATAGATGTTTCCACAGTTCCCGCAATAGAATATACTCATAAAAAAACTTCAAATGTTAAAAGATTTCAGTCAAATGACGGAAGAAGAATTAGAGCATATGGCAGAATTAGAATATGATGATGAATTATTATTTCAACAAATGCAAGAGATTAATCAACCCACTGATTATATTGTGAAGGCTCTTCAAAACAATGAAAATTCAGGTGATTCAAAAACCAAAGCAGGACTCATTCCAACACAACAATCAGCAATATTTCATCTTGATCACGAAAAGGGATTGATATTTAATGATGAATTAAAGTTCTTGAGTTCTGCTCAACCCCCCTGTTAAACTAACTCCGAGATTAATGTTTCTTCTAACAAAAGATGGAAAACAAGGTTCAATTGTGAGGGATGAATCAAAGTATTTTGATAAACCATTGGATATGAAAAATAAGGATGATAGAGTATAGATTGATCTGATTGACTCTCTTCATTATAGGGTTAGTCTATCTAGTAAAAGTTTGAAGAATGAGGAGGAGAAACACATTATTCAGGCTTTAAGTAGGCTTGGTTCAGGTGTTAGTTTTCTTCCAAATGACCCATCACAATTAGTTAATAGACTGTTATTGCTGTTAGGTAGTAAGAAGGCTGGAAATAACAATTGTTTTAATGAAGCATCAGCCATTTTAGAGGGAGAGCACGCTGTTGATGAACATGAAAATAATTAATAAATGTCAATACAAAGACATTTTATCCCATATTAAATAAGATGAGAAGCACAATCCTTAGTTGTAATTTCACAACAAGCAACCACACATCTTCATTCCCATACCCACTACGACTTGACCAACAAAAGAATATGAGGCATCTTTATTGTCCATGGAAACTTATAATAACTTATTTAATATCACCGAGAAAAATGACAAGTTTTCGTTTAATCTGGGAAGTGGATACAAAACGATAACAGTTTCACCCAGAGCATATGAGATTTCTCAAATATCTTCCGAAATTGCTCGCCTTATGAAAGAACACGGTGATGAACCAAAATATATTGTTATTGATATTTAAAAACATACTTCAAAATTAATGATTAAACTTAAAAATAACTACAAGGTTGATTTCACAATTGATAATTCATTTAGAGAGTTATTGGGTTTCTCCTCAAAAAAGATTGAAACTAATGGGATGTTTTACAGTGATAATATCATTCAAATATCCTCAGGCATAAAGTCGGTATTAATTCACTGTGATTTGATTGATGGCACTTATAATGATGGAATAAGAACAAATACAAGATTTTCATTCAGTGCATACTCAACCCCAATTGGTTATAAATTAAATATGGAACCCAAAAATCTGGTTTATCTAACTGTGTCAGGAAAAGCCATACACAGAGGAAATTTTAGGATAACCGACCAAGATAATCACATGATTTCTTCTAATGGAGAAATTATATCCATCAGAATTCACCAACGTGAAGTTTTCCAATAAATAAATACGATGGTTATTGTGAGGAAACACAAGTTGGGAAAATATAAAATAATTACAGGGGATGGGATGTTCCTTTCCCCATACTACAATGGTGAATGTCTGTAACTTGGTAGAGGATACTATAAACCTAAGAGACAAAGTGGTGTAGAACATCAATTTAGAAAAGAAGGAGATGGGATAATTTGATACTCTAATGGGTATAGGTTCAACTATTCTTAAACATAAAGAACTAATTGGTTCAACTGCTTCTGCTGTGGGAAATGTAGCAGGTGCTATAAAGAATATAAAAGATGCCCAAAAGGAATCTCATAAATTGCAAGCAATAAAATAAATTAAGAAAGGCAAAACTCAGTTGTCTCCCCAAGAATGACAGAAAATAATTCAAATAATTGGGTCAGGGTTTCAAAAATTTTTACATCTTTCTTCCGAAATAAATACTCGTATGGAAGCAATTGATAGTATCTATGATTTGGATGATTCCATTGTCATCTCAAACTCTACTAAAAAAGAAGACGACTTCAAGGTAAATGCCATAACTGGAACAGACTGGAATACAAATGGAACAAAAAGTTTTTAAATAAATAATGAACAAACTTATTTGAATCTCGCCGAAAGTTTCTTGTGGTGTAAATTTACATTCACTAAGGCTGTGAATACCACAAACGCTACACTTGTAAATTATTTCTTCTGGAAAATGTTTGATGGTGTTTGTTTGTATATTGGAACACAAGAAGTTGAAGCTGTTGATTACGTCTCTGCTCCATCTGAAATGATGAAATTTATACGTTATTCATTTTGTGATAGAATTGGAAAGGGAGCTGTCAAAGGTTTAATTCCTGATATGGCAACGGGAACAAACACAGACCCTGGATATAGTCAAAGAAAAGGAATGTATAATGATGATACAAAAATAGGTAATAGTTTTACTGTAGCAGTTCCTCTTAAAGGTATATTTGGATTTTGTGATCATGATGAAGTTCTGTATTATAAAGTTCGATAAAATTAGATTTCAACTGCAAAGGAATGATAATGAAAATAGATTGCTTTTTGGTGCTGCCAATGCTTTTGGAGCTCAGAATAAATTTTTTATTGATGAAATGAGTTGGTATATTAGTGAATATACTCTTAATCATAGAACAGAAGAGATGTTGAATAGAAGACTAAACTCAAAGAAACCACTCAATGTATCATACCTTAAACAGAAGATGCCAACACGTTAAACTGAACCAAACCACTTACACGTGGAATTTGGGTGTTCTGGAAGGAAAGCCACGATAACTGTGGCTCATTAAAAAAAACAAATGGTGATGCTGCTAATGATAAGAATAATGCGTTACTTGATAAGGCTAAGGTGAAACAACTTCGCGTTTCACCAGATGGAACATTTTATCCACGAGATAGATTGGAAATTAATTGGGAAAAAATAATTATGCTGAAGCATTCAACTCTTACCAAAAGGTGTGTGAAAGCAATGGAAATAAAGAACCCATTTTGGATATGACAGCATTTAACAGTCTGTATACAATCTATGCGATTGACCTGAGTGCTCAAAAGGAAACTATAAAGTCTAATCGAGTGGATACTTCCCTATACATTGAAAGAGGAGAAGGGGAAGAAGTTGATTCACATTGTTTACTTTTGGAAGAAACAGAATTAGAGATTAATACAGATAATGGTGTTATGATTCGTCTCACATAATTTTTTTGATAAATTAGTAGTAAAGTGCCAACTGGGGTATATGTTAATCAAATCAATCTTCATAAACTATCATCTTGTATTCAAAATCAAAAGCCTTGTATGATTAACATAAATACAATTCAGAGAAAAGGAGCAGTAAGAATTGATGTTTTGCTCACAAGAGAACAGGTAAAAATCTTGAACGATACTGGCTCACTTAAAATTAAAATGTCAAAACAAATGTTGAAGAAATATTCAGTAAGAGAGATGAGTGGAGGATTTCTCCCATTTCTAATTCCTTTATTTGCTGGTTTAAGTGCGGCTGGAGCATTGACGGGTGGTATTTCAGCAGCGGTGAAAACTGCCAACGAAAGTAAGGCTCAACTCAGGGCTCAAAAAGAATTGGAAAGACATTACAAAGAGTTGGAGAAACAAATTAGTGGAAGTGGTGTAATTGTAGATTTTTCCGAAAAAACTTGAAAGTCTGCATGATAAAGCGAGATTGTTACTTGGAGATATGCTTTCTTCTCTCGCACAAGCAGGTGTAAAATTAACTAAAAGGGGTAATGGATTATCACTTCCTCATAAATAAATGAGCATTGATGAGTGGTTTAAAAAACTTAGAAAGAATACATCAAATTTAGAACTTGTCAAATATTGTAAGAAATTAAATATTCATAATGTGCTTATTTGTATGAGAGATGAATTAACAAACGTGTCTAAACAAACAAAGAATATTATTATGAACTTGGAAGATAATAATGGGAATGGTTCTCATTTGGTTTGTATTTTTATTAGTCAAGACAAATATTATTTTGATAGTTCTGGTCTTCCACCACCTGTTGAAGTAATAAAATTCTTACAGAATGGTGTTTATCAAACATTTCAAGTCCAAGAATTATATTCAAAGTGTTGTGGTCAATTATGTGTCTATGTGTTATTTCAACTAAACAAAAATAAAATTTTTAATGACATTATTTTTAATCTAATATAAATGACATGTTCGTAAATATGGTTCTATCTTTGGTGTATCCCAAGAACTGGATATTGATTTATCAAATTATTACACAAAGGCACAAGCTGAATGACAGAAATATAGTATTGCAAAAATATTAATATGAAAAATGCTTATAAATTAATAAATTATCCAAGCCTGACTGACGTGAACGACTTGATGAGATTAAGTGATTTATCACAATATATATCCTTAAATAAAACGGCTATGTATTCCAAAGATACAGAAGTGTTGATTTTATCTCTGGGTCATACAGAATTCACAGTTTCAATTAAAATAAAATTTTATAAAGAAGGGCATATCGTTTGTAGAAAATAGAACAATGGGGATATAATATGATTGATTTAGGGTATAATTGGTCATTCAAAATTAACCAAGAAGACCTGGATCAATTAAAGCAGTCTCTTAAGGAAGAATATTATCCACTTGGTGCCAAGAATGAGTTTTGTGGAAGCACGATTCGCAAACAACAAATAAAATAATTTAATAATGGTAAAATCAATAATGGTTTTGCCATAATTTATATCATGAAAACACAAAGAACAGGATTATATATAATAAGTAAGGGAATACAAACTAATGTAACTATGGGAAGATGGGGAGGTATTTCCTGTCATTATATTAATCTGTCATATATTTTTGATGCATAAATGAGAGCAAGAAGGCTTCAATAAAATTATCATTTCTGTGTCCAAGCATACCTTCAAGAAAAGGGTATTTGGTATTTTAATAAATATGTTCTGCAACATAAGAATGAGGTATTTTCAATAAAAGATTGGCTTTATGTGGATGTTAATAAACCAACAACTTTTGATTTAACTTAAATGTTAAATAATGAGAAAAATTTAAAGTTAAGAAAACACAATGCTCTTTCAGAAAATCAGAATAAATTTTATTTGTTTCCTGTGGTAAAAAAAAAAAATTGGATGCAGGAATATCAAGTAATCCAGATGAATATATGTGTGATATTCTATGTGGTGAAAGTGGTTCAAGGATAGTAAGGGATGTGGATGGAGCTGAAGAAACTGAGAAGAGAGAGAAGGAGGAGGGGGAGAGGGAGGAAAGAGAGAGAATAAATAAATATAAAAATATGAAAACCAGTGAGATTTTAAAAAGATCAATGGTATTACAGGAAATATAACAATCTCAATGCACTGAGGAGGAAAACAAAGAATTGGCAAGTCTATGAGAAATATATGCATCAAAACTCTTAACATCGGTTTCTGGGAGAAGATTTAAACGAGAAAGTGGAGATAAAGGAGAGAAAGAAGGAAAAGATTACATTATTAATGATGTTGGTGTACATGTAATTGACTTTTATTAAAGTTTTACATTTTTTTCATAAATAAATGGAGGAGAGAGTGAAGACATTTAGAAGGATTCTTTATGTTTTAAAAATTAAGATTCAAATGTGCATGTTGGAAACTAAAAAGGTTTTCACACCCTGTTGGAATTTTTCACATAAATAAATGATTTATTGTCTGAAATGTAAAAAGAAAACCAAGAGTAAAAATATCTCATATGCTGAAAGTAAAAATAATAGGGTTTTACAAAAAGGTAAATGTTCGGTGTGTGGCTCAAAAAAAGAGTGAATTCATCACCAAACACAAACGAAAGGGAGATATGTAAAAGTTTTTTATCAGGAAGTAAATTTGCGACCACTGGAATACCAGGGGAATTACATCTACCAGGGTATTCTTTCTGTGGTCCAGGAATAAACTTGAATATAAGCTTAGATAAGGCTGACAATCCTAAACCGTGGAGCAAACTGATCAATAGGGTTGAGGAAGTGTGCATGAGGCACGATATTGATTATGGAAATAGCACATCGTTGGAAGAAAAACATGAAGTCGATTGAGAAATGTTGTATAATTTGTCTCTGATACAAAATCCAACATTGAGAGAAAAAGTTGATAGGTTCAACGTGAAGAAGATGATCAGTGCCAAATTGAAACTTGGGCTTGGCAATCCAAAAAACTTGTCGGCTCTAATGATGTCATTAAGATTGAAGAGGAATTAGCTGATGAAATACATGAACCAATAATCACAAAGTTTCATCGAAGGAAGGTTTATTCCAAGGAAGTTGATTATATCTGGTCGGCTGATTTAATCAATCTCAATAATGATAAGGGATACAAGTATGCTTTAACTGTGATTGATTTGAGGAGTAGATATGCGTGGGTTGTTCCTTTGAAAAACAAATCGGGTTATACTCTTATGTTAGCTTTCCAACAGATATTCAATAAAAGCAAGAGAAAACCTAAAAAATTGTTGACTGATGAGGGTACAGAGTTCTACAACAGAACATTTATGAATTTTCTTGAAAATAACAACATTACATTATGCAGCACCTTTAATGAAGGAAAAGCGGTTGTTATTGAGCATTTTAATCACACTTTAAAAGAGGGACTATATAAAAAATTCACTCAACTCAGTTCTCAACAATGGTTATCTTTAATTCAGGTCATTGTAGATAAGTACAATGATACGATTCATCTTCTTCTTCTTCTTTCGGCTGCTCCCGTTCGGGGTCGCCACAGCGGATCATCCGTATGATCCACATATTGATTTGGCACATGTTTTACGCCAGATGCCCTTCCTGACGCAACCCTGGTCACCTCTTACGACACAGGGATATGGTACACCTATTTTAACCGGGGTATACACCGGCCCAGTACACTGGTACTCATTTCGCCGACCTCGGAAGGATGACAGGCTGAGTCAACCCCCTGGTGTATTAATTCAGTGGCCCAACGGGACTTGAACTCAGGACCTTTTGGATCCCAAGCCGCTGCCCTAACCACTGCGCCAACACCAGGCTACAATGATACGATTCATACCTCAACAAAAATTAAACCATTGGATACATTTACAAAATTAAAATATGAAAAAGAGATTAATGGCAGAAAACGTAAGTTCAAAGTTGGTGATATAGTAAGAATATACAGGTGGAAATCTCATTTTGAAAAAGCTTATACCAAGCGACGGACAAATGACCTTTTAAAAATTGTTGATGTCATCGGTACAGTTCGTTGGACTTACAAATTATGTGATTTAAAGGGGGAAGAGATTTTAGGTTCATTTTGTTCACAGGAATTACAAAAGACAAAGACAAATTGAATTTTTTTTGACTCCACCCCTTTTTGACTCCACCCACACAAGCCCCACCCACGCAAACCCCATCCACAAAAGCCACATCCACACAATCCCCAACCACAAAAGCCACATCCATACAAACCCCACCCATGCAAACCCCACCCACGCAAACCCCACCCACATTAGCCACATCCACATCCATCATATCCAGGTAATTAGTGATTAGTTTATTAGTTCCTACTCACAAAATGTTTATTTATTTTTTTTTTAAATTGTTCCACCCACACAAGCCACCGCCACACAAACCCCATACACAACAGCTCCACCCGCACAAGCCCCACCCACACAAGCCCCACCCACCCACACAAGCCCTACCCCCCTGTGCACCCCACCTTTGACCTACCACCCCCCTCATCCCACCCCCCACCCTTCCCCACACACACACACGGGGAGGGGAGGGAAGAGGGATGAGGGGAGTGGTGGGTCGTTGGGGGAGCGCACCAACCCCCCAACCCTCACCCTTACTCACAATGCTAGGCCAATGGAAGGAAAGGACAAACACGGACAGATTGAAAGTCGACAAATGATTTATTTATAATAAAATAAATAAATAAAAATAACTTTTTATTTTCTGAGGTAAATAAATGAATAAATTCCAAACAATCGAAATGAATAATTACTCAGGGAAAATCAATTAAAATGACAGGAAAGAGATAGAGAGCAGATGCTTATCAGGGGTTGACTTACAACTATACACAGACAAGGGTACCCAGCAGGTCATTCATGGGGGGTTGGGGGGGGGGGAGAAAAGTCGTCTCACCAGATAGTAGTCGTCCATGAAGTGAAAACATCCTGACGTGTACGTGCATGTCCCGTCCGTCGCCAGCACCCAGCCTTGCCGTGCACCCACTCGCCATCAGCCTTGGACACCAGTCAATGTCTGGGGGGCACCGATATCGTCTGTCATTCGATTGTTTAGACCCTGGTGCTGTGACATGGGCAGCTCCTCACACTTCACGAAACTGGTGATGTCCAGTGACCCACACGGTCCATCGGTGACTGACCCGCGCCTCACTCGTTGGCGACGCTGCTCACACCCACAAGCGCACCACACGCTTGCTTGCTAAAGCACTGGGAAGGACGATTGTCTCGTTGTTGGCGCTGGTCAGATACCTACACGCTCACTCCCTCGCTTCCTCGCTTGCACGCTTCCTCTCTGGCTCACTTCTTCCCTCGTGCGCTTACACCCACTTCTTGCTCGCTTCTCACACGCTTCCTCTCTCACTTACTTCTCTCGCGCTTCCACGCTTCTTGTTTGCTCGTGCTTTCTTGCTCGCTTTCTTTTCTCTCTCAGAACGGACCGCCAATTCTTTTTATATCTGCGGCCCATCTCGGCAGGTGCAGAGTCCTGCCAAGCTCACCTTGCCCCACTTGCACACCATTACTATGATGACCCGTGCACTTGAAAAAAAGGCGGGCCTCGGCGCTCACAAAAAATATGTTCATAAACGTTGCTGAGGAAAAATAGGGGGTGCCAGCCCTCGTGAAAGAATTTTGTGTAAAAGTGTCTGTCGTAAAGAAAAAAAGCTTTCCATAAGAGAGGGGATCTATTCTTTACCCTTCTCAACACCACATTTAAAATCCCATTAGACATGGGGATGGGGCTAATCTGAACACGCATTTGAGGAAATAACTGTCTGAGGACCTGGATGTGTGGATGCATTCATCAGACCGGATTCTGAAATCCGTAACACTATATATATATATATATATATATATATATATATATATATATATATATATATATATATATATATATATATATATATATATATATATATATATATATATATATATATATATATATATATATATACACGTGTGCATGCACACACGTGCATCCATCCATGTCCATGTGAGGAATACTTTTTGTGTCTTTTAATTACGTACGTATATTCATTAAACATGCACTATTTGAATGTACCTTTGGACCCTTTAGACTGCTGACACCCCGTCTACTTTTGAAGAACCTTTAAGACCCCCAAGACCCTAAAGACCACTGAAGACCCCGAGTATCTGAAAGATCCTGAGGATCCATAAGACCCAAAAGACACCAAGGATCAAACGGCATAAAATATTTAAGCCCTCATGTGTCTAAAGTGTTTTGAGGGTCTAAATGGGTCTTAAAAGGGCCTAAGGGGTCTAAATGGGTCTCAGGGTCTTAAAAGACAAAACAGCAAAAGGGGTCTAAAGTGTCGAAATGGTCTTAAGGAGTCTATAGGTCTGAAATGGGTTGAAGGAGGTGTATATGTCGTAAAAGGATATAAATGGGTTTGAGGGAGTCTAACCTCTAAAGGGTGTAAATGTCTAAAGGGTCTCAATGGCAAAATGGGGTCTAAAGGGTGTAAATGAGTGATGATGGGCCAAATGACCTCCTAATTACTGTTTTGTTTAAAAGCCCTATTCAGCTGCTTTGTGGTTAAAAATCTGGTCCTATAAAGATGTGTTGTGATTAACATTTGGAGCTCAAAGCAGTAAGGTCACAAACAAAGAGTAAAAAACTTACCTTATTGTGAGGTGGTTGTTGGAGGTTTACACGTTGGCATGTGGTGGCTTGGAGATGGTGGCATGTGGGTTGCACGGCAGGCAGTCAACATGGATCTACCCGAGTTTATGATGGTACAACTGCCTCACACGTGCCGTAACGACGCCACATGTCATCTTTTTTTCGCCACTGACTTTTTTTTTAAATTGAATTTGTGGCTGATCTGGCTTTAATTGTACAACGCTCCTTCCCAATTCCATATGCAGGCAATACATGATGTCATCGCTGGGCACCGAAGGAAGTACTCAGTTTTTACTCCATTTGTTTTCTAGCTTGTCTGGGCGATATCTCAGCCATCCTTTTGAGCTATAAATCTGAATTTTGGGGACAAAAGTGAAGAAGTGCTTTGGCAAAAACGTCATTTAAAATTTTTTTATTCATCAATTAATTTATTAATTACTTCATTTTTTTCGATTTATTAATTCCTCATTTATTTTCTTTTTCATCTGAGCAATATCTCAGGTGCCTTTTGAGCTAGTAAACTGACACTGTATTTGGACACGACAGTGACCAAGTGATTTGGCTATAAAGGGTATTTTTGATTCATTTGATTATAAACAATCGATTAATCATTCATTTTTCAATTAATGACTTAATTTTTAAAAGTTAGATTCAGTTGAAACAGTGCTGGTTTTGGTATGTTTTAGCCAATTTTCTTAAGAAATGAATTATTGTTCGATTATTATTTTGTTATTTTAATTATGCAATTAATCAATCAATTGTTGAACACCGCTCTCTTCTAATTCCGTCTCCATGTGTTGCACGGCAACATCGCCATGCATCTATGGATTTGTTATTTATCTATTTGGCATGGGGGTGGTGTACTTTGACTGTGCGTTTACTTGTTTAATGTACTTGTTTACCTGTCCAAACTGTAATTTTCAAATTACAATCGATGGGAACTTAGAACGGCCTTCGTGAAAAAGACACCAATTGTCTCACCGATCACCCAAGATCATCACAAATTAATGAAAATAAAGACGTATTCGAAATCTGTTTTGTTATGAGACAATTGGAACACAGTCTCAATACATCTGTATAGGTATATGGATCAAAATCTCTTGTTTTAGACGACAGCATGCAAATTTTGAGTGGAGATTTATAGGGTGTTTATTTGGTGAAGTTAGTTAAGGTGGTAACCTTTTTCTCCAGACGTTTTTTTCACCCTTGAGAGTTATGTTGTTTTCCGAGCAGCACAATTACCTTTCAATTGATGTATAGGTTGTATTTGTACTATTTTCGTTTTTGAATGATTGGTGTATTTGAGAGGCCACTTGACTCATTCTTCCCCAATCTTACCGATCATGGTAACATCATAATTAACAGTTATTTTTGACATTTGATACCATATTTGATGATATGAGTTCACCATCTCACCAATTATATAGGAATCCAGGTTGAAATCCGAAAAAAAGATTTGACTTTTGAAAAAGCATTGTATATATGGATCTACCCTGGCAGAGCTGGCGACAGGTGTTTATGTTTATGTGTTTATGTTATGTTATGTGTTTATGTTACATAAACTCATGTGTTTATGTTATGAATTGTACGAAAATGACTTGTTTAGGTGCATTGTTTACCACGATGCACCTAAACATGGGTTTAAAACCCAGAGTAAAGTGCATCATGGTAAAAACATGTGATACTACAAAGTTTTGTGGCCATTATCCTTTGGATCTTAGAAGAGTAGGGTAACAAACAAATAAACAAACATTTTGCTATATATATATATATATATATATATATATATATATATATATATATATATATATATATATATATATATAATTTAATCATATATTTGTATAAACATCTCCTTAATAATATTTTCACTGTTCATATTAGATTTCACTAATTCTATTTGGTGTCGTTTTATGATGTTGAAGAAAACTTGTTTTAATCTGCTAACTGCAGCTCCCTGTTTGACCATACAAACCTGCAGTATCATTAAGATCTTTTCCACAAACTCCATACGAGCTTTTAGATGCATCTTTTTCAGTCATGGATTCTTTCTTACAATCGGTCCATAGAGGCCAGCTTTGTGAAGGGAATAGCTTGTTGTTGATTGATGAACACTGACCCCCATCTCAGACATAGATGCGCGCGCGCACACACACACACACACACACACACACACACACACACACACACACACACACACACACACACACACACACACACACACACACACACACACACACACACACACACACACACACACACACCTTGAGTAAAGGGTAACCAAATGAGTAATTTAGGATATTTTTAGAGATGTTCCAAATATAATGCCTATTGTTCAGAAAGCTAGTTATTTTGATGTTCCTGCACGTTGTCCAAGTGTTACCTGGCATAGCAGCCTCAACATGCCATTTTCACTCAGTCTTTATGAAAGACAAAGTGAATCATTCATTATAAAACGATGCTTTATCGATGTTCATCCACATTAACCTGCCACATTATGCTATTTAAGCAAATTGAGTCTCAAACATCATATTTATAAGAATCAAAATAAACCAAAAGATGCATAATTTTTTTTTAAAGCAATCTCATTTTCCAACAGCAAACAAAATATCAGTAAAAAAATAAAAGAAAACGACAGGATTTATATAATTTTGCCATTCATGTTACAAATAGTTCCGCAGTAATTGTGGGAAGGTGTAATTTGGATGACTGTACCTTGATGTGTTTCGCGGCAGTGACTAATTGTGTGTAACAGGAGGACGGAGCGAATCTGTAGTTCATTTGAACATGGAGAGGGTCAGTTGCTGCACAATGAACTCTTGGCTTATGACAAGGCCAACCAACACACGAGCTATGTCGCTGGTAAGTTATTGGTGCTGCTTAACAATCTCAAAAGAAATCCTTCTGAAGCTCAGTTCGATGATCAAAGATTTATTACATACTTAAGAATGAGATTAGCTCACCCCCCCCCCCCAAAAAGAAATGTTGGGTTTATGAAAACATGCTGATCAATGAATGGGGTAGGCAGGTGGGGATTTTTTGGGGGGGAGGGGGTGTAAGGTTTTTTTTGGACATGTTTAAATGGAAGCAATACAATATTTCAAATTCTATATCTTTCAAAACCAGTATGTTGATGGTTGGAAAGATGTAGAATCATGAACTTTAACATGTACATAGTAAGATACAAAATTAGAGGTAAAACAGTATGGTGTACAGAAGTCAGAGGATTAAAAAACACCAATTTAGTATTGACACCAAAGGGCAGATAATTAAATGACACCAAAGTGTGGAGGAGCTCCTTGTGAGCAAAGGGCCATCCACATCTAGGACCCAACTTTGTCTGCAGACGTCCATCTGCATTTGTGTTACAACTTTCTTGAGTAGGTTGGTGTCAGGATTTGCACTCCGTCCACTGCAAAACCCTTCATTTCAAAAAATACAAAAACGCAAAGAAAATTGAAGACCCAGACCATGTGAATACCTCCTCTGGAGCTGCCCTCTGCAGGGCAGCTCATCGGATTATGGGATTGGGGCAAAGCCTTCGGGGCCCTCACTCTTTGATGATAGGAGGAAAACCATGGGGTAATAATCCCACATCAGATTGTGGTAGTATGTGTCATGGTGGTGCTGAGGTGCCGACCACCCGAAGGTAATCTCTTGAGGTTAACCTGAGGCGTACCTTCGGATAGGTGCCTGCAATGTCCTATCCCTAAGAGAGGATCATCACCTGTCTCTGTTATCATCTGAGCTCAAGCGATTGAACATTGGTATTGCAGCACTCTTTGAGGTTCGGAGAATGGATAGTGGTGAGATATTGGCCGGTGGTTACATCTACTATTGGTCTGGTCACTCTGATTGTTTCGGTGTAGCTGTGACTCCAATGATAATAGAGGTAACACTGGTCAATGAGCGTATTGTGAGAATAAGGATTTGTCACTCTTTGGATGTCATTTCCCTGGTCTCTGCATGTGCTCCAACTGAGGCGAGTGATCTCACCATGAAGGAAGCATTGTATGCCATGCTAGAGTTTGACGTTGATCAGTGAACAAGGCGAGATACTTTTCTAGTGTTTGGGGATTTCATTGCATCAAAGGGAACTGATAGGGATGGTTATGAGACATGTGTTGGTCCCAATGGGTCTGGAATTGTGAAACAGAAAAGCACTAAGCTCCTTGACTTTGCAAGAAAGTCGTGGACATTGGGTGGTGGTTCATGGTTTTAGCGCCCACAGGCTAATCGCAGGATTTGGTTGTCCAACGCTGGTGGTCTGGCAAAGGAGATATACCATGAGCTCATTGATGGTTGCTGGAAGATGATCCAGAACTGAAGGGTCGACCGGAGTGCTCAGTTCCTCAATACCGACTACAGGCTTGTGGTAGCAACTCTAAAGTTGCAGCTTAAATCCTGGAGAATGGTACCATCCCAGCCTAGTCTGGATGTTGGCAAGCTCAAGGATGAGAAGGAAGCTGAAGAGTTTGCGAAGAGGCTGAGTGGGCATTTGGGGGGTCTGGGTGCTTTGGGGAATCCTGAAGAGTTGTGGAGTGCCTTCAAGACTGCCATTCTTGATGCTGCTGGTGGATATCTTGGAACTTACCTGAGGGTAAAGAATAATATTGTGTCTCAAGGGACAATGGTCACCATTGACCAGAATAACAGGTCCAGGCTTAAACACTGGAAACTATTGACCTGAGTCACAGGGCCAGACCTGTGGTCAAGTGATTCTCGTATTGCTTACAGGGGAATTCACACATTGCGTTCCTCCAATCATGTCCCTCGGCGCAGTGCAGTTAGAGCAGAGGGTGGTGGGCTCTTGACAGAGGAGTCCGAAGTGAAGGCCCACTGGGCCGGTTACTTTGAGCGGCTGCACCTGGCTGATCCACCAGCTGTTGAGTTGGATGTCAGGGGTGTTACTATCCCCATTGCAGACCTTCCAATCAACTGGGATCCACCTTCTTTTGTGGAAACACTGCGGTGAACTGCGGTGAACCAGTTGAAATGTGGTAAAACTCCTGGGATCTGTGGCATCCATGCTGAACTTCTCAAGGCTGATGTAAATGTTGTACTCATGTCGTGGCATGCAGTCGGTGCTCTGCCTACAACACATGCATCATCCTAATGGAATGGAAGAGGGGCCTTGTTGTCCTTCTTGGGAAAGGGAAAGGTAATTGCCACGACAGCAAAAACTACCGAGGTGTGACACTGCTCTCAGTGCTGGGCAAGGCCATTTCTCGGATAATTGTTGATCGTGTTCGCCTCCATCTGTTTGAGCACCAGTATTCAGAGCAGTCAGGAGGTCACTGATTTACAATCACAAAAGAGGACAATGATTGACCGCATCCTTGCCCTTTGGGTCCTCACCAAACGCAGACAAGAATTTTGGCAGTGGCTGCTTGCAGGTGATGTTGATCTCTGCAAAGCATTCGATTCAGTGAAACAAGCTGCCCTCTGGAGGATTATTGGTCTTCGTGGGGTACCACCAAAACTGATCAATCTAATGTCTGTACTACACTCTGGGACTGAGAGTGCTAAGAGATGTGGCGATACCATCTCTGACTTATTTCCATTAGTTCCTGGAGTTCGTCAGGGGTATGTATTGGCCCCCACACTTCTCAGCACTTGTATGGACTGGATTCTGGGGAGGATGTCAGAGAGATCAAACTGTGGTGCATTGTTTAAGAATGTCAAAATCTCTGACCTTGATTTCGTAGATGATGCAGTCATTTTTGCAGAGACTATGGATATCCTTTTGGGGGCCCTGGAGGTGCTGAATGAAGTCGGAGGTACTGGGATTATGGGTTTCTTGAGTGAAAACTAAGGTCCATGCTTTCAATGACATCTGAGATGCTGTTATCTTGTCCGCATCTATTTGTGGGGAGGATGTTGAGGTCTTGGAGCGATTCACTTACCTCGGTAGTGATATTCATGTCTCTGCTGTCTGTGAGCCATCAGTCAATATACGTCTGGGTCCAGCCTGGGGAGTCATGTATTCAATGGATAATGGGGTGTGATGCTGTTGGTTCCTGTGAGGAGGAGGAGGAGGAAAGTCTGATTATTCAGGTCCTTGCTGTTTCCAGCCTTGCTCTACAGATGTAAGACTTGGACTCTGACCAGGGATCTGAGAAAGACAATAACTTTCGTACCAGGTCTCCTCAGAGAATCCTTGGCTATCGCTGGTCAGACTTTGTCTCCAACGAGCAGTTTCTGAGAGTCTCAAATGAGATTTGTTACCTGCACAGTCCTTGAGCATCAGCTGCAGCTGTATGGACATGTGGCTCATTTTCCTGATGTTGATCCTGCTCACTAGATTCTCTTAGTGAAGGAGCCTCGCGAGTGGAAGTGGCCAATTGGCCGACTACATGTCTCGTGGTTGCAGCAGGTCGATCAGCATCTCAAAGAAATGGGATGGGCCAGGCATATGCCTGGGGGATGGCCAGATGGAGGCCCCTGGTGTACCGGCGGAAAGTGGACACAGCAACACACTGCTCTGTCACATGCTCCAATAAATGAGCTGACCTGAATTTAGTATCTCTACTTGGTTTCCTTTAAACAATGAAATTGGTCTCAGCAGTGATAAAGACAGCATAGCATTAACATGGCTCAACAGGCCATATGAAGGAATTGAAGAATGTGAATCTCCCATTCATCATCCCTGAAAATATTATCTATTCAGATATTAGACCCCTTCCAGTTGACAAAAATCTGAGATTACACCCTTCTGGGGAATCCATAAAGTATATACCCTTCAAAATAAATTTTAACTCAACCCCCAACCCCACCCAATGCACTTTAAATTGAATCTGCATAATATGACAACATAGCAATTGTTATACACCCCCTCACCCCATCACCCTCTTCCTCTTCCTCCTTTCTCCCCTTCAGGGGCAGATTCATGAATTTCAAGATGGGCAGGGTGGGGGGATGGGTGCACCAGGCCATAGTGCCGAATGGAGGGGGTGGAGGGGGGGTTGGGGGTCTACCCTCAGGAAATTTTAAGAAACATCGTCAGAAACAGCATTTCCTGCGTTCTTGGAAGTTTTCTGCAGTTCAATGCATTCCTCCGTGGCACAACAATTCAGCAGATTCGCAATGACTAATGGGCCAAAGTGGTGAACTTGCCCAGCCGATCCTCAGTTAAAAACGACCTGTGCACACCCATAGTGGGAAATGATGGCAATGACCAACTGTGTGCTGGGAGAAGCCCAGCACCGCCATGTGCCGAGGTTGCGAAGCTTAGGACAGGGGGTTCTCCCCACAAAAGAGATCAGATAGGACGGCAGATGTGAATTATTTTATTACTCGTAAATTATCATATTTTGGAATTGATGGCGCTTGTGTTTACAAATGAAAATGTCACCACACATCATGTGTGGATATGGGGAAGTCATGGTGTCTGTTCATGAGGGTCAGAGATGCCATTTGACTTTCTCCCATGTAATTTTGTCGGTAGGTCTTCAGGCACTGCAGGCAAAAAAATGAACCTTCAGCCTCACTTGAGCTTTCAGGGAAGGTGCATCCAATATGGAGTAGGACTTTATCGATGAAATTTTGTCTCCATATTATACCACACAGAAACAATCCTGGAGGCCTACCCTGTTGTGCCTCATCTATATGTTCTAGTGTGGTGTGTCACACTGACAAACGAAAAGAAGTTGGTAATCTTCCTCTTTTTCGGATCTTTCATGACACTCATTCATTTTATCCAAAAGCAAAGTTTGTGATACGATGATAAAATCGATGCCACTGATCCCTACAGAGACAGCATTGACCAAGTGTGTAGGCTCTCAACATGATCGGGTGGATGAGTCCATAAACATGCTCTACGAGGGGTGTTGACAATGGCACGTGCATATCCTGGTCCTGGTACAGGATATGTGCATGCCATTGTCAACACTCCTTGTTGAGCGTGTTGGTGGATGACTCAACCGGATAGTGCTGAGCACCTGAGAATGCTTGTATCTTACTTATTGCAATAGTGGTTCTCAACTGATGGTCCATGGTCACTTTTTTGGTGGTCCACATGAACATTGTTCAAATTCACATGGTGTGAGCAGGCGCCACCGTCCATCTGTTTTAAGCCGTGTTCATAAGCATGCGGCGTGTCATCCATAGCATTGCCAGTTGCTCGTAACTTTAATCTGAGAGGGTTGCACTGCATATCATAATTCCACAATGTGATATTTGTTTCAAAGTCTTGGGGAATGACTCAATGAACCTGGCTAAACTGAAACTCCATCTCGAAAAGTGTCACCCCAACTTGTTTCAAAAGGATGAAGATTATTTTGAGTGGCGGTTATCAGCTCTGAAGTGGCAGCGCCTTAACCCAACAGGCGCATTCTACGAAAAGATAAACAATGCAATGCGTGTTTCCTACATTTTTACATACAAAGTTGCACAGGCCAAGAAGCTTCTTACCATTGTTGAGCAACTTGTGCTCCCCTGTGCTGAAGAGATGGTGTGGCTTGTATTTGGCAAGGGAGCAACAAAGAAGCTGAATTATATACCGTATCTGTCTCTAGTGGTACAGTATCAAGACGTATCAGTGAGATATCACAGAACATCAGTGAACAAGTTGTGGATGAAATAAAGAAGTCTCCATTGTTTGCCATTCAATTGGATGAATCAACTGACATCACATTGTGCTCTCAACTATTGGTGTTCACACAATACATGGTTGAAGGAGACTTGAAAGACAAGTTTCTATATTTGTAAGACTCTTGACACCACCCCAAAGGCTCAGGATGTGATGGAAATTGTTTACATTTTCTTTGAAGTACATGGTCTGAATTGGGTCAATCTTGTGGGTGTCACCACTCATGGTGCACCTGGCATGCTAGGCTCAAGATCGGATTGCTTAATTTATAGGGAAGCTTTGGCATCTAAAACATTGCCTGATCAACTGAACATCTTTTTCAAAGAGTCGGTGATGGTGGTGAATAACATCAAATCATTGGCTTTGAACAACAGGCTATTCAAAAGATTTTGCCCGGACATGGGTTCCGACTTTGATGTGTTGCTGTTCTCCACTTCTGTAGGGTGGTTGTCAGCAGGGAACGTTCTCAACAGAGTTTTTTTCAATTGAGAGAGGAGTTGGATTTATTTCTCCAGGCTCAAGGGAAAGAAGTATTCCGAAATATGCTGACAGTCACATTTAGAACTTACATGTGTTTCCTATTTTTGGAATGTTGAACAAACAATCTTCAGCTGCAAGGCAAAGGTCAAATCTGTTCTCTCACCAAAGCATCATCAAGGCTTTTCTTGACAAATTGTAACTCTGGATCATAATATTCGAAGGCAATAATTTGGTTTGATTTCCAAATGTAGTTGCCATGCTGGGGGGGGGGGGGGGAGGGGAGGAAGCCATTCTGACACAAATTCTCTATCAATTACGGAAACTACAGGGCAACTTCCAACGATACTTTCCGGAGGTTCACAGGACAAGGGATAGGTTTTCTTTCATCAGGAATCCGTTCACAATAGATCTTAATTGTTCCAGAGGATCAACAGGAGGAATTATTGAATGTGAAAAATGATTTTGAGGCTCAAGACGTGCACCAGGAGTCGACAATGGAGAAATTTGGGGTCAACATGACTGGGAGTTACCTAAATCTGTCAACGCATGCAGTCAGATTTATTTTGCCATTTGCATCAACTTATATATGTGAGACTGGATTTTCGTGTTTGTTGCACATTAAGTCCAAACAGAGGAATTGGCTTGCAGTGGAAAGAAATATGCGTTGTGCATTATCAATTACCGCTCCAAACATTGAAAAGCTTGTCATTGAGAAGAGAATCCAAAAATCTCTTTGTAAGAAACAAATTTCAAACCAAAATGTTTGTTGTCTACTCCTTTTTTTTATCGTCTCAAAAAGGAGGTTGTCCATGAAAATTTTTTGATGGGCCTGGTGGTCCATGGACTGAAACGAGTTGAGAACCACTGCACTACAACCTGACACACAGTGTACACACACGCATCACTGCTGAAAACAATGTGGTGGGCCCTGCATGGATTGACAGACTGTACATGTTGGCAAAATGGAAATGAGAGGTTTTATTTCCATAATTTGTGGATAAAAATTAGGGTGAAAGTATCAGTTTGTGTAAAAGAGAAACTGAAACTTGTGCAAAATTCGAAGGGGCTGCGTGCACCGCCTGCCCTCCCCCCTCTAGATCCACACTTGCCCCTCTTCTCCTTTCTCCCCTCCACCCCTTTGTCTCCTCCCTCTCTTCTGTCTGTCTGTCTCTCTGTCTGTCTCTCCTCTCTTCTCCCTCACCTCCCCTTCCTCCTCACCCTCACTCCTCATCTATCCCTTTCCCCTTTTCCTCGCCTCCAACCCACTTCCTCCCCTGTATTCCTGTCAGCGAAGTGACAGGTAGTATTTCCTGGTACAAAATAAAATGTGTATAGTTTGCAGGGTATAAACAGACCTATCCAAGGCCTTAATATGTACACCCCTCCCCCATAAAAGTACCGGACACTGGATCATCCATTAATGGCACACACAATTCTGAGACAATGATAAGATCTTGCTATTTCTCTGACTTTGTAACAACACTGGCTTAAATAATTTTCCAGAAATTCAGTTCTGTATTTTAATATATTCAGAACGAATATTTACACTTCGTTTTCGAATTTAGACCGATGTTCACAATAAGCTTGTTCTTCTTCGCAACATACCTTTTAGGTTTTTTGGTGGTTGCCATTTTTCGCCAGACATAAGAATGTGAAATGCAGGTCTGACATCTTGTGTGTCTTGATGACCACATCGGCACTTTAAGTGAACAAAACGAACATCAAATGTCTGCACAGCAGCCATGACTTCAGTGGTCAGGTTGGGAATGTCTATCCAGGGTCCATTTTCAGACTTTGAAAAAGACACCATTGATGTGTTGGCAAGTAGGTTGTGCAATGTTTTCTTTTAATATCGACCAGACTTTTTGACCCCTTACCTGAAGTAAACAGCTGCTGTTTTTCTCTGTTGAGACCACAGCATTCAACAATGGCACAGAGTAATGCCATGCAGAGTGCTTCACAACGGACATAAAATGGCCACCGGAAGTCGGCCATCACAAAAAGAAATAATTGGGGCTCAGTAGGAATTATTGGAGTTGATCGGGTTACCGGACGCTCAACATTTCTTTTTTAGACCTTATTCAATTTCAGGGAATTACAGCAGAGTTAATGATGTTTATTTATCAATGGAATAATGAAGTCTTTTATCAATCAACCCTAATCTGGACACCCCTCCCCTAACCCCAAAGCCTTCTGGCTGGATATGTACCTGAAGCGCAGAGATTCTCTCATCATCACCAATATTGGTATTGACGCAGAATTGACTGCTGGATCACAACTGGTGTGTGCCACAAACCTGATTGTTTCGTTGGGTCGACTTCATCGCTCTTTGAAGACAGGTCTGCTTACCCCAGCATACAGTGTTGGCCTGTCTCACAGACATGCCGCTGGTTTTCGGTGAGTGCCTTATGCTGTTCCTGCTGCCTTTGATTCTTTTTTTCTTCATCATTACATTGCATCCAATTGAGTATAATTGGCTGTTGTGTGTCTGTGTGTTTGTTTGTGTTTGACTTCCACACACTCCAATACCAGTGGATGGAATGAGTTCTAATTTATTTAGTGGTTACAGATATGATGTGCCATTGCAAGTTTTAGGCAGTAGAAATTGAGTAGTGGGGGTTCAGGAGAGGTGGGGGTACAAACTTATTTTGATGAAAAGTGATCACGATTTTCCAAGCACAATAGTTCATTTAAATGATAATTAATTATTACAGAAACACCCACTTCCAGCAGCCTAGAGTAAGGGGTGGGGGGGGGGCATGACAGTGAGGGGAGATCGGGCAAATATATTTTGTGACGTGGCTAATAATCCCCCCTGTCTGCAGCAAGGGACAGTAAACCATTTGCACTGTGACACGGGTACAGGTGAAAATTGTAAATTTTCTCCCACCCCCCCTCGATAGGGGGGGATTGTTTTGTGTCCATGACCTAACCCTGGGTCTGCCAACACATATGCAATTTATTTTGTTATTCTCGTACAAGAACACAAACAAAACACTGTTTATTTATTACGTCATAAAAGGTGCCGTTCCTAGCGAGACTTAGATATACTTGCTCCATTAACTATACAGTGGCCTGCAAAAGTAATCACCCCCGATGAATTATGCCACATTTAGATGAATTACAAATTATGTAGAAACAACTTTTCCAAATGAACTTTTTTATTCATAACTGAGGAGATTAAACCAAATACTGTGATCGCTGATGGAGGTTACATGTCTGGAATACCTGCAAAAAACATGAACAAATCAAAATTCATTGGTTGCAAAAGTATTCATCCCCTGAGGTCAGTACTTGGTGGAATCACCTTTTGCAGCAATGACTGATACGAGTCTTTCTGCATAAGTTTCTACAAACTTTTGTTGTATCGTAAAGTACTCCAACAATGAGGAATTCAAAATTCTCCAATAGTTTTATTCAACCAAACATCTGAACGCACATTCCGTACCAATCCTTTTCACGACATACCCCCTGACCTCTCACCTGGAACACCTTCTCTCATTACCCCTCTGGCGTCCAGTCTATGCACCTCACCACATATCTCCCTTTCTTTAACCACATGCAGAAAGTAACTCAGTGGACAACAATAATATCAATTAACATGAAGTTGAAATGTAGTAATTTCCACAGCATGGATTAACAAATATTAGATTTGTACAACAAAATTTAAATATGCATTTCAATAAAATTGACGTTATCAAAGCTTCTCGACTTGCACTACTCAGGGGATTACACAGGGTCAGTCAACCGAACACAGCCAACCAACTCGGGCTTGTAAGAATGTACATAGTACAACAACTGTTCCATGTGCCTCTGCAATTGGTTACCATTTACTGAATAAACCTCAGTGTGCAGAGCAATATCATATTGGATGGTTTAAAATCCTGAGTAGAGGACGCAGTTTAGCACACCTTCATGCAATGCAAGCCACATTCATCAGGTCAACCAATCATATTCTTTATAGACAGATATAAGTTGTCTGAACTTTGTATCTATTTTGACTATGATGGCGTAACTGTGTGACAACTGTACCACAGTCAATGTTGAGTCATCATGAAAACCACCTGTCCCCCTTCCAGCCCTTAGCTAATTATCATTATGTTTCCACCTGGTACTTTGGTGATTCATTTCCGCCTCATCATTATTCATGATGCTCTATGATTCCACCAATCAGGTAATCCCATTCTTTCTTTCTCTCAACAAATCAACGTTGAGTACATTACATTGTAACTTTATAAATCAGAGTTTGGTGCTTCTTCTTCATCTGCTTGTGGTTTTATCCTGAGGGAGTGCAAGTTGAAAAGCTCTGATAATCTCAATTTTATTGAAAAGCAGGGATTAACGATAAAACAAGTAGTAATGAACATGGCAACAGTTTAAATTAGCTTCTTTTTTTTCTCAAAGGACTTTACATTACATCATCACATAATCTTGAGTCCAGACTGGATAGTCGGGTCAAAATACCACCTGACCCACAACAAATTGCAACAAAAGGTTTTTCAGTGGTTTTCATTCCTACTGGATACACTGATCAATCAAAATGTCTACCAAAATCTGACATCCGGAAATGGGTTAAAACAGTCGTTTTCAAGATGGTCACCACCGGGCTTTGAAATAACTAAACCAGCTATAACTTCTTCAATAATTGTGATAAAAACATAATTGTTGGTTCTGGTCCATGGTTTTAATGGATCAGCAATCCAATGGTGTCAATAAAATTTAGATGTTATCAGTATTTAACATGAAATCCAAGATGGCGGCAAGATGGCGAACTTCCGGTTCCGGTTTTGGAGCGATGAGAGGTCTCCTTCGGGGCTCCCTGCTGACGTTCTCAAAGTTAAGTTTCCGGTCATTATTTGTCCCATTTTAACTGTTTAATTTTCTCACCTACATGTTACTGTGTTCCTAGTTCGGTTTTGTTTCAAAAATCGTGCTATTTTGTTAGTATTTTTGTCGACGTTCTTACCTGGTGTTTGAGACCTAGGCCTTGGCCTAGGCTTGAGGCCTTCCGGTTCCACTCGGTGTTCGATCGTTTTTTTTGTTTGTTTGTTTTTTCTCCCCATTACCTTCAATTTTCATCCTCCCCACTTTCCAAACATCCCCCATTCTCCCAACTAATCTCTTTCTTATCTCAAAACAAAAAAAAATAAAAAAATAAAAATAAAAAAATACCCAACAACAACAACAACAACACGCTCACCTTCTCCCGATTCTGCTTCTTCTTCCTCCTCTTAACTTCCTCCTCGTCTTCTTCCTCAATTTTTTTCTACACTTCCATGACCTAATCTGTTGAACTCTCTCAAACATTAATATTAACAACAAAACGATCTTATAATGCTTCATCTTCCTCTCTCACACATGTGGTACTCCTTACTGTTTCATAATGCACTACTCTTCTGCTATTATAACAGACTGCTCTCATTTCGAGCTCTCCTTCATTCCTTGCCTAAAAAATCCAACTATTACAGCACTTCTCTCCATTCGCTGAATTCGCCTTCATTGCATCCATCAAGAATTGTGTTAAATCGCATCTCTGACCTAAAACTTTTAAAAACCACAGTTTGCCATGGATGTTCGCTTTCCATCAACCATTCTTTTTTTCCAACTTCAGTGCCAACTCAACCCCCTCACCCCTCACTCTCACTGTCAAAGCAACCATCCCACTCTTCTCCCTCCAAGCCTCCCTCTTACCTCTCTCAAAAATTCCCCCCTCACCTTTCTCCCACCTTTCATCCCCCTCACTCATCCTTCTCAAAGTTTCCCCCCCCCCTCATCCACCAAGCTGCCTCCCTCCACTGCCCTCTCACCTCCTTCTCTTCACTCCACCTCCTCAAATCCTCAACTGCCTTCTTCCTTGTCTCTTGTCCCCCCTCTTCCCCAGCACCACAGAGCCTTTCTCCTCCTCGTTCGGCCCCTCCCCTCGCTATTCTGCAATACCCCACACTCTTTCAACAACCCTCCTTACCTCCACCCCTCGTCCCTTGTCCTAGACTCCCCTCCCCCTCCACCTCCTGCACCCAAAGCCTCCTCCCCTACCTCTTCATTAAAAGTGTGGACCTCAAATATCCGGGGCCTTCGCTCAAATGTTTCAGATCTTTCCATACAGGTTGCCACTGACAAACCAGACATTATCTGCCTAACAGAAACTTTCCTCTCCCAAGACGTGTCTGACTCCCAAGTATCTCTCCCCGGTTACTCCCTCTTACGGTATGACAGACCTGAGCCTCGTCCTGGTGGTGGTATTGCTCTCTTCATCAAAGACTCTATTCCTCACTCTCCATGCACTGCTCTCACTCCCCCACACCTCCAGGAATACCTCTGGCTTCAGCTTCTCCTCCACTCCCACCTCATGTTTATATGTGTACTGTACCGTCCACCGAACAGTGATGACTCCATCTACACCTCACTATCCGAAAACATGGACCAACTTCTATCTTCTCATCCAAACTCTCTCTTCCTCTTATGTGGTGACTTCAATTGTCATCACGCCAGTTGGCTAGGTGTGGGTACCTCTCTCACCTGCCATGGCACCTCAGCAAAAGCTTTCTGCGACTCATTAGGACTGACTCAATCGGTCAACTTCCCGACCCGGATCTCAACCAATGGTACTCCATCTCTTCTGGATCTGATTTTGACAAATTTCCCTGACAATATCTGCTGCTCTTCCTTTGTTCCAATTGGTTCTTCTCTGCACTCTACACATTTGCTTCTTGAAGGTTTCCCATTTGTCTGATGCTGATTGTCCTACTGTTGGATTCTCCCAATCTACCTCTCCCAACTCTCTCCTCATACCCTCAAGGTTTGCCTTGCTGAAATCTAATAGCCTTACCCTACTATCCTGAACTCTAACCCTTAACAGAATATTTGCACACACAATGTTGTGGTCTTCTGCTCATAAATGCTCCCCTACCTCAACCTCCTCCACCATATTGGGATCATTACTTAAAAGGAGGTCCAACACTGCACTCCCCCTCATGGATTTATCTACAAACTGGGTTAAAAAGCAATCCTGACTAAAACTATGAAATCCTCATCTACTCTGCCCTTTCCCTGTTCCTGGACCCAATCTATCCCTGGCAAGTTAAAATACCGCATTATCAATACTCTTCCCTTACCACATGCCCTTTTGAATTCTTCATGTACTCCTCCTTCCTCCACTTCCTTCATATCACACCCAGAGCCCTATAAAAGCATCCTACCAGTATCTTACTGTTTTTACAATCTCTAATCTCTATCCATACAGAATCCTCAACATCAATTCCCGCTCCTTGATGTCACCCCTTTCTCTTGATGCAATGCTCTCCTTTACCCAGATTGCTCTTCCTCCTATTCTCTCCTTCCGATCACACCAATACACCTTGTAGCCTTCCAATCCTGTCCTCCAGTTCCTGTCCTCTCCTCCTTAAACAATGTCTCACTCACTGCAACTATATTGTACTCCTCGCTATCTACTTTGGCTTCAAGCTATTCCATCCTATTATTTAAATTTCTGGCATTGCTGTAAAATATATTGAACTTTTCCCTTCCTGAAATTCTATTTTCTTGCCTGTCCTTACTCATCACAATAACATCATCTGTTCCTTCCTTAATACCTTCTCCTCCCTCCACTAACCTAAAAAAAAGAAGCCTGAATTCCTTCCTCAATTCGCACTGCAAACTTTGCTACCCCCTTTCTATTTAGCATACGGCCATCATCCAGGAAACACTCCCTTTATCCCCTAAATGCTTCCCACTGCTTCTTAAATGTAAAACCTTCCTCCCTGCACCATTCTTCCACCCATTGGTTGACATCTATCTCTCTGCTCATAATTTCTGTCATTTCCTTATCTTGGGAGAATCCCAGAAAACATTACCTTTTGTTTTCCCTTTGTTTTCGACTGTGTACCTTACTTTGCTTAAAAAAATCCTTTCTTTTCAGCCACTTACCCAATATCCTGGGTCTATTTTTCAAAACCTCTGAATAAACTTTCCCTTTATCATTCGCTCCTTTGTGTCCCACAACTAACTTCTTCCGGCCATTACCCGGTGCAATATCGCTTACCCTTCCTTCAATGTCCCTAACTCCTGTTCCTTCAAAACTGCACAAAATTATATGTCGACGATCCATCCTGCAGAATGAAGAATCTCCACATTTACTCGTCTCATCAACCACAAAAACCGTCTCTCAGAACCCATTTCTCCCAATTTATATTGCTGCACTGACACCACTCCCTACATCCGCTGTACCACCACTGTCTGCACCTGCTGCACCTCCACCACTGCCTTCACCCACTGCACCTCTACCACTGCCTGCACCTGTTGCAAATCCACCACTGTCTGCATGCACTGCACCGTCACCACTGCCTACTCCCGCTGCACCTCCACCACTGCCTGCATATGCTGCACCACCACCACTGCCTGTCCCCGCTGCACTGTCACCACTGCCTGCCTCTGCTGTACCTCCACTACTTCCTGCCCACCGAAAACAAATGACAATTGAAGAGCAAATAAACTGACAAGGGGGAAGATTGCATGATTCCAATTAGGCATACTACTTTCATGTAAAATATATTTTTGGGGGTTTGGGGGGAGGCCAGATATGTTCTAATTGATCAGGCATTGCATTGCAGAGGTATGTGCTCTACCAAGTGCCTTTCGAGTATCGACGTGTGTTTACTGTTGCCGCCAATACACACACTATCTAGGTGTGTTTTTTTGTCATTTCAATCTCCTCATAGATGTCAAATGACCCCATCTATTTGATGTGTTGACACAGCTTAGTGCTCTCGCTAAAGCATCCACTGTTTCATCACTGAATATCACATGTCTTCCATCCATGCCCATGTGCCCTTTTCAGAAAGTACTTTATGAGTTCCCATCCATAAGGTGCCCATCGGTGACAATCCAGCCCATGAAACACCAGATCACAGTCGTGTCAAAAGGGAGGCTTTGCCACAGTAATGTCTCCCATTTCTCAGTTGCAATATTCGCTCACTTATGCTCACTCATATTTCTCCTTTTCAAACGAGTACACATTACTTCGTTATAACACTCCCCTTTGACACAACTCCCCCTGCCGGTGGCTGGGCTTCGCCCCTTTTATTTGCTATACATACAGATTAATACAGATAATGGTGTTATGATGAATCTCACATAATTTTTTGATAAATAAATATGAGCAGTAAAGTGCTAGCTGCGGTATATGTTCATCAAATCAATCTTAATAAACTATCATCTTGTATTCAAAATCAAAAGCCTTGTACAATTAACTTTTATACAATTCATAGAAAAGGAGAAGTAAGAATTGATGTTTTGCTCACAAATGAACAGGTGAAAAATCTTTAACGAAACTGGCTCACTTAAAATTAAAATAGCAAAACCATTGTTGAAGAAATATTCAATAAGAGAGATGAGTGGAGGTTTTCTCCCATTTCTCATTCCTTTATTTTCTGGTTTAAGTGTGGCTGGAGCATTGACGGGTGGTATTTCAACAGCGGTGAAACTGCCAATGAAAGGAAGGCTCAACTCCGGGCTCAAAAAGAATTGGAAAGACATAACAAAGAGTTGGAGAAACAAATTCGTGGATGTGGTGTAATTGTAGATTTTGCTGAAAAACTTGAACGCCTACCTGAGAAAGCGAGATTGTTGGTTGGAAGTATTTTCTTCTATCGCACAAGCAGGTGTAAAATTAACTAAAAGGGGTAATGGATTATATATTTTTCATAAATAAATGAGCATTGATGAGTAGTTTAAAGAATTTGGAAAGAATTCATCAAATTTAGAACTTGTCAAATATTGTAAGAAATTAAAAATTCATAAAGTGGTTATTTGTATGACAGATGAGTTAACAAACCTGTCTAAATCTACAAAGAATATTGTTATGAATTTAAGAGATAATAATGGAAACAGTTCTCATTGGGTTTGTATTTATAATAATCAGGTTAAATATTATTTTGATAGTTATGGTCTTCCGCCACCCGTTGAAGTCATAAAATTATTGCATAATGGTGTTGATGAAACATTTCAAGTCCAGGAATTAAATTCCAAGTGTTGTGGTCAATTATGTCTCTATGTTTCCTAACCTTTCCATTACCTCATCTGATGAAAACTCTCTCAAACCATAATAATAACAATAATAATAATAAAAACGATCCAGCATAATTCTTCATCTTCCTCTTTCACACGTGTGGTACTCATGACTGTATCGTAATGCAACACTCCTCCTCTTCTTCCAAAAGTAAATAATATGCATCAACTTCTTCACTCTCTCCTCTTACAATGTATAGGGAAGTATCCACTCTCTCAGACTTTATAGTTTCCTTTTGAGCACTCAGGTCAATCGAATAGATTGTATACAAACTTTTAAATGCTGTCATATCCAAAATGGGTTATTTATTTCCATTGCTTTCACACACCTACCTTTTGGTAAGACTTGTATGCTTCAGAATAATCATTTTTTTAACCAATTAATTTCCAATTTATCTCGTGGATAAATTGTTCCATCTCGAGAAACGCGAAGTTGTTTAACCTTAACATTATCACTCTCCGCATTATTCTTATCAGTAGCAGTATCACCATCTGGTTTTTAGATCCTCGTGGAGGATCTCTAAGTCTTAATCGCGTTGTTGTTCTTGTGGACTTTTTTGTTTCACAGCCTCCAGTTTTCTTCGAAACTTCCTGAAACTTGGCGTACATATGTAAAAATACCCTGCACAGACAGTAACGTTCTCCGATTTTGAAAATTCCTCCTAGAAAATAGTTATGATGTCGAAATATCTCCGCTAATGGAAATCGCCTAAAAAATTATCTTCGAAACTAGGCAAGCTTTTTGAATTGTGTTCGCAGGAATCGAACAGGGTATTAGCAGAGATGAATTCTCACACATATGATGCATCACTATGACGTCATATCAATTTTTATGACGTCATTCCTATTTTTTGAAATTTTTGTTTTTGTTTCATTTGTTTCACAGCCTACAGTTTTCATCGAAACTTCCTGAAACTTGGCATATATATGTAAAAATCCCTGCACAGACAGTAATCATCTCCGATTTTGAAAATTCCTCCTAGAAAAAAAAGCAATGACGTCAAAATATCTCCGCTAATGGAAATCGCCTAAAAATTATCTCAAAGAAGGCAAGCTTTTTTAATTATGTTTGCGGGAATCGAACAGGACATTGGCAGAGATGAATTACCGCACATGTGATACATCACTATGACATCATATCAATTTTTATGATGTCTCTCCTATTTTTTAACATTTTTTGTTTGACAACCCAGAATTTTTATCAAATCTTCGTGAAACTTGCCATGTATATACAGAAACCCCACGCACAGGCAGTAGCCATCTCCGATTTTGGAAATTCTTCCAAGAAAAAAGTTAACGTCATAATATCACCACTAATGGAAATCGCCAATACCATTATCTCGAAAACTAGTTTGTTTCACAGCCTGCAGTTTTCATCGAAACTTCCTGAAACTTGGCATATATATGTAAAAATACCCTTCGCAGACAGTAACCATCTCCGAATTTGAAAATTCCTCCCAGAAAAAAAGTTATGACATCAAAATATCTCCACTAATGGAAACCGCCTAAAAATTATCTCCGAAACTCGGCAAGCTTTTTGAATTATGTTTGTGGGAATCGAACAGGGCATTAGGAGAGATGAATTAATGCACATATGATATATCACTATGACGTCACATCAATTTTAATGACCATTCCTATTTTTTAACATTTTTTGTTTCACAACCCAGAGTTTTCATCGGATCTTCGTGAAACTTGCCATGTATATGCAGAAATCCCACACGCAGGCAGTAACCATCTCCAATTTTGGAAATTCTTCCAAGAAAAAAGTTGACGTCATGATTTTGCCGCTAATGGAAATCGCCGATACCATTATCTCCGAAACTAGGCAAGCTGTTTGAATTTTGTTTGCGGGAATCAAGCCGGGCATTAGCACCGATAATTTATCGCAAACCTAATACATCACAATGACGTCATATTCGTTTTATGACGCCATCATTAAGAGAATGAGGATCTTAGCTCATTGGAGTTTGTTTAAAAATGAGCCACAGATATCGTGGCTTTCCTTCCAGGACACCCGAATTCCACATGTAAGTGGTTTGGTTCAGTTTAACGTGTTGACATCTTATTTTAGGGTATGATTCATTGAGTGGTTTATTTGAGTTGTCTTCTATTCAACATCTCTTCTGTTCTATGATTAGGAGTATATTCACTAATATACCAACTCATTTCATCAATAACAAATTTATTCTGAGCTCCAAAAGCATTAGCAGCACCAAAAAGCAATCTATTTTCATTATCATTCCTTTGCAGTTGAAATCAAATTTTAAGTCCCCACAGAATTTTATCATAATCAGAAAATCCAAATATACCTTCAAGAGTAACTGCCACAGTAAAACTATTCCCTATTTTGTATCATCATTATACATTCCTTTTCTTTGACTACAACTGGGGTCTGTGTTTGTTCCCGTTGTCATATCAGGAATAAATCCTTCAACAGCGCACTTACCCATTCTATCACTAAATGAATATAGTGTAAATTTCATCATTTCAGATGTAGGTATGTGCTCTACCAAGTGCCCTTCTCGTGTGTTTTTTACGTGATTATTGCTCTGCCCACAACAGACTGCTCTCAATTCAACCTTTTCCTCAAACCTTGCATAAAAAATCCACCTTTTACAGCGTTTCTTCTCTCCATTCTTTTAATTCGCCTTTATTGCATCCATAAAGAAATTTTTTTAATCACATCTCTGACCTAAATTTTTTTAAAACCCAGTTTGCAATGAATGTTCGCATTCCATCAACCATTGTTGTTTTTTCCAACTTCAGTGTCAACTCACCCCTCTCACCCCTCCCTCTCAAAGCAAACATCACACTCTTCTACCTCCAAGCCTTCCTCTCACGTTTCTCCAAAACTCCCACCTCACCTTTCTCCCTCAAGGCCTCAACTCTACCCACTCACCTTTCTACCACCATTCACCCCCCCTCTCATCCACAAAGTTGTCTCCTTCCCCTGCGCTCTCACCTCCATCTCATCACTCCACCTACTTTAATCATCAACTGCCTTCTGCCCCTCTCTTGCCCTCCCCCTCTCCCCCAGCACCAGAGAGCCTTTTCTCCTCCTCAACTGGCACACACTCCGAGCTATTCTGCACCCCCCCACACTCTTTCAACAACTCTCCTTGCCTCCCCCCTCCTCCCTTGTCCTATCCTCCCCCTACCCTCCCATGCCCTGCACCCAAAGCCTCCTCCCCTCCCTCTTCATTAACAGTGTGGACCTCAAATATCTGGGGCCTTCGCTCAAACCTTACAAATCTTTCTATACAGGTTAACACTGACAAACGAGACATAATCTGTCTCAAGACGTCTCTGACTCCCAAGTATCTCTCCATAGTTACTCCCACCTCTGGAATGACAGACCTGATCCTCATCCTGGGGGAGGAGTTGCTCTCTTCATCAAAGACTCCATTCCTCAATCTCCATGCACAGCCCTCACTCCCCCACACCCCCAGGAATACCTCTGGCTTCGGCTTCCCCTCCACGCCCACCTCATGTTTATATGCATACTGCATCATCCACCAAAGAGTGGTGACTCCATTTACACCTCACAATCTCACCTCACTATCCGTCTCTGACTCCATTAAAAACCTCACGATACACCTCATTTATACCTCCCTTACTTGAAATGACCACACTGCTGATACCGCACGTGAAAAGGCCGAATGCCTAAACTTGGTGTTTGCATCGAAATCTTGTGCCCAAAACCCATCGCTTTCTGTACCCACCTTACCCAGTCACACACAACTTTCCCTGGACTCTGTGTCCTTTTCTCCTGACAATGTGGAGAGCTTGCTGTCAAACCTCGACTCAGATTCTGCAACTGGTCCAGTCGGCATCAGCCCACATGTCCTAAAAACCTGCTCCACTGCTCTCTGTTCTGCTCACCCTCTCATTTGCTCAAGGTCATCTCCCATCTCCTTGGAAATCAGCAAACATTACTGCCTTGAATAATAATGGTGCAAAAACAGATCCCTGCAACTACCGAACAATCAGCCTTCTACGAATCATCAGCAAGGTTATGGAATCCATCATCGCTTCAGACATTAAATCCTTCCTCTTCTCCAATGGCTTCATTTCCGATCATCAATTTGGTTTCAGACCAGGTCACTCTTCCCTGGATCCCTGCTGATTCTGCTCTCCCAACAATGGATGGAGGTCCTCAATGCCGGATATGAAATCAGAGCCATATCCCGAGACATATCGCATGCTTTTGACATGGTCTGGCACCCTGCCCTACTCACCAAACTCTCTTCCTATGTAATCCAAGGCCATCTCCATTCATGGCTCACAGACTTCCTCTCCTATCGCAGTCAACTTTTGGCCCTAAATGGAGATCTTTCATCCCCACTTCATGTCCAGTCTGTAGACCCTCAAGGCAGCGTTCTCGGCCCTGTACTTTTTCTGGTTTTCATCAATGATCTCTCCGACTCTAGAAAATCCTCTTTATCTCTTTGATGATGACTCCACCCTCTGTACCATCTGTCATCCCTCAGACCGGCAAGCAGCAGCTTCTTCGCTCAGAGCAGATCTGGGTAAAAACACAAACTGGTCCAACACGTGGAACATGTCTTTCAATCCGGATAAATCTCACGCTCTCACCTTGTCCCTCCAAAAGGACCATTTGGAAACCCTCCCCCCCCCCTCATCCACTTTCTCAACAATACTCTGGAAGAAAACCTTTGTTTCAAGCTTCTGGGTCTCACAATCTGCCACGATCTTTCCTGGGAAAGCTACATTTCCAACCTGTCCTCCAAAGCCATTCGCCGACTGGGAATCCTCCATCATGCAAAGTCCTACCTCGGCCCACCTGAGATCCTGACCACATACAACGCTTTCGTCCACAGCCTGTTGGAGTACTGCTCTCCCCTCTGGGCTGGTGCTCCTGCCTCCCACCTTTCTCGGCTTCACGCGAAGGAAACCATGGCATTTCGGATCATTGGCATCTCCCACAATGAGGCAGAGTCTTTGGGCCTCTCACTCTCATACCACAGGCAGGTCGGTGATCTTTCTGTCTTCTACTGTCTCCTCTCCGGTCTCGCCCCCCCCCCCCCCCGCTGTCTCTTTGATTTTTTTCCCCACCATATTTCCGCAGGGCGCTTAAGGTCCGCTAACAACCCCCTTCTGGTAAAACTACGAAAATCACGAATCACTACTGACCTTCACTCTTTCATTCCTCTTTCTCCCCATATTTGGAATAAATTCTCTCGCTCTTTTCAATCCCATTCTTCCCTCCAGACCTTCAAAGCAGCTGTTCACCACCACCTCTTATCGTCCCCCATCTAAATCCTCAATCTTTTCTACCCCCGTTAATCCACCCCAAACTCACCTCCAAATTCCCTGCTTTCCTTCCTGAAAGTCCCTCTAATGTCCATCTTGTGCACCCCGTGTTCCCTGCTCATCCCTCTCCCTTCCACAGATCTCCTAATGTCTTTGTTCCCCACTATTTTGTCCTTCCCACTTCCGCCCCTCTTGTCTCATGCCCCCCTTGCTGTGCGCTGTGTGCTCGCTCTCATACGAGCCTCGACAACGTATGCAAAATAAAATAAAATAAAAGTGTTATTTCAACTCAACAACATAAAAAAGTTTTATGATGTTATTTTTAATCTAATATCAATGACTTTTGTTGGAAAATATGGTTCTACCTTTGGTGTATTCCACTAACTGGATATTGATTTGTTAAATTATTATACAAAGGCACAGGCTGAATGACAGAAATGTAGTATAACAGAAGATATTAATATGAAAAATGCTCTTAAATTAATAAATTATTCAAGCCCTGCAGATGCCAATGACTTGGTGAGATTAAGTGATTTATCACAATGTATTTATTTAAATAAAACCACTGTGTATTCCAAAGATACAGAAATGTTGATTTTATCTCTGGGTCATACGGAATTTATAGTTCCAATTAAAATATAATTTGATAAGAAGGACGTATCGTTTGTATGAGAATACAACATTGGGGAGATGATGTGAATGATTTAGGGTATTATTTGTTCATTTAAAATAAACCAAGAAGACCTGAGGGAATTAAATCAGTCTCGTAAGGAGGAATATTATCCACTTGGTGTCGATAATGAGATTTGTGGGAGCACGATTAGCAAACAACAAATAAAACAAGTGGTGCCAGGCACAAAAAAGGCATAAAGTTATTTTGGGGATCAAATTTTAATTTGATACATCCTTAACCTGAATGTTGATTATAAGGAATAGAATAAGGAATATTTTAGTCTTAGTTTGAAGTCAATTAAACCATTTTTGACGAAGTTATGACCCTAAAATGATTTTGACCTTTTCGTGACTTGACCTTGATCTTTGACCTAATTGAACCCAAAAGTGAATGGGGTCGTCCGAGGTTCATTACCCACCTGTGGATACAAATTGTCAGTCTTTGAGCCAGCCGTTTTCCCGTAAAGTTGTATTTTCGTAACCATGTTTTAGTTTTAATGGAAAATTTGTAATTTTTACTGATGACCATGACCCCCAAAATTTCGGACCCAACTGATTTTCACAAATATGCATTTTTCACTATTGGAATGGGTAGGATTATGAGTGGCAAATAGAATAAGGCTCACTATAAGCTTAGTTTGAAATAAATCAGATCATTTTTAATGAAGTTATGAGCGAAAAACGATTTTGATCTTTTCGTGACCTTGACCTTGACCATTGATCCAATTGGACCCAAAAGTTAATGGGGTCGTCCAAGGTTCATTGCCCACCTGTGGATTAAATTTGAGAGTGTTTGCGAAAGCACGTTTTACCGTAAAGTTGCGAACAGACAGACAAACCGGTAGGCGGACATGGGCAGTCGACTACCCAATAGAACCTGATGCGATGAGTCCGTTCAATGGGGAATGACCTGAGGATTAAGCACAAGAAAATTCATGATTCCAACTTCAAGCGTTAATGCTGCAGATTGTTTTTTCATTAAAATACCCCCACATTTCGAGGTTTTTCTGCCGGTGCTCGGCAACGGAGGGGTCCATAGCAACGGTTCTCTCTCACACATAACTAGGACATACCATGAACCAAACATACCAGTTTCATGTATATTGGCTGCTCTTAGAGCACCCTTATTCTGGACATTTCTATGTGTCTGTCTGTCCGCGAAACTTTGGTCAAGCCTTGGGGCTAAACCACTCAATCGATTCCAATGAAATTTGGTAGGTAGGACCAATATTCCTGTAAATCGTGTGCTTTCGAATATGGGACCCCTAGCCCTAGCAACAGCATAGCAACGGCCCTTTAAAGTGGTCAAAAAAATCGAAAAAAATAATAAAAAATCGAAAAATCGAAGCTTAGAGTTCTGTGCACAATCTCTCTAGCTCCCTTCATGCCAATTTGCAGCCCGAACAAAAAATATTTGTCGGAGGAGATAGGTTTTGGGCGAGTACATGTCGAACATTTCACAAACGGTTAATTGCGAATATCTCTAAGAGAAAGAGTCTGATTTTGATGAAACTTGGGTGAAATGTGTACAATGTGGCGAGCATGTACTCAAAAATGAATGGTTGGTACGCACACCTCCGTTGCTTAGCAACAGCTAAAATACTTTATCATACATCATACACTTATTGTGGACTGCACAAAAAAATCAATACCTCCGAAACTGGACCTCCGAGGGACCTGTTTTTTTGTGCCCAAGGAGAATGTCTTACAGCATCATATAAAAAATAAAATCTTAAGCGAATAGATAAATGGAATTACCAGGAATGCCATTTGTGAGAGTCTCTTTGGAAACATGCCTGAAATTTCACAACGCGGGTTTCTGGGCGCAAACTAAGAGGGCTGTGATAATCATATTTATTGTGCTAAATTGATTGATAGCATGTACATGAATATTGGCTAGTCGCGTCGGCCAGCTTTCTATCCAGTGCGAGCAGCCATGTCGCCTACCGGCTTCTCTGACTCATACTCTCTGAGATATAATGAACTTCGTTTTTTTATTGTTTTCGACCAGGGTTCATTCAAAGTCTATCTTCTCCGACAGTTTTCATAGGATCCGGCTGGAAATTTTTGACAATATGGCTGAATGTACTGCCCACAGTCGCTCGTGGCCCGATTTTTGATTTTCGAAAAAATTAATGTTTTGTGATTTTTCAAATATTTCAAAGTCCCGTTGCTAGGCAACGGTGGTGTCCATAGCAACGGTTCTCATTTGCACACAACTCGGTCATGGTATGAACCTGCCAACCAAGTTTCATCGAAATCACCATTGTATTAACGGAGCACTGGACCGAACAGACATACATACAGACAGACAGACAGACAAACATATCGACGGAAATACTGATAATAAGTGTAGAAAAAAAAAATCTTTTTTTTTTTTTTCGACTACATCGATTACCCAACAAACACACAAACAAACCGGACGATTACAATATCCCGCTTCCTCCCTCCAGGGAGCGGGATAATAATTTTATAAGGTGAAAATCAATCACAGCTTTACCATAGTTTATATCATGAAAACACATGGAACAGGATTATATATAGTAAGTAAGGGAATACAAACTGATTTAACTGTGGGAAGATGGGGAGGAATGACCAGCCATCATCTTAATCTGTCAAATATTTCTGATACATAAATGACAGCAAGAAGGCTTCAAGAAAATTATCATTTCTGTATCCAAGCATACCTACAAGAAAAGGTATTCGGTATTTTAATAAATGTGTCCTACAACATAAGAATGCGGGATTTTCAATAAAATATTGGCTTTGTACTTATGTGAGGAAACCAACAACTTTGGATTTAACTAAAATGTTAAGTAATGAAAGAATCTTAAAGTTGAGAAAACAC